>NW_005369676.1:852098-868492 GCF_000412655.1 Myotis brandtii | reverse complement strand
CACGGTATGTTCTTTCATCTGTTTATGTCTTCCTCTATCACTTTTTTCAGTGTCCTGTAGTTTTTTGCATGTAAGTCTTTTACCTCCTTAGTTAAGTTTATTCCTAGGTATCTTAATTTTTTTGGTGCAATGGTAAATGGGATTGCTTTTTTAGTCTCCCTTTCTGTAAGTTCACTATTGGTGTAAAGAAATGCCATAGATTTCTTGGCATTAATTTTGTATCCTGCTACATTGCCCAATTCATTTATTAAGTCTAATAATTTTTTGATGGAGTCTTTAGGGTTTTCTATGTACAGTATCATGTCATCTGCAAATAAGGACAGTTTTACATCTTCTTTTCCAGTTTGGATGCCTTTTATTTCTTCTTCTTGTCTGATCGCAATGGCTAGTAAAGAAGCTTGTATTTTTCTAAGAATATGTCCATTTCATCTAGGTTGTCCACTTTGTTGGAATAGAGTTGTTCATAGTATTTTTTCACAATCCTTTGTACTTCTGTGGGGTCCGTTGTTACTTCACCTCTTTCATTTCTGATTCTGTTTATTTGGGTCTTCTGTCTTTGCTTCTTGGTGAGCCTGGCTAGAGGTTCATCAATCTTTTTTATTCTTTCAAAGAACCAGCTCTTGGTTTTGGTGATCTTTTGTATTGTTTTTTTGGTCTCTATGTCATTTATTTCCATTCTGATCTTTATTATTTCCTTTCCTCTGCTTATGCTGGGCTTTTCTTGATGCTGTCTTTCTATCTCTTTGAGTTGTAGGGTTAGATAATTTATTGCTATTTTTCTTGTTTTTTTTGAGGTAGGCCTGTAGAGCTTTGAACTTCGCTCTCAAGACTGCTTTCAATGTGTCTCATAGGTTTTGGACCGTTGTGTTTTCATTGTAATTTGTTGCCATGATGCTTTTTATTTCTTCTTTGATCTCTTTGGTAACCCAATAATTGTTTAATAGCATGCTTTTAGCCTCCAGGTGTTTGGGGTTTTTTCCATTAGTTTCATTGTAGTTGTTTTCTAATTTTATGCCATTGTGACCTGAGAAGATGCTTGATATGATTTCTGTCTTCTTGAATTTTAAGAGACTTTGCCTGTGTTTCAATATGTGGTCTATCTTTGAAAATGACCCATGTGTACTTGAGAAGAATGTATATTCTGTGGCTCGGGGGTGAAATGTTCTGAAGATGCCAATTAAATCCATCTGATCTAGCGAGTCATTTAGGATTGATGTTTCTATCCTGATTTTTTGTTTAGAGGACTTATCCAGTGAAGTTAGTGGGGTATTAAAGTCCCCTACTATGCTCGTATTGCTGTGAATCTCTCCCTTGATATCCTCCAGAATTTTTTTAATGTATTTGGGTGCTCCTGCATTGGGTGCCTATATGTTTACCAGAGTTCTATCTTCTTATCAAATTTCTCCCTTTAGTATTTGAAGTGGCCTTCCTTATCTCTTGTTATGGCCTTCACTTTGAGGTCTAATTTGTCAGATATACGTATTGATACCCCAGCTTTTTTTTTTTTTCATTTCCATTCACCTGAGAAACTTTTTACCATCCCTTCCCCACCAGTCTGTGTGAGTCCTTTTTCTGAGTTGGGTCACCTGTAGACAACAGATATATGGGTCATCTTTTCTTATCTGATCAGCTACTCTATGTTTTTTGATTGGGGCATTTAATCCATTTACATTTAAAGTTATTATTGATAGGTACTTGTTTGTCACCATTTTTTTTTCTTTATGCCTGTGTTCCTTCTTCCCTTCATATTTCTTCTTTTTATAGCAGACCCTTTAGCATTTCTTGAATTGCTGGTTTGGTGGTAGCCATTGTGATCTGAGAAGATGCTTGATATGATTTCTATCTTCTTGATCTGAAGAGACTTTGCCTGTGTCCCAATATGTGCTCTATTTTTGAAAATGTTCCAAGTGCATTTGAGAAGAATGCATATTCTGTAGCTTTGGGGTGAAATGTCCTGAAGATGTCAATTAATTCCGTCTGATCTAGTGAGTCATTTAGGATTGAGGTTTCTTTGCTGATTTTTTTGTGTAGAGGATTCATCCAGTGGTGTCAATGGGGTATTAAAGTACCCTACTATCATGTATTGCTGCCAATCTCTCCCTTGATATCTTCCAGAATTTTTTTTTATGTATTTGGGTGCTCCTGTATTGGGTGCATATATGTTTACCAGAGTTATCTTCTCTTGTGAATTGTTCCCTTTAGTATTATGAAGTAGCGTTCCTTATCTCTTTTTATGGCCTTTGTTTTGAGGTCTAATTTGTCAGATATAGGTATTGCTACCCCAGATTTTTTTTCATTTCCATTTGCCTGAAAATTTTTTTCCCATCCCTTCACTATCAGTCTGTGTGAGTCCTTTGTTCTGAGGTGGGTCTCTTGTAGAAGGCAGATGTATGGGTCATGTTTTCTTATCCATTCAGCTACCCTATGTTTTTTGATTGGGGCATTTAATCCATTTACATTTAAAGTTATTATTGATAGGTACTTGTTTGTCACCATTTTTATTCTTTATGCCTGTGTTCCTTCTTCCCTTCCTATTTCTTCTTTTTACAGCAGACCCTTTCAATTTCTTGCATTGCTGGTTAGGTGATAATAAACTCCCTGAGTTCTTTTTTGTCTGTGGGCTTCTGATTTCACCCTCAATTTTGATTGATAGCCTTGCTGGGTACAGTATTCTTAGATTCAGATCCTTGCTTTGCATGACTTTGTATATTTCATTCCATTCCCTTCTTGCCTGATGTGTTTCTGTTGAGAAATCCATCGATAGTCTGATGGGAGATCCCTTGTAGGTAACTTTCTGTCTCTCTCTGGCAGCCTTTAAGATTCTTACTTTGTTGTTGATGTTTGCCAATTTAATTATAATGTGTCTTGGTATTGGTCTTTTTGGGTTCATCTTGTTTGGGACTCTTTGAGCTCCTTGGAGTTGTGTGAGTTTTTTCTTCTACCCAATATTAGGGAAGTTTTCTGTCATTATTTCTTCAACCAGGTTTTCTATTCCTTGCTCAGTTTCCTCTCCTTCTGGGACCCCTATTATGTTGATGTTGTTTCAGTTCACATTGTCCCAAAGTTCCCTTAGGCTCTCCTCCTGTTTTTTACATTTTTTTTTCCAGTTGCTGTTCTGCTTGGGTATTTTTTTGTACCTTGTCTTCTAGCTCACTGAAGCAGTCCTCCATTTCTTCTAGTCTACTGTTGATGCTTTGTATTGTGTTCTTTATTGAAGCAATGTCATTTTTCATTCTTCTTGGTTCTTCATATCCTCTTAGTTCTTACACATATTGTTGAATTTGTCTTCCATCCTTTTTAGTGTGCTTATGACAATTGCTTTGAATTTTTTCTCTGACATATTGCTTACCTGAATTTCATTTACTTCCTTTTCTGGTGATTCCTCTTTTTTTTTGTATGGGGGCTTTTTCTTTGTCTCCCCATGTTCGCTCCTCTCAGGGTGTCTGGTTATGTATCTCTCTCTCTCTCTCTCTCTCTCTCTCTCTCTCTCTGTCTCTCCTGCATTGACTTAAAGCACAAAATACATCACAACAAGACACGATACACAGGGAACAAAACACAAATGTATTCACAACACCAATAACCCCAAATAAAGGTGAGCACCAGAGAAAAGAGAATAAGGGGAGAGAAAAGAGTGCAAAAATGATATTGAGAAAAGGAAAAAAAATGTCAGAGAGAAAAGAAAGAGAAGAATAAAGAAGGGGGGACAATATATGTATATGGAGAGAAAACTCCAAAAAACCAACAGCTAATCAAAAAAATGCAAACAACAAACTCTCTGAGATAAATGCAAATGACAAACAACAACTAAATCAAAAAAATCAAACAGTAAACACCCAAACAACTAACACCGAACTGAATCTGAGGAGGCAGAGCTTATTTCCAGAAGGTAAGGTCAAGGAATTGAATGAATGGGGAAATGGCCACAATTCAGTACAGAGGAGGTAGAAAGAGAATGAGTGTAGAAGAAGAAAAGTAAAAACAAAATACAAAAACAGAGAAAAGAAATATATATATTAAAAATACATATATATAAAGAACCAGGGGCCGTCACAACCGAACAGTTGACCGAACAGGATGCGTGGGACAACCAGGCTGGCAGGGGGTTAGTGAGGGATGACCAAATGACTGAGCAGCAGGCTGCATGGGGCGACCAGGCTGGCAGGGGGGTTATGAGGGACGACCAAATGACTGAGCAGCGGGCTGCATGGGGCAACCAGACAGGCAGGGGGGTTAGTGAGGGACGACCAAACGACTGCACAGCAGGCTGTGTGGGGCAACCGGGCTGGTGGGGGGGGGGGGGCAGTGAGGGCCGACCAGGCTGGCAGGGGGGACAGTTAGGGGCAATCAGGTAGACAGGCAGAGGCAGTTAGCGGTGATCAGGCTGGCAGGGGAGCCAGTTAGGGGCCATCAGGCAGGCAGGCAGGTGAGCAGTTAGGAGCCAGTGGTCCCAGATTGTGAGAGGGATGTCCCAGATTGGAGAGGGTGTAGGCTGGGTTGAGGGGAGCTCCCCCCCTGCACAAATTTCATGCACCAGGCCTCTAGTATATATATAAAAGAAAATTATACTAGAGGCCCGGTATATATATAAAATTTTCCCCTTTTTTAAATCTATCTATCTATCTATTTATTCACCTATTATTGGAAAATTAGAATAGATAGGACATAAGCCTGAGTTGGTGATTGGAATTAATTAAGCTATTAGTAGAAGAAAAGAACAAGTGAAGAGAGGAAAAACAGAAGCAAAAAACAAAGCAGAAAAAAATAAAATAAACAAACAAACAATCAATCAAACAACAGCAAAACAGAAAGAAAGGAAAAGGAAAAAAAGAAAAAAAGGAAATAAAATTTGGCTAGTGAAGAAAGAGAAGAGAGAAGTGTGCATGGATTTGGAGCAGATATATGAGAAAGATCAATTTTCAACAGGGAGTAAAAAGAAAGGATAGAGAAAAACTAAATCAGGAACAGGGTAAGAGAACCAGGATGAAAAAGGGGAAAAGTGAGGAAGAGAGTGTTGGCATAAAGGAAAAATTGAGATAGAGTAAAATAATGCTAAAATAAAAATAAAAGTAGAATGTAGAACACTAATCCCAGAATAAAATAAAATAAAATAAAATAAAATAAAGAAAATAAAATGAAACTTTAAAAAAGGTAAAATAATAGTAGTAATAATAATAATTAAAAATAAAAATGTAATAATAAAAAGTAAAATCAAGTGAGAAAAAAATTTTAGTTTCTTAAGTAAAAGATAAAAAATAAAAAAGTGAAGTAGTGAAGGTCGTTCACTTCCTCTACTGTTCTGCCTGGCACATCTGTTTCCTGTCACATAGTCAGCACAGTGTTGAAGTTCCATGCGATCCACCTCTCCTCTGTGTCGTAAGCCACAACCCTGTTTTCAAGCAGGCTCACTTTGTTTCTCTGCCTGCCTTCAATTGTATTTACACAGGTGTCAATTTCTGACACAACCCCTGGGTGGCAATGTTTCTGTATTAATTTCTGGGACTAAATGGCCCCTCTACCCAGTGTTTAGATTCTTCTTTCCCTGCCGCACTTAATACTGGGTTGGAGGGATGGACTGACCCAGAGCTGGTTTCCTGCTCATCTCTTCTTATTCTGATCCCCAGTTTCCACAAAATCAACTTTCCCCTGCAGTCTCGTTTGAGTGTTTTTAACTGGAAGGTCCTATGTACTGGACTTAGCAAGCAAAAGCAAGGAGGAAAAAAAAAAAAGGACAAAGGAACCGCACTGACTCGCATCTTTTTCCCCTGGCACTGCGCGCCGGTATAGAACTTCAGGCTGCCTTTCTGGGCATAGTTTCCCATGGCCGTGGGCTTATATCTAGATTCCTCTTCTGTCAGCAGCCCTGTGGACCCCCTTCCACATACGAGGGCTACACTGACCCTAACGGCTGCAGATTTTGTGGGGTGCAGTCTCTCTCTGAGACTCTAGTCCCTGCTGCACGCGTTTCTCCCGCCAGCCTGGATCCCAGCTCTCACCTCTCTCCAGGCAATCTCTGACCTTTCTGTCCACAGATTGCCTCACCAGCTGTGTTTAATTCACCAATTCCGGGTGGATGTTGTTTGATACAGCTGTTCCTTCAATCTGCTCTGTGAGAAGGTGCAGGTCCTGTCCGAGTATTTGGTACCGCTTTGTCTCCTCCCGGACAAACATTTTAAGTGCCCTCGGACAGGGAGGCTGGAGTCTCGGTGTTTGTACGTTTGCAGCTGAGGCAGCTGGTCCCTGGGCGTTGTGGTTGTAGGGTCCCGGGAGGTATCCAAGGTCTCCCGGGTTGAAGGTAAGGCTGGGCTTCTGATCACAGCTGCTTCCCCTTTAAGACGGCGCAGTCTCTGCAGCAGAGCCAGCCTCTCTGGGAGAGATTTCAGCAGTAGAGGCTGCCCAGCCAGGGGAATCTGGTCCGCCAGTCCCCAACAGTCCTGTGGAATATAGCTGTCCCTCACAAATATAGACACGCCCCACATGTCCACACACTCTCCTTTCGCTCTCCTACTCACACACTATCTTGCAGCCTGCCTTCCCGTCGGCCGCCATCTTGGATCCCCTGTATATTATTCTTTATTTCAGTCAGTGTATGCTTAATTTCTAACTGCTCCTTTTCCATTTTTTTGGCTTTCTCCCTAAGATCCTTGAAAGTCTCACTAAGTTCCTTGGAGGATTCTGGAAGATTCTTGAGTAACCTTATAACTGTGGTTTTTGAACTCTATATCCACAGATTTAGAATAGTTTACTTTCTTCCATTTTTTTCATTTGTGACATGTTTCTTTGTCTCCACATTTTGGCTGCTTTCCTGTGTTTGTTTCTATGTATTGGGTAGCTGCTAAGTCTCCTTGAGTTGGTAGAGTGGCCTTGTGTAGTAGGTGTCCCATAGGGACCACTGGCTCAGCCTCCCCAGTCACCTGAGGTGGACACTCTTGGTGCACCCCTTTGTGGGCTGTGTGCACAGTTTTGTTGTAGTTGAGCCTTGATTGCTGTTGGTGTCACTGGGAGGAATTGAATTCCAGGCCAACTGGCTGTGGGGACAGCTGCAACTACAGTTAGAGAGCTGCTGTGCAGGAGACACCCCTATGGAGCAGGACTTGCTTCAGTGGGGCTTTGATGCTCACTGAGTCTGCCCCTTGAGTGTGTCGCTTAGGGATGTGAAGAGTTATAATATGGTATGGTCTCACACTGACCACTGGGTATACTGGCTCTTGAGGCTCCAGGGAGGTGCAAAGTCAGCCACTGCCTGGGGCCACTCAGCAGGAGCTACAGAGAGATCTGCAGATTCCTCCTCTTTGTATCAGGTTTGGAAGTGCCTAGATGAGGTCCAGCTGTGAAGCATGGCAGGCTGGTGCTGGTGCTAGTTCTTGGGGCTTTTATTGATAGATTTGGGGTTCCCTGACCCAGCTGCAGCTTGTTTGACAAAGTTTTAGCCTGAGAAAGGGCATACCATTCATATGCAAAAGCCACTATGCACAGCTTGGGTGGGGTTGTAAATTGGGTGGGGCAGGGTCTCAGGGAATCATTAGGGCAGAGCAAACAGAAATGGCTGCCAGTCAGCCCTGCACCAGGGAGGTTTCAGCATGGGAACATTGACTGCTGTGAGCACCTCCATCTGGAAGAAAGCCTCCCCCGAGTTCTTGCCCTGATGTCAGCCAGTCCAGTTTCTCCCTGTATGTGTCTGGGTCCCCCAGAGCCTCACACAGCACTGGAGCTAAGAGGAAGCAGGAGCTTGTAAATTCAGTTTGTGGTACCAGCCTTTTAAGAGGAGCAGCTGGGTCTCCAGCAGACTGTGTGTCACTCAGCCCCAATAAGCACTGGTTTTTACAGTCCGTAGTTCTTACTGCCTGTAGGGACTTCTTTCCCTAGCTCTGGGACCCTGGCTGGGGGTCTGGGATCCCTCTCTCCTCCAGGCGGCCTTTGCAGAGGCGATATCCCTCCCAATTAAAAAAGTGGCACACCCGGGTGCCAGACCAGCCCATTCCATGCCTCCGCACCTCCTACCAGTCTCAGAGTGCTTTCTTCTTTACCTCTCTAGTTGTAGTATTTCCACTCAGCCAGCTTTCTGGTGGTTCTGGATGATGGTTGTTCTGTATTTTAGTTGTAATTTTAATGTGGTTGTGGGAGGCAGCAAGTAAAGGCATTTACCTATGCTGCCATCTTGGTTCTCTCCACATTCATTCTTTTGCATGTGGTAGCTATTCAGTTGTTCCAATATCATTTGTCAAAACTATTTTTTCTTCATTAAATAGTCTTGGCACCTTTTGTCAAAAGTCAATTGACCATAGAGCAATGGATTTTTTTTTTGGACTCACAATTCTATTCCATTGTTCTGCATATCTATTCTTATTTCAGTACCACACTGTCTTGATTAGCGCAACTTTGTAGTACATTTTAAAATTGAGAAATGTGAATAACCAAGTTTGGTGTTTTGGTATTTTTATTGTTTTGGCTATTCTATGTCCCTGGCATTTTTATATGAATCTTAGGATCAGCTTGTCAACTTCTACAAAAACAGCTGCAGAGATTTTGATAGTGATTGCATTGAAACTATAGATTAATTTAGGTAGTAATCCCATCTTGACAATATTAAGCCTTTAAATCTATGAACACAAGATGTTTTTGAGTTTATTTTGGTCTTTAATTTCTTTCAACAATGTTTTGTAGTTTTCAATACACAAGTCTTACACTTCTTTTGTTAAATTTATTCTTAAGTATTTTATTTTTTTGTTATTCTATTTTAAATTGAATTGTTTTCTTAATTTCATTTTTGGGCTGTTTATTGTTAGTGTAAAATACAACTGATTTTTCTTTTTTGGTCTTATAGCCTACATATTTGCTAAACTAATTTATTAGCTCTAATATATATTTTTTGTGTGGATTCTTTAGGGGTTTCTATATATAAGATCTATCATCTGCAAAAAGAGGTTGGTTTCTTTCTTTGTTTCCAACCTTTTATTTCATTTTATTTTCTAATTGCCCTGGTTAGAACTTCCAGTACAGTGTCTTGTTCCTGAACTTAGTGGAAAAGCTTTCTGTCTTTCACCTTACATGTGATGTCAGTGTGGATTTTTATAGATGCCCTTTATCAGGTTGAGGAAGTTCCCTTCAATTCCTAGTTTGTTAAGTGTTTTTAATCATGAAAGTGTGTGATTTTGTCAAATGCTTTTTCTGAATCCACTGAGATGATCTTGTGGGTTTCTTTTTTTGTTGTTTATTCTACTAATGTGGTGCAATACAGTGATTGATTTTGTATGTTGAATCATGCTGGAGAGAGATTTCCTTAAACCAAAGCCAATAAAACTCTAAATTTTTGCCAGGGGCCTCTATTGCATGTTGGGTTATCTCTTTAACTTTCTGCCAGGCAGTTTACAACTCTGCCTTAGTCTTCACTTCCTGTTTGTGCAGAGCCTCAAGGTCAATTAGAGGTGAGAACTTAGGCTTTTTGGTGCAAGCCTACAGATCTACACATGCCCATGCCCTTTTAGATTCTCAGGATTGTGTCAGAGCTTTTCAAAATCTTTATGGACATTTCATTTCTCAGTTTTTCCATTTAAGCTTTTGGTTAGTCTATTGTTCGTCTCAACTGTTATCCACCCCAAGCAGCCTCATAGCTAAAAGATTTGGTTTCAACAAATGCCTCCTCACCACTGGGAGAGGCTTTTAGCACTTGGTATGATTACAGTCTGCTCAAATCAAGGTGAACCATTGGATTAGAGTCTTCCAAGGAACCACCAGGCAGGTCAAATGATATCAATTTTTTTGGAATGAGAAGTTAAAAGAGCTCCAGCTCTGTTCTTACCCCTCGGTACCTGGAATGTGGCTATTATTCTTTTTCTGGGCTACTATGGAGTTAGAGAATGGGAGGTGGCACTAGAGTAAATTAAAATTCCACAAAGATTACTATTTTTACTGAGTCATGTATTGTTCTCAAATAAATGCTCCCTGAGTGGCTGTAATCATTTGGTTAATTTTAAGAGATCTGAAAAAAAAAATCTGATATGTTTAGATTTTTATTGCTTTCTAAAGGCAAACCTGGGGGTGTCCTTGCTCTACCATTTCCACTAATACCACTTGTTTCTGTTTCGTTTTAATAACCTGTGCAGTACAAAACTGGCTTCACAGAAATATTTTGAGGAAGTGTAAGAACAGATTTTAAAGAAATTTAATAATATCAGAATATTAATTTTTAACTTTAATTCAAAATAAGATGATGCTGTATTTTCAAAATTTATATCCCACCATTCATTAGTAGCCAGTTTTAATAATGTATTCTTAAATTTTAGTTAAACTTAAATTCTTTGATAAAAGAAATAGATTCTGGATCTATGAATTTCCTTTTTGTAGAAAACAAAATTCATAATCTTGTATCAAATTTTAAGGCGTTTGATGATACATTTTAAGAGATCTGCCATATCAATATCTCCAACTTCATTGACCATAAGGTATGGTACATTTCACAACACTCTATATATAAACTCTGTTCTTCCAAGAATCTAAATATCATTTTCGTTCTTTAATATTATGTGACATTGAAATCATGTTAGTTTCCTTGCTTGCATAAAAGTCTGGTGAGCATTTTTAAATTATAAAAGATATTGAAAAATTAGCAAGACTGACTGCCAATTCATATCTTTTAAAAATGGAGACTACAATTGTTTCTTATCTTGCAGAAAGACAAAGAGTTCATTATTTATTGCAAACATTTTTAACATAATTTTCACCTTTATAACCATATCTCAGCAAGCATCAATAGTTGTTCATAACCAACTTCCATATTATCACTAATATAAATAAAATAATCTTAAATATAACACATTGCCTTTTCATAATTCAAATTTTATCTCAAGGCACAATTTAGTTGGACTGATTTTTTTAAAGAAAGAAAGTCTCCATGAACTAAGTAGTACATGATCTAATTCTGTCACAATCTCCTCAATGTGGGTAAAATATTTTCCTGTCATTGTAGCTGAATCATCAAAATATACTTCTATACAAAATTTAGATGTAAAACCATATTTGCTGACATTAAGCATGCCATCTTGGGTTTCTCAGCAATGTGTAAAAATGTTACAAAAGTATCTACATGAGTATTCCAAACTTCCATATTTATCTCATTGTGGACCAGTAATAAATGGTTTGCAGACCAGTACCAATCTCCTGAGCACACTGTAAGTAGCAATTCCCTGAACAAAGCCCTGTCACAAAAATGAGCTCCAGTCAAACTTCCCATTCAAGTGAGTGTCTTGCAAGAAAAGTGGACCTATTTAAACAACAGCCAGGCAATCCCACACTAGCTAGTGAGAATAATCCACTTCATTCATTCATTTATTTATTCACATATGCATTCAATGAATAAGAATTACTGTATGAGGAAAGTTAAAGTCTAAAACAGTCAAAAGAAAATAGAGCAAGTGACTCTACAAGGCGGGGAGGAGGTCAGAGAACAGAAGAGAATGTTAAAGGAAAGTTTAAGTGAATTGTTAGAGATTTAAGAAGAAAAGTTTAAAATATTTTTCTGTTTCAAGCAGTTTTTTACTTTAAAATGTAAGTATAAGAACAGAATGAATTGAAAAAGAAAGAGAACCAAAAAACATTTGGAAATGAAAAATACGATTGCAAAAAAATATATTTTTCAAAAGAAATAATTTCAAAGTTGATAAAAATAATAAGTACACAAAATAGGGGGAGGGGGCGTGTAAAGAGTAAGTGAGATGGGAAAGTATTTTAAAAGAACTAAGAGAAAAAGGCAATCCAATCCAGGAGGTTCAATATCTGACTAGCAGGAGTTCTAAAAAGAAATAATTAAGAGAGGGAAATAATTTTTTAAAGTATGAGGAGGACAAAACATTTTCAGAACTGAAATGTTGTTGTCTTCAGATTGAATGGGACTATTGAATTCCAAGCAGGATAAAAGAAAGTAAAAGGCCTGAGACTTGTGTTTGTGAAGTTTCAGAACAGTAACAATAAGTAGATCTAAAAATATTTCAAAGAGGAAAAACAGACCATCAATTAAGGAGTAAGAATTCAGCTGGCATCAGATCTTTTCTCATCAGCGACACACTATGTTAGAAAACACTGAAGCAATGCCTTCAATTTCAGAGGAAAAATGATTTTGAAAGTTCAATAATAGGCTCAGACAAGCAATGAACTGTGAAAGAGAAATAAATACATTTTATGTGATATTAGGAAGTTCACCTCTCACACATCTTATTTTCCCCCAGGAATTTATTAGAGAATATATTCCAGTCAAGTAAAGGAGAAAACCAAGAAAGAGCACATTATGGAGGTTAACTTAGGATTCAGGGACATAGCGAACAAAATACTCATGACAGCTCATGCATTGGACTCAGAGAAATCCCACTTAAAGTTAGAACAATTAAAGATTCTGGGAAAGGAGGACTTCATGTAGTTAGTGTGATAGGCAGATAAATTTTTGGATATGGTGAAGGTGTATTATTCTTTTTCCAACAAGGAGGATAACACATAATTTAAATTTCTAGGGGAAAACTGAAATGGTATAAAGCAATGGCTCAAGTATGACATTTATTACACTGGGGTGAGATTTTGAGCATTTTATGAAGGATACAGAAAGGGGGTCTTCCATCTCTGACATGAGCAACATTCCCCTTGGAGCATTGGCACAGTTTTGCATTGGACACGAAGGGAAGAAAATATCCCAGCAATTGACTCAGCATGGAGCCATATTTACAAACTCATAAAGGTTACTCTTAGCTTTCTCTTTTGGAATCAACCTGTAGACACTGAAGAATTAATTATAGTTGCAGAATAGAAAATAAAATGTTATCAGCCTTAATAATAGAAAATAAAGGCCTATCTGTCAGAAGTTATCAGAAGTCAACAGTGAACAAGAGAAAGGAAAAAGAATGAAAAGCACAAGACATTTCTATGGGGAAAGGGAAGCAAAAGTATCACAAAAGTTGATGAAGAAAAAAAAATTAAAAATGGAAGTATGTTGCTTAAAATGGCAAAAATACCCAACATAGGAATTTAAAAAATAATATGGAATTCTCAAAAATTGAGAGAAATGGGAGTGGGGAAGGATAGTTTTATAAATAAAATAAATCTTTATCTTTCATATCATCAAGTCAATAAATATTACCTTAAATTGACTGGTCACTTCCATTTCTGTGAAATGACCAGAATAGGCAAATCTATAGAGACACAAAATAGAATAAGGATTGCCTGGGTCTGAGACTAAAAATTTGAGGTGACTGCAAATGGCCAGGAGGGACCTTTTTGGAGAGATAAAATGTTGTAAAATTAAATTGTGGTGGTGCTTATACCACTCTCTAATTTGTTAAAATGTATTTTATCATATACTTAAAAAAACTGAATTTTATGGTATGTACATTACACACCAAAAAAGCTATGCTTAAGAAAAGAGCTGATAAAAATGGACAGACAGGTCAAAGAATAAATGCAAAAACATAATAGAGTTATTGAGGTAATCAACAGGAGCAAAAATAGAAATGTTTTCAAGAACTATAAGAGCAGATGGACAGGGTAAGGAAGAGGAAAATGAAGTCTAGTGTTTATTTTTTATGTTTTTCTGTACTTTTTGGATTTTTTAAATCAGTGCATGTATTGCTACAGTATGGTATTAACGTTTCCTATTTTTAATCTTTTAGAATTTAAAGATGAGGAATGATGCAGTTTGGGTAAATAAACAGAATTTATTTTTTTCTTCTAAAGATCAAGGACAAGTGGTCAACTCTTTTACAAGCCACCATTGGTAACTTGAGGGAGGCAAGAGCTCAATTGAGCAGAGTCAAAAGTCCACACCACTCCCAAAATAGAACAGTATAAAGGAGAATAAACAACTGACCATCCTGGAGACACACTTGGTGCAGCTGTGTTAAGTGGTTGCCATGGATTAATAGATCAAACATAAGTAATTTTCAGGGAAGCAAGTGCCCTAGAAAAACGAGATGACAGGTGAAGTGGCTAATGTTGTCAGCTGTCTTCATCTGTTTATATAAGAACATGGCCAAAGTAACCATCTATATACTTGGGCATTAAGCCTCAGGAGACAGCTTTTTTTACCTGAACTGAAATTGATATGGTAGCTGAGGAGAGACTGTTGACTATGGAAACCAAATATTAAGAAGCTTTTGATATCTGAAGTAAAGTAGATCATGAAGACTTAAAGCTACAAGCTGATGACCTTATTGTTGGTTTAGTAGCAAACATACTCAGCACCAAAGTCACTAAAAGCACATGTGTAACAGAATGAAATGCTTGGACATCTTGACTCCATGCTGCTCAAGACTGCTTTGCTCCCATGACTTTTAGGTTAATAGCTTCTTCTTAGTCTTGCATATAGAAATGCTAATTATTAGAGCAATTCTGCTTTCAGCTTGAGTTTTACAAAAATAGTCCCTTAACAGAAAGTGCCTCTCCTGAGAAGATAAGGGAAATATGCATTGTATATCAAAGATTTCAGGAGCCTTTTAACCAGACTCACATCAACTAGCACATCTACCTTAGACGCCTGCTGGTGCCTAGATGTCTACAGTAGTCAGTCATCTCTTGCCCCTTCCATTTCCCCTTCCCTTGACATAAAAGAAGCCTGAACTCTATACTTTATTAAGGTGGATTTGAGGAACTAATAGGTCTCCCATCTTCACAGTTGGCACCTCCTCAATCAATAAACCTTTCCTTACTCCAAACTATGATATTATGAGTTTTGGCCTATCGAAGCATTGGATAAATGGACTTTGAACTAGTAACATATGAGGTTTTTTCAGTATAATTTTATTGGGTAAACAGAAACTTTAGACATGGCTTCCTACTAAATTAAGTGCTACATGAGTGGTGGTAATAATAATAATAATAATAATAAATCAGATACATGGCTTACATGGTTGTTCTAAACACGAGAGAATAAAAAATGGAAATATACCTCTACCTTTCGGTGGTTAACTCTCCAGTGGTCGGCAAACTCATTAATCAACAGAGCCAAATATCAACAGTACAACGATTGAAATTTCTTTTGAGAGCCAAATTTTTTAAACTTAAACTATATAGGTAGGTACATTGTTATTAACTTAATTAGGTTACTCCTAAGGCTTAGGAAGAGCCACACTCAAGGGGCCGAAAAGCCCGCATGTGGCTCGTGACCGCAGTTTACTGACCACGGCGTCTAGCCAACCAAATATTTCTCATGTAAAGTGAAACCAGACCTTTCGTGGGCCTGCCTGGTTTCTGAGTGCCCTGAACTTACAAACTCAGGCCTCAGCTCACTACCTGGATGTGCAAATGGGGAGCCCCGCAGGCACTGAGGATAAGGTAGGGTTGCCCTGTGGTCTGCTTGTCCCCAAGGCTCCTGCTCCAGGGAGGAGCGAGCAACAAGCATGGAGACAGAAGCAGACTGGAAATAGTTGTGCTGAGAGACAAAACAGTCCCCAGATCCCTTCCTTCTAATTTCCAATGCATGCTTCTTAATTCTGATACTGTCTACCTGGAGGTTGTATCAGACCCGATAGGTTAAGGATTCAGTCCTACAAGTCTGACCTCCCCAAATTAAGATGCCATTTGAAAGTTCAGGTTGTCACTGGTACTTCTGATCAACCAGCCAAGATTGGAGGTTCCCTTTAGGTTTTATTAATTTGTTAAAGCAGCTCACAGAACTAAAAGAAACATTTTACACACTAGATTACTGCTTTATTATAAAATGATGTAAATTAGGAGTTGCCATATGGAAGAGATGAAAAGGGCATGGTAAGTGGGAAGGGGCACCACTCCCTGGAATCTCCATGTGTTCATTAGACCTAAAACTCTCCCAACTTCATCCTTTTTAAGTTGTAGGGTGTGTGTTTTTTATAGAGGCTATATTACCTACGCATCATTGATTAAATCACTGGCCATTGGTGATCAATTTAACTTTCAGCCTCTCTCTCCTCCCTGGATGTTGGGGTGGGGAGATGGAACTGAAAGTTCCAAACTTCCAACCACACAGTTCCTTCCCCTGGCCGCCAGTTCTCATCTTTAGGTGCTTTCCAAAAGTCACCCCATTAACATAAACTCAGGTATGGTTGAAAGAAGTTTGTAATGAACATTAAGACACCTTTATCACTCTTATTACTTAGGAAATTCCAATGGTTTTAGGAGTTCTGTGCTAGAAATAGGGACCAAATAATACATTTTTTATTATAAGTCACAATATCAAAATAATTCTCCAAGTTACTATTTATAATATAAATTTTATATGATGTTAAAATAAATCCAAACAGAAAGCAAATATGGCCAAAAGCTTATTCACTAAACCAGTACTATTGTTTTGTGAGACTGTTAAAATGCACTGTCCAGTTAATGGAAGAGAGCTACAGTTAGACAAACATTATAAGACTAGAGGCCCGGTGCACAAAAATTTG
>NW_005369676.1:839804-850974 GCF_000412655.1 Myotis brandtii | reverse complement strand
AGGCGGGGAACGTTGGAGTCTGCAGTCACTGAAGCAAGGAAGCCTCATGTTCGCTTCCAGCTGCCTGGCTGCTGGCCGTCATCTTGGCTGACAGTTAATTTGCATAAGGATATGCTGATTAGCCAATGGGAAGGGTAGCGGTCGTACGCCAATTACCATGTTTCTCTTTTATTAGTGTAGATAAGAGCTAAATACAGCCCAAGCTGGTTTGGCAACGGCCTTCGGACTGAAGAGTTCCAGGTTCGATTCCGGTCAAGGGCACATGCCCGGGTTGCAAGCTCAGTCCCCAGTAAGGGGTGTGCAGGAGGCAGCCAATCAATGATTCTCTCTCATCATTGATGTTTCTATCTCTCTCCCTCTCCCTTCCGCCCTGAAATCAATAAAAATATATATTTTTTAAAAGGGCTAAATAAAAAATAAAAACCTTAAGTATCAAATCATGCTTTCACGTTTGTATGTTGTTGTCAATAGTTGCTGGCTGTTAGTAGCCAGCCAGATGGGAGTCAATTATAAATCTTTAAGTACCACTCACTATTTCAGGGCTAAAGAATTGCTTACCAATAATTATGTTCCAATTTCCAAACATTACTCATTGTGTTCAAATAGACACATTTGGTTTTTACAAAGAGAAATATAAATTAGATTTTTTTCATTTCTGATATCATCAGAAGTTTCTGACAGACAGACTTCTCATGGCCATCAGATTTGACCAGCATTTCCCATGGCCCTACTGCAAACAGCAGGCTCTTAAGCCTTCATGGTGCTGCTTAGTAGTTGAGTTGTGGACTCAAGTAGAGTCAGGGCTGTGTATTAGACTTGCCACTTACAAGCTCTGGGGTCTCACTCAAGGTCTTTAAACTTTTAAGCTTTCCCTCTCTTTCATTTCTATACCTTACAGGGCTGTCATGAGCTTAAATATGAGCACATGAGTAAAATGCATACCACAGTATTTAAAACATACACTGGTAGGTACTATTTTTTAAATATTTTTAAAATCTTTATTGTTGAAAGTATTACATATGTCCTCTTTTCCCCCCCATTTACCCCTTAGCCTGTCCCCCCACCCGTGCCCCAGGCCTTCACCACCCTATTATCTATGTTTTACAGTTGAGGGAACTGAGGCCTAGAGAAGTTAAGTGGGTCAAGGTCACAAAGCTTGAAGTTGTAAAGCTGGGATCTGAAGCCAAGCTGTTGATAGTAAGGCTGCTGTATATATTAAATAAGTTAACTTATGGAAGACACTAAGAAGAGTCCTGGTTATAAGAAATCCCTTGATAGAGATCAGAACTTTTATTATGATTTCATTTGCTTCCTGCTATTTCAGCCCTTCCCTTTATCTCACTCCAAGAGTGAGAGCCTGGTGTATATGTTCACACAGGCTATAAAACCAACTGCATTTTGAACTTATGATATTGGAGACCCAGATTTTGGAGAAAGCTGTATTTCCTGGAGGGTGGGAAATAGATGCCATATAGTAGCAATATAGATATAAAAATAACTTTAAGTGGGTAAGGACACTAATGAAGGAATAGATTTAAATCCTTAGAAGCTTTCTAGTAACTGTTGATCTCAAGGTTTACATAAATGCTGAAAGGAAAGAACACTGTGGAATTTGGTATGAGAAGGATAGGAATTCCTTGCCTCTCTCTTTCATTGCAGCAGAGACACACTGATGCTGCTCCCTGCTGAGTTTTAGGGGGTTATAAGGAGCAAATCAATAACATGCTGGTGGGTAGGTACAATGAGGCTGTCCTGCCTGAGTTTGATCCTAGCTTTAACAGTTATTAAGCTTTGGAACTTTGTGCAAGTTTTCTCATCTGTGATACTGAGGATGATGATAGTACCAACCTCCTAAATTTGTGTGTGTTAAATTGGATAATATGAGACAACATCTAAAAGTTCCGCCTAGCTGGTGTTGTTCAGTGGTTGAGGGTCAGCCCAGGAACTAAGAGGTCATCAATTCAATTCCTGGTCAGGGCAGACGTCCAAGTTTCAGGCTCAATCACCGGTGGGGGACGTGCAGGAGGCAGCCGATCAATGATGTTTCTCGCTTATCGATGCTTCTATTTCTATATCCCTATTCCTTCCTCTCTCTCTAAAAATCAATAAAAACATTTTTTACTAGTAAATGTGCCTAGTACAGAGATGGCATATTACCTATTGACTATTGTCTATTAGTATACTCTTTATTAGAGCACCTTAACAATTAGGCTATTACATTTGAAAAGATGTGACCATAATGAGGCATATAAAAGCAAACTTGAAAGAGGCTGCAGAGACCTCAACTAATTCCAGTGGTAGGGGGTTGCTTCTGTGTTCAAACTCTAACTCTGCCAGGAGCCCATGAAGTATCAGCTTTCAAGAGCTGGCAATGGAGTAGAAGCATTCCAGCTCCAATATCTCCATTTCCTTTGAACTAAAATTTGGAACATAATGCTATAATCTTTCTAAAACAGAGCATTTCACATTAAAATGATAATTGTTTATTTTAAGCTACTTTTGAAAATGCTCATTTTCTTTAAAAAAGACCATTTCAATGTGGTTCAAATGAAATACCAGAACTTTGTTTGATAAAGAAACCATTAGATTTAAAGAACTGTATTCAATTATGATACACAATTTTGCCTAACAACAGTCTTTGTTTATTTTTTCAGAATCATATTTCTATTTTAAATGATCATTCAACCAGTTTAAAATTGAATTATAGTAAATAATGCTGCTATGAACATAGGGATGCATGTATTCTTTCTGAATGGTGTTTCAGGATTCTTAGGATATAGTCTCAGAAGGGGTATCACTGGGTCAAAAGGCAGTTCCATTTTTAAATTTTGAGGACTCTCCATACTGTTTTCCACAGTGGCTGTACCAGTCTGCATTCCCACCAATAGTGCACAAGGGTTCCCTTTTCTCCACATTCTCACCAGCACCTGTTTGTTGATTTATTGATGGTAGTCATCTGGCAGCTGTGAGGTGATATCTCTTTGTGGTTTTAATTTGTATTGCTCTGATGATTAGTAACATTGAGCATTTTTTCACATGTCTATTGGCCATCTGTATGTCCTCTTTGGAGAAGTGTCTATTCAGGTCCTTTTCCCATTTAAAAAAATATTTTTATCAATTTGAGAGAGAGAGGGAGAGATCGAAACATCCACTGGCTGCCTCCTGTATGCTTCCTACTGGGGTTCGAGCTCATAACCTGGGCATGTGCTCTGACCAGCAATCCAACCGGTGACCTCTTGGTGCATGAGATGATGCTCAATCTACTGAGCAACACCAGCCGGTCTTTAAATTGGATTGTTTGAAATCTTGGTGTTGATTTTATATGTATATGTCTATTTTTTATACATTTTGGAAATTAGCCCCTTATCAGATGTATCATTGACAAATATGTTCTCCCATTCAGTGGGTTCCCTTTTCATTTTGTTGATGATTTCTTTTGCTGTGCAGAAGCTTTTTTAGTTTGATGTAGTCCCATTTGTTTATTTTTTTCCTTTGTTTCCCTTGCTCTAGGAGAGAGCATAGATCTTGAAACAGCCTAAGTGCCCATCAGTAGAGGATTGAATAAAAAAGCTATAGTACATTTACACAATGGAAGAAGAAAAGCTTACCTTTAGCTACAGCATGGATGGACCTGGAGAGTATTATGCTAAGTGAAATGAGCAGTCAGAGAAAGACAAATGCCATATGATTTTACTTATATGTAGAATCTAATGAACAAAATAAGCTGATGAGCAAAATAGAAACAGAGGCATGGATACATGGCACAGACTGACAACTGTCATAGGGAAGGGGGGTAGGGGGACTGGATGAAAGAAGGTGAAGTATTAGCCAAAGAACATATATGCACAGTAAATACACACAGACAACAACAGTGTGGTAATGGCCAGAGGGAAGAGGGGTTGGTGGCTGGGTGGAGGTGGGGGCAGGAATGGGACATCTGTAATCATGTCAAAATTTTGAAAAAGTAAATTGAATTGTAGGATAAAGCTAATTATGAACCAGAGAAGTTGGAGCCTGCCTTCTTCAGGGTCTATTCATGAACACTGTGGTGCCTACATTCCTCTGTCTACTTTTTGGGGTGCAGCTCTATACACAGGGACTCTCTTGGTTTCAGACCCAGCACTGGGATGCAGGCTTTCAGCATCTGCTGTTGTCACTGACCTGACAATCCTCCATTGGCCTTTGATCTCACCCCAACCACTCCTTCAATTGCTTGGGTAACTTTTTATCTTTATTTAACCTTCCAATGGGAATTCTTTACATAGTCATCCTCTCAGCATTGTTTACTGAATTCATAAACTGACTAGTTGGTGAAAGTCTAGTAGGAAATGCAGGAGGAGTTAATTTAGGAGAACATTATGAAGAATTCCATGGGAAAAATCTTTATTAAGATTTTATTAAGAACATTTGTCCAGCTAGAAAGTACTTTTTAACTTATCTTTAGGTACTAGGTTATGTTCCTCATGACTGATTATTGGGAAATATGGTTGATATCACACATTGGGCATTATTAGCCCCTTTTGTTTTTCTCTCGGGCTTACAGGAAATGTGTATGGATCATCATCAACTACAAATGTTTATGGGCACATTAATGGAATGGCCCAGGCAACATATTTTATGGTGAATAAAACAATGACTTTATTCTCAATGGCTTAGTTATACAGGGTACATTAATCAAATAATAAATATCAATAAAGACTAGCATATAAATCATCAAATGATGTGTGGATTTTCAGTTTTGTTTAGTTTTACTTTGAGGTTAGCTATGTGAGCCCACCCGTGTGTGTGAAGGAGCATTTGGGTATATTGGAGGGGATGCTGATAATACTAAAAATTTTAAGGGTTGAATTAGGAAAATGATAAGAATAAATTATTAGTTTTGCTCTCTTCTCACAACTTATCCCCCAGTCACCTCTAAATCATTTAAACAGATTATTAAGAGACCTTCTACAAAATACCTAACTAGTTCTTCTCAAAACTGTTAAGGTTATAAAAAATAAGGAAAGACTAAGAAATTGTCCCAGACCGGAGGAACCAAGGAGACATGACAACAAAAGAGCGTTGTGGTGTCTGGGGTGGAATCGTAAAACTGGAAAAGGATATTAATGGGAAAACATGTTGAAATTTGAATAATGTCTGGAGTTTAGTTAATGGTAACATAACAATGTTAAATTTGAGAAATTTCAAAATTACAACTTAAAATAAAAGATCAAATATCTATACTAATTATTGATACTTTCTATAATATCTAAAGCAAAGTTTTTACAACATTGGCTTGAGTCATAACTTAATTGAGTTACAAACTATTTTTTTGAAAATCAATGTTATCAAAAAGATATGCTTCATTTTATGTACAGTGAACATCTGGATGTTTCCACTTATTTACTGAATTAAAACCAGTCATCCTCCAGGAAGCAAGAAGTAACTTCTATATGAGTTCCTTTATTTATGCCAAAAGTTGAATAAATAAAGTTCATGTAAATTTCTTGAAATTTTCCTTTAACTAAAAATAAGCACAATGAGTTATTGATGACTAGATCACTGATAAATTCACCCTGGGAGACATTCCAGAAGCTCTACAGATAATCATCTGCTTTTACAATAAATTTTATACAGTTAGCCCATGGGAAATTTCCCTCTCTGAAGTGAAAAAGAAAATGTTTGATTATTGCAAAAAATTCTTGTTCAAAGTTTAAAAATGAAGCAATTATTTAAATAATTTGAGGAACTATGAAATAATTAGGTATTAAAATGGATGCTAAGTTCATATGTTGGTGAATAATTACATGCTCAAACATGTATGTGGTGCCATTTTTTATGATGTCTCAAAATGGTAACAAGTTGTACACTTCTTTAGACACCTTTGAACTGATTCAAAAAAGTTCCAGCTAGAGATAATTTATCCAGGGATAAATATTCAGCTACAAGTCTCTTTCCCCCTAGAATACAGAATCCTAATAATTCTCTGCAGTGCCAGTTTAAAGAAAATTTGCTAAGCAAGATATTTTCTGGATCTTTCTCATGGTTTGGAAAATGGTTTATAGAGAGAGATGGCACTTCTACTTCATGGGCATCAAGTCCCACATAAAGATCAGTAAGCTCCAGTCACAGCAGCTGTTGAAATATTAAAGGACAGAAAGGGAAAGAGAAAGAGAGAGAAAGAGGGAGAGAAGATTAGATGGACCTAATGTTCCAAAAGTACTAATTCACCATCAAGAAGCCAAAATGTTTTAGTAACTGTGATATAGAGCATCTGTACAACTTAGTTTTATTTCATTCTCATAAAAATACAGACCTTTAAATTTTATCCTAGCCAAAATATGGATTTGAGTTTGTTCTGTATTAAACATTTTCTCCAATATGCATTGCTGACTACTCGGACCACAAGTGTGATACTCTGAAGTGCTGTCTCCATCTCTCACATCATCAATGCAATTTATATAGAAACATAGACAGCTAAATGGTACTATCAGACAATCTGGAGTACAGCATCAGACATTCTCCTAGGACCGGAGTCGGCAAACCGCGGCTCGCGAGCCACACGCGGCTCTTTGGCCCCTTGAGTGTGGCTCTTCCACAAAATACCACGTGCGGGCGTGCACATACAGTGCGATTGAAACTTCGTGGCCCATGTGCAGAAGTTGGTATTTTGCCGAGCCGCAGTTTGCCAACCACTGCCCTAGAGGATTACTAAGTGCTTTTTTACCCACATAAATGATGTGACATGTTTGCTGAGCCGCAGTTTGCCAACCACTGCCCTAGGGGATTACTAAGTGCTTTTTCACCCACATAAATGATGTGACATGGACAAGGAAAAATTTCTAGTTGAAGACTACCTTTGCCATGCATCACAGCAGGAAGTCCACAGTCTCAAATGAATCCTTGCCAAGACATTTGGATGAAATCAAAGCTTAACTTTGAGGGAAATCCCAACTCTGCCTGAAGCTTCCCTTATTATTTGGACTTCTATCCCAGCAAGAACCCTGGCAAGATGTCTCAACATTTGTAACAGGAAGTCACTCTTACTCATATGGTAACCAAAACATATTGATCCCGTTAATGAGTTGATTTGAAGTTCCTAACATTTTGATTCCCATATCTAGTACAGACCTAGCCTCATGAACAATAAACATTCATCGCATGAATGAATAAACAACACTATTTTGTCACCCAAGTTCCCTTGTGTAAAGTCTAACATGATGCCCTCAGAATTTGCCATCAAGAAATGTTGTCTCTTTTAAGGCATTTATAAGGATCCTATATTAGAATTCTTTAACCCACTAAACTTCACTTTTTGTCCTAGCTGCCACATACTATGTTCAATCACAGTAATTTGACTAGCCTTTATAGCCAGAGTATTTTCTTTCCTGATTTTGGTCTATTAAACTTATCATTTAACTATTTTATTCTAAGATGCCTCAGATTTGGAAGTCTAATCATCATTAAATGAATAAATGAAAATGTGGAGACGTGAATTGAGTTAACTGAGCCATGAGTAGTAGCTATGTTCTGGGAGCCAGAGAGTTTTCCATTTCTCTCCCAAGGCAGTGGGTTTTCCTTTTACCCCTGGACCATGACTTTGCTCCCTTCCCTTAACCACTAAGGCCTTTACTTGGTAAGAGGAAAGGTACATGGGCGGACAGGCTTGTGTCATCACCAGGAGCAACTGCTCATCTCTGTCACCCACTACTGACTGGGTCTCCCCACAGTCTTCAGACCTGCCCTTTCTCCTGGGTGAGTAGCTTATGAATGAGAACTCCCTTCATGTCTGGGCTCCCAGCTATTGCAAAGTAACATGCATGCCCACAATGGCCTTTAAGAATTTGATAATATTCTCACTGGTTTCTTCTCGCATGCTTGTATGGTGGCCGCCTCCCCTTCTGTGTTGCCAGTGGTGCAACAGTTGCTGGATCCCAGCTCTCCTGGAGGGACTGAACCCTCTTGGAAATTTTGCTAACTTGGTGGCCTTGTCACTACAGTTCTCTGTCAGATTCAAGAAAAGTTCGTAGTATATGATTTTGCATATGATCGAGATTTTTGTCATTGAGAGAGAGCTTCAGAATTTGCAGGGTTCTACACCCTAAGTAGAAGCAGAACTCCCCTAGATTCATGGTTCCCATACCATCCCTTGCCTTTCTTGCATTCAGCAGCACGCATTGGAAGCCACAGGGTGGGGTTCTGATCATTTGTCAGGGTTCCTGTACCAATCAAACCTATGACCTGGGTTTTATTAGTACCATGCTCACAGCTGGGTAACCAGCCACCCTGATGTTAAATCAAAATTCAGGATGAGGGTGGAGAATGGGTGCATCCTACATAGTTATCACTTCACATCAGCATGGTATTTTGTCAGGACCTCTGAAAAGCAATGTACAAGGTCTATGCAGTGTAAAGAGAACTAGAGATTAAATTTTTTTTAGTAATTAATATCTAGTAATTTGATCAACAAAATCAATCCAAATAACTTAAGCCTCCATAATATTAGCTCTCTAAAGGTACCATGAGCTTGGTTGGTATGGATCAGTACTTAACAGATTTGTACTTTTTCTTGAGCTTTATTGATTCAGGAAAATATATGATGAAGTCTATATGAAAATATGAAGGTTTGGTACCTTCTGAAATTTATTTTTTCAAATTGTGAAGGCCATTATAAAAATATCTTGACTTATGCCAATAACATGCTGTTTTGATTATAATGGCCTAGTATTATAGTTTGATATCCAATATTGTGATATCTCCAACTTTGTCCTTATTTCTCAAGATTGCTGAGGCTACTTGGGGTCTTTTTTGGTTCTATATAAATTTTTGGAAAATTTGCCCTAGATCTTTGAAATATGCCATTGGTATTCTAATAGGAATTGTGTTGAATCTATAGATTGCTTTGGGTAGTATCAGCATTTAATGATGTTAATTCTTCCAATCAATAAGCACAGTATATGCTTCCACTTATTTGTATTCCCCTCTCCCACCCCATTTCTTTCTTCAGTATCCTATAATTTTCCAGTACAGGTCTT
Organism: Myotis brandtii; assembly: GCF_000412655.1. Lineage (NCBI taxonomy): Eukaryota > Metazoa > Chordata > Mammalia > Chiroptera > Vespertilionidae > Myotis > Myotis brandtii. The sequence continues at coordinate 841,960 of NW_005369676.1, read as the reverse complement.
TTACATCCTTGGTTAAATTTATTCCTAGGTACATTATTTTATTTATTTATTTATTGCAATAGTAAATGTGATTGTTTTCTTAATTTCTCTTTCTGATATTTCATTATTGGTGCATAACAATGTCACTGATTTCTGAATATTAATTTTGTATCCTGCTACTTTGCCAAATACTAAACTTATTAGAGCATGCAGGGTTTTTTTGGTACAGTCTTTAGGGTTTTCTATGTATAATATCATGTCATCTGCAAATAATAGCAATTTTACTTCCTTCTTTCCAACTTGGATGCCTGGCATAAGAACAGGCATATAGGTCAATATAACAAAACAGAGAGCCCAGAAATCAACCCATGTCTCTATGGTCAATTAATATTTGACAAAGGAGGCAAGAGCATACAATGGAGTAAAGACAGTCACTTCAATAAATGCTGTTGGGAAAATTGGAAAGATACATGCAAAAAAAATGAAACTAGAGGATAGATTCCTAGATGGCAGCCAGGAGGATGGCAGTGAGGGGGAGAGTGTGAGTGAGTGAGGGAGTGAAAGGGGAATGTGGAGACCTGTGGTGTGTGTGTGTGTCTGAGTGAGGGACAGTTAGATCTCGCAGGACTTTCTGAGGCTGGTGGACTGGGTTCACAAAGCCAGACAGCCTCTGCTACTGCTATAATATCTCCTGGAGCACTAGCTCTGCTGCTGTGGCTGGGAGCCTAGCCTCACCTCTACCCAGGGTGCTCTCAGACACCACCCGTGACCCTACAGCCATACCAGCAGGGGACCTGCTGCCTCAGCTGCCGACCCACAGACACCAGGACTCCAGCCTCCCCAGCTGAGCACTCCTGTGAGTTCCGGAGTGCTCTCCCCTCCTGCCAGCCAGATGTTTTAGCCCTGAGCACAGAGACCATGCCCACGAACAGCCGAGCCTTATGCAGCAGTCCCGCACACCACAACCGCTCCAGCAGCCATGCGAGCAGCTGCCACCCGCAACAGCCCAAGGAGCAACCACCACCCATGACCGTGCAAACCACCACCAAACCCACCGCTGCAGCCACAGGCCCCATGTGACTCAACCCCTAAATCCTACAGTGAGAGCAAAAGTTAGGAGACAGAAGAACAACCCAAAGGAAAGAAAAGGAGGAAGCTCCAGAAATGAACTAAATGAAATGGAGGTATGCAATGTGTCAAAAAAAGAATTCAGAATAAGGGTCATAAAGTTCATAAACCAGATGGATGAGAAGATTAACAACCTATGTAAGAATCAGGAGGAAATAAAGAGTGATATAGCTACAGTAAAAAAACACTATGGAAGCTTTCAACAGTAGACTAGGAGAAGCGGATGACTGAATTAGAAGACAGGGAAGCAAAACACACCCAATCTGAACTGCAATTAGAGAAAAAAAAAATCAAAAGACAGAAGAGCCTGAGGGAGCTTTGGGACAACATGAAATGAAGCAACATACATATAATAGGGGTGCCAGAACAACAAGAAGAGGAGCAAGGGTTAGAAAACCTATTTGAAGAAATAACATCAGAAAACTTCCCTGATCTGGGGAAGAAAAAAGTCACACAAGCACAGAGAGTCCCAAAGAAGATGAACCCAAAAAGACTCACACCAAGACACATCATAATTACAATGGCAAACGTTAAAAACAAAGAGAGAATAGTAAAGGCTGCAAGAGAGAGATAGAAAGTTACCTACAAGGGATCTCCCATTAGATTATCAAATGATTTCTCAACAGAAACATATAAGGCCAGAAAGGAATGGAAGGAAATATACAAAGTAAGGGACTGAATCCAAGAATACTCTATCCAGCAAGGCTATCATTCAAAATTGAAGAGGAAATCAGGAGCTTCACAGACAAATAAAGGCTAAGGCAGTTTATCGCTACCAAGGCAGCAATGCAAGAAATGCTAAAGGGACTGTTGTAAAAACAAGAGGGGGGAAAGGAGGAAGGAATACAGGCACAAAAAATAAAAATGGCTACAAACAAGTACCTATTAATAATAACTTTAAACATAAATGGCCTAAATGCTCCAGTCAAAATATATCAAGTGGCTGAATAGATAAGAAAACATGACCCATATATATGCTGTCTACAAGAGACCCACCTAAGAACAAGAGACTCACACAGACTGAAAGTGAAGGGATGAAAAAATATATT
>NW_005369676.1:824880-839301 GCF_000412655.1 Myotis brandtii | reverse complement strand
GTTTAATAGCATGCTATTAATCAATGATTGGGTTACCAAAGAGATCAAAGAAGAAATTAAAAACATCCTGAAAATGAATGACAATTAAAACACAACAATCCAAAACCCATGGGGCATGGTGAAAGCAGTCTCAAGAGGGACATTCATAGCATTACAGGCCTACCTCTGGTAATAAATTATTTAACTCTACAACTTAAAGCATTATAAAGGGAGCAACAAGAAAAGCCCAGAGTGAGCAGAAGGAAGGAGATAGTAAATATCAGAGCAGACATAAATGAAATAGAGACCAAAAAACAATACAAAGGATCAATGAAACCAAGAGCTGGTTCTTTGAAATGATAAGCAAGATTGATGAACCTCTAGCCAGGCTCACCAAGAAGCAAAAAGAGAGGACCAAATAAACAAAATCAGAAATGAAAGAGGCAAATAACAACAGACCCCATAGAAATAGAAAAGATTGTAAAAAAAATGCTATGAACAACTGTATTCCAACGACCTAAACAACCTAGAGGCAATGGACATATTTCTAGAAAAATATGACCTTCTAAAACTCAATCAAGAAGAATAAAATAATCTAAATGGGCAGATAACTAAGGAGAAAATTGAAGTAGTCATCAAAAAGCTTCCAATAAACAGAAGCACAGGGCCAGGTGACTTCACAGGAGAGTTTTACCAAACATTTAAAGAACTAAAACCTACCATTCTCACACTATGCCAAAAAATTCAAGAGGAAGGCACACTTCCAAGCTCTTTCTATGAAGCCAGCATTACCCTAATCCCAAAACCGGGTAAAGACACTACAAAGAAAGAGAATTACAGGCCAATATTCCTAATGAACATAGATACTAAAATCCTCAACAAAGTTCTAACCAACTGGATCCAGCATTACATTAGAAAGATCATAATCCATGACCCAGTGTAATTTATTCCAGGGATGCAAGGCTGGTATAGTATCTGCAAATCAATAAATGTGATACATCACATAAACAAATTGAGAGATGAAAATAACATAATCTTATCAGTTTATGCAGAAAAGGCATTTGACAAAATCCAAACACTTTCCTGATAAAAACTCTCAGCAAAGTGGGAAGAGAGGGATCATACCTCAACATAATAAAAGCCTTATATGACAAATATACAGCCAACGTCATACTCAATGGGCAAAAACTAAAACCATTTCTCCTAAGAACAAGAACAAGACAGGGATGCCCACTTTAACCACTCCTGTTCAACATAGTACTGGAAGTGTTAGCTATAGTGATCAGACAAGAAGAAGAAATAAAAGGCATCCAAATTGGAAAAGAAGAAGTAAAATTGTCATTATTCACAGATGACATGATATTGTACGTAGTAAACCTTAAGACTCCATGAAATAACTACTAGACTTAATAAACGAATTAGGCAATGTAGCAGGATACAAAATTAACACCCAGAAATCTATGGATTTTTTTATACACCAATAATGAACTCACAGAAAGAGAAACTAAAAAAACAATTCCATTTACCATTGCAACAAAAAAATTAAGATACCTAGGAATAAATTTAACCAAGGAGGTAAAGGACCTGTCCTCAGAAAATTACTGGATGCTGAAAACAGAGATAGTGGAAGACATAAACAAATGGAAGAATATACCATGTTCATGGATTGGTAGAATCAACATAATTAAAATGTCCATACTATCCAAAGCAATCTATAGATTCAATGCAATCCCCATTAAAATACCAGGGCATACTTCAAAGACCTAGAAAAAAACTGCAAAAATTCATCTGGAATAAAAAAAAGACCCTAAATAGCTGCAGCAATCTTGAGAAAGAACAAAGTTGAAAGGATCATACTACCAGATATCAAGCTATACTACAAAGCTACTGTTCTCAAAACTGCCCAGTACTGGCAAAGAACAGACATATGACAGAGAACCCAGAGATCAACCCAAGCCATTATGCTCAATCAATATTTGACAAAGGAGGCAAGAGCATACACTGGAGTCAAGACAGTCTCTTCAATAAATGGTGTTGGGAAAATTGCATAGATAAATGCAAAAAAAAAAAATGAAACTAGACCACCAACTTACACCATTCACAAACATAAACTCAAAATGGATAAAAGACTTAAGTGTAAGGCACAAAACCATAAAAATCCTAGAAGAAAACATAGACAGCAAAATCTCACACATCTCTCATAGCAATATTTTTGCCTATATATCTTTTTGGGCAATGGAAAGAAGGAAAAAATAAATAAATGGAATTACATCAAACTAAAAAGGTTTTGCACTGCAAAAGAAACCATCAACAAAATAAAAAGGGAACTCACTGAATGGGAGAACATATTTTCCAATGATATATGTGATAAGAGATTAATTTCCAAAATATATAAAGAACTTATACACTTAACACCAGGAAGACAAACAACCCAATTAACAAATGGACAAAGGACCTGAATAGACACTTATCCAAAGAGAACATACAGATGGCCAATAGACATATGAAAAATACTCAACATCACTAATCATAAAGAGATGCAAATTAAAACCACAATAAGATATCACCTCACACCTGCCAAAATGTCTACCATCAGTAAATCAACAAACAACAAGTGCTGGTGAGAATGTGGAGAAAAGGGAACCCTAGGGCACTGTTGATGGAAATACGAACTGATGCAGCCATTATGGAAAACAGTATGGAGTTTGCTCACAAAATTAAAAATGAAATTGCCTTTTGACCCAATAATCCCACTTGTGGTAATATATCCTAAGAAACCTGAAACACTAATTCAAAAGAAGATATACACCTCTATGCTCATTGCAGCATTATTTACAATAGCCAAGATCTGGAAACAGTCCAATTGCCCATCAGTAGATGAGTGGATAAAAAAGCTCTGATACATTTATACCATGGAATACTATGCAGCAGTTAAAAAGAAGGATCTCTTACCCTTTGAGACAGCATGGAGGGACCTGGAGATTATTATGCTAAGTGAAATAAGCCAGTCAGAGAAAAACAAAATAGCATATGATTTCACTTATATGTAGAATCTAATGAATAAAATATACTGACAGCCTTGGCCTGGTGGCTCACTAGATTGGAGGGTTGTCCTATGCACGGGAAGGTCATGGGTTCCATTCCTCAGGGCACATACCTAGGTTGGGGGTTCCATCCCAAGTCAGGGCACATACAGGAGGCAACTGATCTCATTGATGTTTTTCTCTCCCTTCCTCCCTCTCTAAAATAAATTTTTTCAAAAAGATAGTTTAAAAATAAATTGATGAACAATATAGAAAGAGGCATGAATACATGGAACAGACTGACAGCTGTCAGTGAAAGGGTGTTTGGGACTGAATGAAAGAAGGTGAAGGGATTAGGCAAAAGATATCTATATATATATCTACACTAATAAAAGAGAAACATGGTAATTGGCGTACGACCGCTACCCTTTTCATTGGCTAATCAGTGAGTATATGCAAATTAACTGACAACCAAGATGGCGGAGGAGCCAACCAGCGATCGGCGGCGGCGGGAGCTGAGGGTGCCCCGGCCCAGGCCTAAAGCCTCCAGCAGAGGCTTTAGGCTTGGCCCGGGGAGGAGCCAACCAGCGAGCGGCGGCGGTGGGAGCTGGGGGTGCCCCGGCCAAGGATTGTTGATGGCAGCAGAGGCGGGGAACCAGGGGGGAGCCAGCCAGCAATTGTTGACTTGCAGTGGCTGCAACAGTGTGGTGATGGGGCTGGTGCCTTCCCCTGATCAGCCCGTTCGACTCCCACAAAGGGTGGCCAGACTGTGGCTTAGGCCCACTCCCCAAGGGAGCAGGGAGCAGGTAGTAGGACATCCCCTAGGGCTCCCAGTATGTGATAGGGGGCAAGCTGGGCTGAGGGAACCCCCTCCCCAGTGCACAAATTTTTGTGCACCGGGCCCCTAGTATATATATAAAACCCTAATATGCAAATAGACCAGACAGCAGAACAACTAAACAACTGAACAACCGGTCGTTATAACGTGCGCTGACCACCAAAGGGCGCACACAGAACATGCCAGGCATTAGCCAAGGCGGGATGGTAGAGCAGGTGAGCACGAGCACCAGACCAAGGCAGGGTGCCAGTCCCTGTCATCGGGGTGAGCCTCTGGTGGCTGCTGAAAATTCCTTGCTCCTGAGGGGCGATCGGGGCAGCAGCTGCCACTCGCACCCACTGCTGGCACTGGCCCCAATCGCTCTGCACCATCAGCAGATGAAAGCAGGGCTGGCACCGTTAGCATGTGGGAGCGGCAGCAGCCAGAGCAGGGCTGCTGAAAGACAGGGGACCTGGGGCCATGGTGGGAGGGGTCGGGCAGGGGCGAGGAGGATAGGCCAAGACCCGCCCTTATGCCCACCACAGCCTCGTGGCCGACAGTTCCTTTTAAGGTGCACGAATTAGTGCACTGGGCCCCTAGTGTGTGTGTGTGTATATATATATGACATAGACACAGACAACAATGTGATGATAGCCAGACAGAAAGGGGTGGGCAAAGGAGAGTAAAATGAGGACAGAAAGATCCAGTGTGCAGATGATATTTTATTGAGCTATACACTTGAAACCTGTATGGTGTGGGGGGCTACCCTAATAAATTCAGTTTAATAAAATAATATCATTACTAGTAAATATCTTTCTTATTATCTTTGTTTTTCTGTGTTAACTTGTCCTTATATAGTTAAGGCTTCTGGTTGGTGTCATATCAGCCCTGTAAAAAGAAGGCAAAATGTCCATTGAACTCTCATAGCAGTTAGATGAACACCAGTTTTCATTAAGTTGTTTGAAGACTGTACCAAGAAATTATATTGTTTAAAGTTTTGAAGCAAGTAGTTTTAAGTTTAAATAATGGCAGATGACTGTTTGTTTTTTTTCCTAATAAAAAGTTACAAACACAGTTACTCTGTTATAGGGCCACATACCACAATTTTTTCTGGAGCAATTTTTTATAGTTTAAATTAAAAATACCAGAAGTTGAATGTTTATAATCAAAGCCTTAAGTTCTGGTATCACAAATCCCAGACTGCCAAACAGGGAGCACATACCTTTTTAATTGAGTATTATGGCCAGAGGTGCTGGCAAGCTGAAGGTTGAGACCTGCAGTGAGAGTGGTTGCGGTGGGCCTGCTCCTACAAGCAGTATTTCCCCATGGGACCCTCTAAGGGGGTAGTACTGTACCTAACTCAGAGGTGTAGTATTATTCTAAAAGAGCAGCATGGCAGTGATCACATCTGATTGAATTTATGATTGTGGTAGTGGGACAGAGCAAAAGTCTGTCTGACTTTCTTGTGGGCCCAGCTTTACAAGTTTTCTTTTGCAATTAAAAATGGCAGAGCAAGAATGTGTTTCCAGAAGCCAACTCCACCAAACCCTTCTCCAGAGAAGAGGTGAATGACAATTCCACATCTAAACTGAAAAGACTGGCCAATCATTTGTTAGATAAGAAACACATGTAGAAGGAAAAAATGCTGACTGCAAAGGTACTTTAACCAAAGGAAACTATACCTCAAAATACAACTTATAGACAAGGACATTAGCTTTCTTTAAGCATTTATTACAGATCAAGGTTATTTTTTATGCTCACTAACCCTTATCAATTAACTGACTGTATATTTATCTTTTAATATGAGTTATTTAGAATCTAAATATTTTTAATTAAAATCTTATATACCTTCCCTCAAACATTGTTTTCATTTATTTAAAATTATTTAAGATTTTATTTGACCAGAGAATTCCTAATTGACTAGAAATATAAAATATAGTTTGAGAGAAAATTTGTTTATTACCATTATTTAACTTCTTTGTCAGAAAACTATTGAGATTTTCCATCACCTTGCATTTTCCAGATTTGTATAAACTATTTCAAAATACCATCACACCTTTTATAGTAGCTCCTTTGTTTTAAAGGGCACTAAATATGACTTCATTTACCTATGACAGAAATGAAATTGATCTAAACAAGATGAAAAACTACAAATCAAGGCATCATTTCTAAAGGAAGCCACTTGTGCTTTTAATGTAGCTAGTTTATGTCACATTGGCATCTCTTCAATATCCTTTAGTCACATCTGTTTCATGGATTTATTTGGAAAACCAAAGGGTTATGAGAGCCTGGAAGACATTGATGTTGTCACCAAACATGAATTCGATTCCTCAGTCTTTGAAATAGCCACCCAAGACACATTCTACACATCTGGTTCCATGTGGAGCAGCTTAAGTATTTCAAGAGGACTTCAATATTAGATCAAAAGTATTTTTCCAGATGCCACTTTAAAATAACAAACAGAGCTTTAGAGTTTACTTCCAAATTGAGGCGACATTTGGAAAAATGCTTTAACAGCTCCAGCTTCTGATTAAAAACATTAATCTGCTCTTTTTTAAAGGCTACTGAAATATTTTGAACTTACCAAAAGAGAGTTTAACAGAGTCTATTAAATACCTGCCCTCCTTTGACTCTCTACTTAGGTCCTGCACCTGTACTTCAGGAGCAGGAAACTGCTGACATGAACAAATAAGAATCTGAGTCCAGAAAAGGAACTTTTCCAGTTAAAAGAAAGAATGAGGATTTGAGGTATTAATTTACTTTTAAATATGTCTGCTTGGTTCTTTTTCTAGGCTCTTCTCTAGTTCACCCAATCCAACTAACCTGCCTCTCCTCAGCATTTCCATGACATTTTATTTACATGTTCCTCTAAGAAGAATGAAATCATTGTACTAAGGAGTTTTGGGAACTTGTCATCTTTCCCAGTGTAAGCACTAGATTCTTTGAGCATCTGAACCACATCTTCATATTTGTGTCTTCCCTAGTGTCTTCCAAATCAGATCCTTTACATGGTTACTGATCATAAATGTTGAGTTGAATTTCAGTGGCATGGAATAGAATAGAATGGGTGGAATGGATAAAAGAGAGACAGACTAATGAATGAAGATAAAGGAGGTCCAATACATTTATTCAGTCAAAAAAAAGTTCACAAATATGTGTTCAGAGAATAAAGAAATGTGTTCCAATTACTTAGTGCAACCAAATAGAGAATGGAATGGCCATTTAAAGAAAAGTATTTGAGTTCCATCACATCTATTCATAAACCACTTCTCCCTCACATAAAATAAAGTTTGCATGTGGAGAGGGATGGAGGGAACATTCCTGTTCTGAACTCCAGGTGCACTTGGAGCTCCATTAAATTCCCATTCCCCAATCCAGGTTTCCAGCTGCAGAATATAAAAAATTCAGTGGTAGGGATGAGGAATGAAATCTTCAGTCTCTTTGACCTCTATTAGTTTAGCTCAGACTCTTCATCCCTACTGTCAAAAAAAAAAAGAAAAGAAAAAACTAAATTCCTTCTAAAGTGGCACAAAGAGCATGATGAAGGTGTCTCAGTATGTTCTCCAAAATCTCACTCAGGAAAGTCACTTCAAACACTCAAGGTAGAGCATGATACTCTTGGATTGATCCCGAAGTGTTATTCAGTCCCAAAAATCTGTTATTTTGTCAATAAACAAATAAATACATAAAAATGTTGCTTCAGCATTTTTAAGTAAGGGTAACCTGAAAATGCTTTCCTGAAAAACAATTAGTCTGGATGTTAGACAGGTGTATTAGGTAGACTGTCTCTCTTAATCACTGAAAATAATATTCTCTTTTTCACTAACTTAATCCAGAATAATCTTCTCATATTATTATAGCACTTTCAGAAAGAAAACACCTGTGCGTATCACCTGGCACATTTTAAAACTTGTTAACAAGGTGGTGACAAGGAGTTGGATGCTGTTTAGCAGTGGTAGCTACATGTTTCCAATAAACAAAATTGAATTTTAGCTCCCCAATCCTTTCTCACCAGCAGTTGAAATATGAAAGGTAGGATCACTGTAAATGAGAGGTAGGATCACTGTTCTTTTCCAGCAGGTGGTGCAAAAACTATATTGTAGAAATGCTCACAGAAAAAAACAACAACAACAAAAAGGATATTTCAAGTTGGGTATTCATGGTACCATGGGCATTGCTTTTGGAATAAATGACAGTCAAGATCCTTATTTATATCAAGTTATGCTACTTCCATAATGAATTGCCCCTTCACACCCCAACTACCTTGCTAATTCCACACATTTGGTTGGACATACAGTTGATCCATTTTAGCCATTATGATAAATTTCATATTTGTTAACTCTCACCTCATTTTCTATGTTTTCCCCCAGGTTCTGGAAGTTCACTACAGATCTAGTCAAGATCATTAGCCATTCCCAAGAGAGATAAGTTATTTGTAATGTGACTCCATGAACTCCACACTCTTCTCACCCCGCCTGGTAGGTCTCAGGACTAACTCAGGGTCCCCAGATCTAGTGGACCCTGTGAACTAGGTTTCTGTGTCCCCTTTTCTGTCTCATTTTCTGTTTCCAATTGGGATGAGATCTCATATAATCAAGACTGAGTCAAAGCAATTTACTATTTTCATTATTTAATGACAGAAATAATGATCCATGGGATGTGTTGTGGAGAATAAACAAAATTGGTTAAAAAATGTCAAGCAGTTTGAGCCTGGCTGGCGTGGCTCAGTGGTTGAGAACTGACCTATGTACTAGGAGGTCATAGTTCGATTCCCAGTCAGGGCACATGCCTGGGTTGAGGGATTCCCAGTGTGGGGCATGCAGGAGGCAGCCCATCAATGATTCTCTATCATCATTGATGTTTCTATCTCTCTCTTCCTCTCCCTTCCTCTCTGAAATCAACAAAAATATATTTTAAAAAGTGTAAAGCACTTTGTACATTAAAATTATCATAGAAGTTTTGAATAGTGTAAAATCTGCTTGTTATTTCCTATATGATCTTCAAATTTTCAAATTCATAACTCTTCTGTCCTCAATTTATTTCTTTAATCACTTATTTTTGCCAGTTGACAAGAGAGGGCATAGGGAAGTCTAATGACTTGTAAGCACCAGAGAGACCAGAGAAAAGAGGATAAACTAGACCCACATTTAATTCTGTGCCAGGCACTGTGCTGCAGAGTTTCACAAACGTTGTTGGTAAGACATCTACAAAGAAGTAGTTCAAGGATTCAAATCCAGGTCTTGGGTCTCCTAATGTGTTTCTCTTCAAAAACAGATCCATAAATGGTAATTCAATCCTACGTTAAAGGCTCTACTATTCAGATCCAAGTGAGCCCACAGGTTGAAAGTGCCACTAAATGCTATCTATGATCCTCAGCTACTGAGACCACTGTTACAGGAATGCTGATCAGAGAAGATCCCCCTCTCCCCCCCACACACACACTTCAAAATGCATTCTAATTTTACAAATGATAGAATGATCCTAGAAAGACTGGACATTCTGTCCTATGTGACTAGATAGCTGACTGCCTGATAACTGATGATTTGTTTCTTTCAACTTGTGTCAACATTGGACTAAAAGTACTCAAACTCAAGTAGAAGAGTACACTAATTTTTTCACATTTCCCTCTGTGATAGTCAAAGATATCATTGGGTAACCTACACAAACCTTCAATGATCTCACTACCATTTGGACCATTTCCAAGATTTGCCCCTTTAGCTTCAAAGCTGAGGCTTGGTTCCCCCAGTGGCTCACTTCTCTTATCAGCACCTGCATTCCAGTATACCCAGGTGGCTGGCTCCAGGCAACCTCTCTCAACCTGCCCTCCTCCCTTCCTCTGTTTTCACCACCACACTTTTACAGGATCCACTCTGGGAACAGAATAGTCTCTCCTCCCCGCCACCTCCAACCCCAGACTCTAAGACTCCTAGGACTCAAACAAAGCCCCACTTTATTTAGTTATGATTGTGTTTATGTGCAATTAACAAAGGATTTAGGGTAGCTCAACTTCATCCCCAAAGTTATTTTTTCAACCCAATTCTAACCAAACACAGAACTTTATATGATCCATAAATACAGGGTTTTAAATTTATGCAGTGTGAATATAGATTTTTAATATAATCCTATAAAATTGTATTAGATAGTATATTTTATATAGATATACATTATTCCATTAACTCTCATTTTATTTGCAGATGTTACACCTTAAGACACATTTTGATCCTAATATATTCTAACATCACACTTAAATGTAAATGTTTGAGGTATATTTTATCCTTTTCATTCCTAATTTTACTTGTGCTTAATTTTTCTACTCAACTTTTGCATTAAGTTACCAAGTGAATGATCCAGGTGATTGCAGAACTCACCTATCATTTTTCATATTACCCATATTATTCAGTAAATATTTATTAAGTATAAAATAATACAAGTCACTGAGCTTAGGTCCAGGAAAGAAACAATGAAAAAGTAACACTCTTGAATTTCTAGAAGTTTATTATCTCAAAAAAGCAAAAGATTATGAGTATATGCACACGTCTGCTCAAAAGCAAATGGTGTAAGGCTATCCCAGAGGCATGAGCAGAGTGGTTGAGAAACAGAGGAGGGAGAGATGTTTCTGTCAGGCTAGAGATCAGAAAATGAATCAGAAAGAAGGTGGGGGAGAGCTGTGACATTTGAGGATAATGTATTTGCATCACCCAAAATGCACAGACGGATGAACACTCCAGGCTGGGAACAGCCTAGCCCAGTGGCCGGCAAACCGTGGCTCGTGAGCCACATGCAGCTCTTTGGCCCCTTGAGTGTGGCTCTTCCACAAAAATACCGCGTGCGGGTGCGCAAATACAGTGCGATTGAAACTTCATGGCCCAGGGGCAGAAGTCGGTTTTCAGCCTGGGCGAGTCTATTTTGAAGAAGTGGCGTTAGAAGAAGTGGGGGGTGTCGGTTGGTCGGTTGGTCAGGCGACAGGAAACCGGGCGAAGGAAGACGCTGCAAAGACAGACCGCAGGATACGCGGCACGGGGGAGGCAGAGATCAGAAAATGAATCAGAAAGAAGGTGGGGGAGAGCTGTGACATTTGAGGATAATGTATTTGCATCACCCAAAATGCACAGACGGATGAACACTCCAGGCTGGGAACAGCCTAGCCCAGTGGCCGGCAAACCGTGGCTCGTGAGCCACATGCAGCTCTTTGGCCCCTTGAGTGTGGCTCTTCCACAAAAATACCGCGTGCGGGTGCGCAAATACAGTGCGATTGAAACTTCATGGCCCAGGGGCAGAAGTCGGTTTTCAGCCTGGGCGAGTCTATTTTGAAGAAGTGGCGTTAGAAGAAGTGGGGGGTGTCGGTTGGTCGGTTGGTCCGGCCACGGGAAACCGGGTGAAGGGAGACGCTGCGCAGGCGGACCGCAGGATACGCGGCACGGGGGAGGCGCTCGCGCGATTCATGCACGAGTTGAGTGAGCCAGTCAGCAGTCTCATTGTGCAGTGGTTAGTGCTAGTCACGTCCGCAAGTCGCGCGCGGGTGACAAAAGTAAAGTTCATTAAGTTAATTTTAGGGAACGTTGTGGAATGAAAGAAGATGTAGTGTCAAGGATTGAGAAAGGTATGTTGAGATGGTTTGGACATATGGAGAGGATGAACGAAAGGAGATAGACGAAACAAGTATACAAGACGAGTGTGGATGGGAGAGTTGGAAGGGGTCAACCTCAGCGAATGTACCTCAATCAGATTGAGGACGTTTTTAGCAAAGGCCAGCTTAGGAGTACCCTAATTAAGTTAATAACAATGTACCTACCTATATAGTTTAAGTTTTAAAAATTTGGCTCTCAAAAGAAATTTCAATCGTTGTACTGTTGATATTTGGCTCTGTTGACTAATGATTTTGCCGACCACTGCCCTAGCCAAATAAAAAAAGAGAAGACCCATCATGTCAGGGAGCTGCCAATTAACTTTTTACTGAAGCTTGCAGTTAGTGAGGGGAAACAGACACATATAATAACAGTAGCCACTAATTGAAAAAGAGGGTGTAGATTCAAGAGACATTTAAATAAGAATCATCACAATTCCACAAGTGATTGAGTAGGAGGGCACAAATCAACAGTGCCTTAGGCACCAGGCACTAGGCACTGTTTTAAAAGTGTCATGTGTGCGTTAACTCTTAGTCCTTAGGACAAACTCAATGCAAAAAACCTGAGTTACAGAGAGGGAAATGAAAGAGCTGTTCAAGGACCAACTTTCAAGAGCCTTCCAGGCTCTAACAAGTGTGATAGTATTCTGGAGGCCAAGGGGAGTCCCTGATGGTTTTCAAGCAAGACTGTGCTTTGGCAATGCTAGCTAGTAAGTGATGGGTGGGTGGGCTCTGGAGTCAAACTGTGGGGCTTGCATCCCTATTCTGTTATCTACTAGATGTGTCAACTTGGACCAGTTACTGGGGTGGATAATAACAGTCCTACCTAGTCAATTTGGCATGAGGATTAAATAAGTTAATATATGTAAAGCATTTCAAGCAGGGCCCAGCACATGATGAACTCACAGCTCTATTTTCAGGGCTCATAGCATGTTGGACAGCAGGTGCAAAAAAGGGAAGGCCAGGACTAGTGGAGCCTTCACAGGGCTATGGACATCATCAGTTGAGATAACATACTGATGACCTAAACCAGGAGTGTGTGGATTCAAGAGACATTTAAAGGGAGAATCTCAGAATCTGACATGGTTGGTTATCAGAAAGAAGAATCAAGAATGACATTTTAAAGGTTAGATTATCAGGAGAATGGGGGTGGCAGCAACTGGTACAAGAACGTCCAAAGAAAGAACTGGTGTGTGGACGAAGGCACATATGGTAGGTGGTTAAGAAGATAAGAGATCAGATTTGGATGTGTTTAATTTGATCATTATCCAAATACAGGTGTATAGCAAGTGGTTTGAAATGCTTCCTAAGACACAGGGGGGAAAAAATCTATAAAATTTATCCTTTACCGTTATTACTATGGTAAACTGCCACTAAATCTTCAAGATGCAGCACCATTAGCATCAATTAATGCTGTTGCTGTTATTGTACTGTACCACTATTATATCATTTATCAAATTGCACTGTATTTATTTATACATATATCTTACTGCGATCCTGAAGAAAAACAATAGTGCCTTGTTTTCAACTTTGTACTTATACACAACCATATTTGGTTGAATTGATAAAGGCATATAAACATTATCTTTAGAGTATTGCTCATTTAAATCATGGACATAGATGAGTTTCTTACGGGAAGTAAAACGAGAGAGTAAAGAGGAAACTAAGGATAGATCTCCCCTTTAGTGCTGCAGAAATTACCAGGCGACTGGAAGACACACAACAGGCACTCAGAAGATCAGGAACAATACTTTATTACAGGAAGCACCAGTGCTGAATGGCCCAGGGGAATTGGATTCTAAATCTGAGCACGCAATTGGGGGGGGGGGGCTCTCCCTTTCAGTGCTGAATGGCCCAGGGGAATTGGATTCTAAATCTGAGCACGCAATTGGGGGGGGGGGCTCTCCCTTTTATCCCCTTAGTTTCTTTGTCTCCCAAATATGGACCAGGCTTCCAGACTTTTCTCGGTCTTTGCAGCCCCTCTGACAGTGGTAAGGGGGAAGGGAGATTACGACCAACAGCCCAGGCTAGCTGGCTCCAGCAGTTCATCTTCTATGGGGGCTTTTTATGGCCCCTGCAGATAAGCATTCAGGGAAACAGGTTTTGCCAGGCGAGCTAGGACACAAGTGGAAAGGGGGTTGGGGATAGCAAGCATATGCATCGGAATTGTCCCAATTTTGCCCCAATTAAGTAATTATCTGTCTAGACCCCTGGTCAGCAAACTGTGGCTCGAGAGCCACATAGTGAGTCGTGTACACCATAAATGTTCAATGAATCCTCTCCTTGTGGCCAATATACATATTTACACAGACACTGAGCCAAGCTTGCTTGGCCTTATAACAATCAACACCTGGCATTTGCTTCTTTGATTAACTCTCCTATCACCGATCAGCTGGCTGACCACCTACTCTTCAGTCTAGCCCAGGGGTGGGCAAACTTTTTGACTCGAGGGCCACAATGGGTTCTTAAACTGGACCGGAGGGCCAGAACAAAAGCATGGATGGAGTGTTTGTGTGAACTAATATAAATTCAAAGTAAACATCATTACATAAAAGGGTACCGTCTTTTTATTTTTTTTTAGTTTTATTCATTTCAAACGGGCCGGATCCGGCCCGCGGGCCGTAGTTTGCCCACGGCTGCTCTAGACTTAGTGGGACAAACGCAGGTGACCAGGAGTCAGCAATAGGGCCTATCCCCTGGTACTTCAATGTCTAGACCAGTGGTTTTCAACCTTCCTAATGCCGTGACCCTTTATTACAGTTCCTCATGTTGTGGTGACCCCCAATTTCATTGTTACAAATTGTAACAAATTGTAATGTTACAGGAAAACCGGACAAGAACCAACCAGCGCTCTGAAAGTTTGGAGTTAGACTTTATTCACCGCGGCGGGCTTAGGGAAGTGAATCCAAATTCTAAGCCAAGCTACAAGCAGAACTTCCCTTTTTATAGAAGAGCCAGCCCTTTGTGTGCTTGCTGGC
>NW_005369676.1:821771-823844 GCF_000412655.1 Myotis brandtii | reverse complement strand
AGCAACTCCACCTGAGCCCACGCTCTAGGCTTTAAGGCCCATCTCAGTAGCCCTCCTACTCGTTGAGGCCCAGAGTGAGTGGGGGTTCTGCAGGGACGCAGAGGCGTCCTTATTGCTCCCCTTCTACTCTGACCAACCGCCAGTGATGGTAGGGCATGGGCCTGACCCTCCAGCGTCAGTCATCTTCAGGGCTCCCAAGCAGGATACCAGGCTTTTCCCGTGGCACTCTTATTGGCTTCAAGTCTTTAGAGTTCAGACAGGTCTCTTTAAAACATGATACTCCAGTCAAAGTTTTCCATTAATAAAACTACTATTAGGAACCAGTCTTATTGAATCTATGCAAAGAAATGTATTGCCATGATTTATTAAGCATTGCCAAATTTCAGAGGAATTATATAAGGAGAAAAACATACTGACCTGATCTGCTCCAAGATTTCTGATTTTCCTTGCCAGTCCCTTTTCATGGACTCTTCAGAGTAATTTAACTGTCTTCAAATGGCAATGAGAAATTTACAATATGTTTATATTTAAATAGACAGTTACAGCTGTCCCTATAGTAAGGCTCCCCTTACTTGACTTGTTCTCTCAGAACGAACTAAAGGAGCTTTATTTCCTTACAGGGTCTCACATGTCACAGGACCTCACAGGGTCTGTAATTCCTGTAACAGAGGGCTAGTATTTACCACTTTACTACTTCCTTCTGTTCCAAAGATGCCTTCCCCAGTTTCCTACAGTTGAGGTTTGTACCACCGCTGACATAGACATGGTCATACAGGCCTGCAAGACAGTATACAGGCTGCCAACTGTTAACTGTCTCTTAATAGAGACCAAAACCTGATGGGTATTCTTCTTTGCCCAGTTGGGCACCTGCCCTCTCGGCAGCTACAGCTACATTCAAACCTTTCTCTTTACTCTTGATCTCTCTGACCAATTCCCCTGTCCCCCAGTCCAGCCGTCTGTCTCCCCCTAAACAGTGGGAGTTTCAGAGAAAAGCAGACCACTGCCACAGCAGGCCTCCCTCCGGGAGGCTGGGGTCCGACCTGTGGGGAAGCACGACTCCCAGTCAGCCTGGAAAGACAACCAGTGCACAGGGAGATTTCTTGCAGACAGAAAGCCTGGAGGCCACCCGAAATTCAGTTACAGATGCTTTCAGAATCAGGATGAGGGAGGAAGGGAAAGACCAGGTTATGTCCTCTATGAGGATTCTAATAAATAACTGAAAACGGCAAGTCAAATAAAACACATAACCACAAAGACAAAGACAATAGACCACACGAGACACACAATCAGGGGTTAACGGGGTCTATAGACAGTTAATAATCACTTCAGCCTTAGGTGGCTCATGTTGGACTATGATGTCACAAGCAGGGTCAGGGCCAGCAAATCTCTCCTTCCTGCGGAGCTGCAAGCCCTTTGTGTCCACCAAAGAGATAAGAAAACCATAAATAACAAGTTCTTTGAAATTTACTACTCTGTTAATTTGCTAAGCAAACAGTTAACTTGAAAAGACTTCTCTCTTGCTTTTTTTACAAGCAATCTTGGAACCTAGCCAGTCTTTATTCTAGCCTTTAAATCTACCCTAGCACTTCAAAATTTCAATTTAATATAGCAAATTTACAACCCAGGTAAGAGAAACTGATAGACAGAAATTTTTGTTAGTGAAGTGGGCTGATTCCTTCTGTAATGGCGAGCAAAAGACTCTGAGAACTGCTAGAGACTCTCACAGCCCATCGCGGGTCCAGTCCAAACATTCAGCCAGATGAATTAACAGAAATGCAAAATAAATCAAAGTAGCTTTCACTTTACACAGACCAGTTAATGAGCAGCCAAAATAGACAAACACTCGTATTCACACTCTCTCAGTAGACTAGCCCAGACTGGAGCTGAGCAGATAAACAAAACAATGCCCAACTCCCCAAATGGGAGTGGGGGCACTCCTGGCACCCATGTCCCAGAACAGAATTCTCAACCAACGTCTTGGTGAGAACCTACCGGAGGAGTTAAGACTGCGTCCAGTCCCCCTTCTCGGTAGCAAATTGGCTAGTCCCACACAAACAAACAGCTGTTCACTCA
>NW_005369676.1:814384-821724 GCF_000412655.1 Myotis brandtii | reverse complement strand
CTTGTGTCTTATCAGTGTGGGCCAGACGGTGTGCCTTATGCTCGGAGCAGGGTGTTTACAATTTAAGGGCTTAGGGCATTCACATCAAGATAGTGGGGCATTCACCACATTTTTGAAGTTACAGAGTATTGGGGTCTCCATACAGCAAACATTTCACACAATAATTATTTCCACACATTAGAGGGGTTTCCTTATGACCATAACATTATTATAACAGGAATGCAGGTTGGGGGCACTTAGGCTGCCTTCACATTTCCCCCTTTTGATCCTCAAGCTGATTTTCAGCCTTGGGGATTCAATAGAAGACTCAAAACTAGGGAGTAGGGTGTTCAGCAGCTTTAGTCTTCTTCATCTTCATCACGCAAGGGATGGTAATGGCAGTCCAGAGATCTGGCCTGGAGTAACATTTGGAGCTTCAGGGCTTACTGATTTTATCTTAATTAGCTGTTCTAAAACCTGTTGGCTTTCTTAGAGGAAGGGAGAAGGACTCTACACAAGTTTCTTCATTTTTGGCTTCAGAGCAGTTGGAATGGTGAGAAGCACGTCTCAGGATCCCATCCATTTCTCCTCCAGTTGGCCCACTGTCCTTGCTCTGCTCATGTCTGTCTAACTGCCTAACATATCCCCTCAAGGATCTTGGCTCTGAATTCTTTCAGGGAAAGTGGGCATTGGTGGGCTCTTAACTGCTTCCATGCTGAGGAGGTATGAAGGTTTCTTTCAGAGCCAAGAGATCCTTGCTCTCTGTTAGAAGGATGATGAGGTCTAGGCATGGGAGGAGATGGGCTTTTGACCTGGCAGGGACAAACTGTGTTTTAAAATTTAGTATTATTGAGCAATAAGAACAGCAAGAATTACAACAAATGGTCTTGTGGAAGAGAAAAGAAAACATTTCAATTCTAATAATTCCCTACTAAAATAGAATTTTTCTCCTTAAAATCACCCTTATTTTTATTAAAGAGCCAAATTAAGTCCAATTTATCTATTGCATTAAGTCTAGTTTCAATTTGGCCTGATTGTTTGCATAAACACAACAAGAATGGTAACTGACCACCTTTGCCGGAATTTCATGATTGAGTCTCGATGTGCCCCTCAGGGCAGAGAAGCCAAGCCATCCAGCTGCTGTCAGGCCTGCCTGCAATATCTACTGGTTTAGGCGAATTCTTCACCAAGATCTGTACCTGCAGCGGCCCCACTCAGGCCTGCACCCTAGGCTTCAAGGCCCACCTCAGCAGCCCTCCTACTAATTGTGGCCTAGAGTGCATGGGGGGTTTGCAGGGATGCAGAGGCACCCTCGCTGCTCCCCTTCCACTCTGACCAACTGCCAGCGATGGCAGGGTATGGGCCTGATGCTCCAGCTCCATCCATTTTCAGGGCAACCAAGCAAGATACCAGGCTTTCTCCATGGCACTCTTATTGGCTTCAAGTCTTCAGATTCCAGAGATGACTCTTTTAAACATGACACTCCAGTCAAAGTTTTCGGTCAATAAAACCAACATTGGAAACTGGTCTTATTGAATTTATGCAAAAATGCATTGCCATGATTCATTCATTAAGAATTGCCAAATTTCAGGCCCTAACCGGTTTGGCTTAGTGGATAGAGCATCAGCCTGTGACTGAAGGGTCCCAGGTTCGATTCCAGTCAGGGGCATGTACCTTGGTTGCGGGCACATCCCCAGTCGGGGGTGTGCAGGAGGCAGCTGATCGATGTTTCTCTCTCATTGATGTTTCCAACTCTCTATCCTTCTCCCTTCCTCTCTGTAAAAAATCAATAAAATATATTAAAAAAAATAATTGCCAAATTTCAGAGGGATCATATAGGGAGAGAAATACACTAACTTGCTTTAAGATCTTCTGTTTTTCCTTGCCAGTCCTTTCCATGGACTCCTCAGAAGATGTAACATTTTCCCAAATGCATTATAACAAAACAGTAACTGTCTCCAAATGACAAGAAGAAATTTAAAATGACCCAGTTATGGATTTCATTATAATGCAGAGACATGGAATGTTGTACTTTCTGCAAAACCCAACATTCTATAATATTATAATGAATAGCCATTAGTTATAACTGTATTTGACAAAGGTTCCTATGTACCTTCAGTCTAAAATTTTCCTTCATGAGAGAGAAAACAAACATTCGAGGCATTTCAGAGCCTATGGGATGATCTAAAGCCAATTCTAGGTCAAGAGAAAGTTTCTTAAAATTCAAACCCTTGAAGGATTTTCAAACTTGATTTTACCAAAAGATCATATATCAAAGTGTATTAGACATAAACATAGGCCAGCAAACTTCAGTTCCCATGATTAAAATATGTTTTTTAAATACATTGACATAAGCTACTTACCCTCTGTTTAGGGAAGCAAAATGCAAATCATTTACTCTTAAGTGTCCTTGGTTTAGAGCAGGTAGGATTTACTAGATGGCTCTAAACTGCTTGGCATCTGGATTTTCTAGATGGTTGACTATCTCAGTTCCCCTGTTCTGCTTGTCCTGGCTTACTGGCCTGTCATTTATATAACTTCCTTTTAACATTCCTCCCTACAAACATTCTATAACTTTCACAGACATTCTTACAACTTTCATAAACATTCTTACAACTTTAACTTACTTTCTTTTTCCTTCAAAATGCATGTCCATGCCTATGCTTTCTCTATTACATTAAAGCTATATTTTATTTTCAATTAGTTAGAATTCCTAGTTTTAATTTTTAGGTGACATGTAAGTAATTAACATTCCTCAGATTAGTAATACATTCATATTTTAAGAGAGATTTCAAATAAAATACAAGATTTATTCATTAACAGATTCAACTTCACCCTCTAGATTCTCTAGAGGAGGAAAATTCAGATTAATTAATGTTTCAGTATCCTGTTATTTCAAAATATTTAGATGTTTATTATTTAACCCAGCAATGCTCCAAAGCCTTTAAGTTATCAAAGACTTTGGAAAATTATGTATAGGCTTATGAGGCTGGAGAAAAGGACAGAGGGAGAAGGGAGCAGGCCCCATAGCCTATTGCCAGACCTCTAGCTGCTTGGATTCAAAACTGCCACATTTTTCCTTAGTGATAACATCCTAAGGTTTGGGTGATAATGAGTTCAGCTTCTGATAGTAGCTGGACTGTTAAGTAAAGAAACTGTTCTTTGGGAAGGGGTTGTACATTGACATAAGCTACTTACCCTCTGTTTAGGGAAGCAAAATGCAAATCATTTACTCTTAAGTGTCCTTGGTTTAGAGCAGGTAGGATTTACTAGATGGCTCTAAACTGCTTGGCATCTGGATTTTCTAGATGGTTGACTATCTCAGTTCCCCTGTTCTGCTTGTCCTGGCTTACTGGCCTGTCATTTATATAACTTCCTTTTAACATTCCTCCCTACAAACATTCTATAACTTTCACAGACATTCTTACAACTTTCATAAACATTCTTACAACTTTAACTTACTTTCTTTTTCCTTCAAAATGCATGTCCATGCCTATGCTTTCTCTATTACATTAAAGCTATATTTTATTTTCAATTAGTTAGAATTCCTAGTTTTAATTTTTAGGTGACATGTAAGTAATTAACATTCCTCAGATTAGTAATACATTCATATTTTAAGAGAGATTTCAAATAAAATACAAGATTTATTCATTAACAGATTCAACTTCACCCTCTAGATTCTCTAGAGGAGGAAAATTCAGATTAATTAATGTTTCAGTATCCTGTTATTTCAAAATATTTAGATGTTTATTATTTAACCCAGCAATGCTCCAAAGCCTTTAAGTTATCAAAGACTTTGGAAAATTATGTATAGGCTTATGAGGCTGGAGAAAAGGACAGAGGGAGAAGGGAGCAGGCCCCATAGCCTATTGCCAGACCTCTAGCTGCTTGGATTCAAAACTGCCACATTTTTCCTTAGTGATAACATCCTAAGGTTTGGGTGATAATGAGTTCAGCTTCTGACAGTAGCTGGACTGTTAAGTAAAGAAACTGTTCTTTGGGAAGGGGTTGAAAATGCTGGCCTTGGGATCTAAATGCTCAGTGAGGAGTCCCTTCCTTTTTCTCTGTTACCCATATGCTCCCCCTCTTTTCCTGAGAAGAGTATTCCCAAGATAGACATTAACTCATATAGACTTGTGGGCCCAAAAATGGGTCTAGCTGGTCAGCTAAGCCACATGGGTCTTCCAGCAGAGGTTTAACTCTTTTTTTTTACACTGCTCCATCTCCTTTCACAGCCTAGAAAAGCTGGTTTCTGGTGGTGCAGAGAGGCCTCAGGGCCAGTGGATGAGGGGGAGGCTGGGATTGTAGATCGCTATCTTGGCTGTTCCCTCAGATTGTCTCCTGGTTGGATAGGGAAGGAACAGCAGGACAAGGGATCTCATTTCTCTGTCTGCCCTTGTTCTCTTTTAGGCTTCTCTACTTTTACAGGGAGAAGGACGACTGGCCCCTTCCTCCAACAGAGACCATAATCAATCTCCTCTTGAGTGACTGGACTTTTATTATTAGCATATTTATAATTATTACTGAAAAGCTTTATCATAAATCCTTCATTTTAGTTACATCTATTTATTATATCTTAACAACTTTGAGATTTTAAAGCCAGTTATTACCTAAAGCATTTTCTTGACCAATTTTGTAAGAGGGATAACTCAATGTGAAAGTACTATTTTATTTTTCTTTATAAAAGCAGAAATGCCCCCACTTCACAGCTAGAGGGTACTTCTACAGATCTGTTCCTCCCAGTGTTATGGGGAAAAACAGAACATTTGGGACTAGTTATAGTTATGGGAAATATTACTTATGCTATTAACCATGATTGCCCTTTCTGTTCAAAGAAAGGACATACCAACCTGGCTGGGAGGCGTATGCCCCCAGAACCTGGGAGTCACCCTTGGAATGTGGTCCATCCTCATTCAAGAACTGCCCATTATCATGGAAGCATTAACCTTGTTGCCCAACCCAGCCTGTATAGCTTACTTCCAATATTCATAAAACAGGAAAGAGCAAACTAAAGTCCCTAAAAGATAGAAAGCCAAAATTATATTATAGACATACAGACAGAAATTTCACTAGCTAAGAGTTTCTGGCAGCTGAAGTCCTGAGAAGGAGAGCAGGAAGAGTCCCCCAGATTAAAAATTCTCAACAGCTGCTGGGACTTTCTTGCAGTCTCTGTCCCATGTTCAGCCTCCTCACACATAACTGGGCTTCCCCAAAGCGGGACTTGCCCCATCTTTAAACAAATTAAACAAACAACAAAGAGACACAAAACATCAACAAACACTGTTATATAGGCACACATAATACACTAAAAGTTTACACTACAGAGCAATGTTTTCTGTTTCTGGTTCAGGAACTGCCCCTCCCCAGAATCTCAGCATTCTCCCCAATGGACTATTTTGGGAGAATGTATTTCCTAGGCCTAGAATTTCTGTTTCCCATCCTTGGCCATAAGCTGGGGGCCCCTGGTTTCATGGAGAGGCATCTGCATTGCAGGCAGTGGTCTGGGCCCTTCTTAAAATTCTTTAGCATACATTCTATGACAGTGGGTTTAGAGGAATTACTTCCATGGTTGTGTGTGTAGTCCCTCCCAGTTGAACAGAGATGTAGGACAAACACAAGGTAACTTTCTCTTCGTGCAGACTCTCACACTCACATATACCAGTCTGAGTTTGACTTCCATCCTGGAAAGTCCCTGAACTGAGGTAAATATTTTGCCTAGGCAGTGATCAGTCCCCTCTTCTGTCCTGAAAGACAGACCTGAACTCAGACTAGTTCTTTGGGGAAACTTACCAATCAGAATTCTAATCCCAGAAAGGCTTTCCTGTCTTCCTTGGAGACCACTGGAGCTCGAGGGAGGCCCCGATCAGTCCGGGCCTGGAGAGGACTGGGACCAAGACAATCACTGGTGGTGCCTTCCCTTCATCGTGGGGCCCTGTTGAGCAGGCTCACCTGCCTGCTCTCGCACAGAGGTGCCTGAAAGGGGAAGCTTGGCTGCGTGTTCTTGGTCAGGGAACCAAATTATGTTGCAGAAGTTACCAGGCGACTGGAAGTCACACAACAGGCACTCAGAAGATCAGGAACAATACTTTATTATAGGAAGCACCAGTGCTGAATGGCCCAGGAGAATTGGATCCCAGTGCTGAATGGCCCAGGGGAATTGGATTCTAAATCTGAGCACGCAATTGGGGGGGGGGGCTCTCCCTTTTATCCCCTTAGTTTCTTTGTCTCCCAAATATGGACCAGGCTTCCAGACTTTTCTCGGTCTTTGCAGCCCCTCTGACAGTGGTAAGGGGGAAGGGAGATTACGACCAACAGCCCAGGCTAGCTGGCTCCAGCAGTTTATCTTCTATGGGGGCTTTTTATGGCCCCTGCAGATAAGCATTCAGGGAAACAGGTTTTGCCAGGCGAGCTAGGACACAAGTGGATAAGGGGTTGGGGATAGCAAGCATATGCATCAGAATGCAGGTTCGGGGGGCTCAGGTTGCCTTAACAGAAGGAGGGACAGAAAGAGAAGAGAGAGGTAGCTGGATAGTGGATAGTGCTATGTGTCAGACAAGCCAAAAGAAGAGTTTTCAAAAAAGAGAGGTAAATGCTGAAAGAGGCAGGGATGGAAAACTCTCAGAGATACCTGTGGCCCTAAGATGCTTGAAGTTGGCTGGTGAGATCCAAGAGGGGAAGTAAGGACCAACACTTCACCTTAAGGGTCCAGCAGACCTCAGCTCTGAGGGAATGATGGCTCAGTAGAACTAAATTTTCTGAGTCTTCAAGGAAAGCCAGAATGAAGGTAGACATGTACATATTAATCTTAGCAACTAACTCAAGTTTAAAAAATAAAAATATTATGGCCAACACTGCTGAGTCAAACAAATCTGACCTGACCTGGAAAAAGCCAGTTTAGGACATCCAGACAGGAGTGACGAAGTTGTTGATTTGTAATACTTTACTAGTAAACAATAAAATAAATTTTTAAAAAAAGAGTGACGAGGTCGGAGAGAATAGAAGCTGGAAATGGTGCTAAGTGATTAATGATCATCAAGCAAAGACAGGACAGAAGTGACACTATATATTGCTAAGCAGTCAGGTGAGTGTGGAGGAAATAAGTGCATACTTGAAAAAACACACTCCCTTCCTGATCTTTTGGTTTCTTGAACCATGAAGAAGACCATCTTGGGGAGAGAATTCACTTGCTCAGAACAGCACAGGTAGTTTCATTTACTCATTTATGCCATGCTCAGGGCAGAGGGAAAACAAAAGTTACTGTCCCTCTAAAACACTTACTATAGCCCTAGCTGGTTTGTCTCAGTGGATAGAGTGTCAGCGTGTGGACTGAAGGGTTCCAGGTTCAATTCCAGTCAAGGGCA
>NW_005369676.1:807042-814282 GCF_000412655.1 Myotis brandtii | reverse complement strand
AATAAATAAATAAATAAATAAATAAATAAATAAAACCCTTACTATATATAATACCTGCAGGGGAGCCTGGGTTTAATCAGTAAAGGTCAGCTCCATTAGCATCCATTAATGCTGTTGCTGTCTATGGTTTCTTTTGAAGTTCTACAAGGTCCAGGCAGATTCTTTCAAATGCTAAAGTGATTTTGTTTAAGCTGCTGCTGGCTGGGATGCCAAAATGAGAGCCCTGGGAGTCTGACCACATGTATAGGCTGGGTCATTGCCATCACTTAGCAAATAATCACAGTGAAAGGACTTTTAGCTGAATCTGTTCAGTGAGGTTAATTTTGCCTTTCAGAGGCCTTTCTTGGTCGCTAGTTCCTGTTAGGGTCACCAAAGAAGGAACACACAGGCCAAAGTGGTAAGGGATTATGAATTTATTAGGTCATCTGGATACCTGATGGGCTGAGCCCCAAAATGGCGCCAGTACCCATGGACAGGGAGTCAGAGATTTTAAAGAACTCTAGGCCGGCTTTCTCTGGGTGGAGAATTCTCTGGGCAATTAAGATCCTAGGAAGGTTTGGAGGGGAGAGATAATGGTTTTAGCAAGTGGTATGTGGTCTAAGCAAAAAGGAATGTCTGTTGTGAAGTGTCCTAAAGGTCAGTTCCCAGAGGAGGGGTATCGATTCAATTATTTAATCAGACCTAACATTTCCCACTGAAGACTGAGTAACTAGGGGAAGTTGTTTATCTCTTGTAGAATTTGGCTATTCCATCTATAAAGTGGAAATAATGATAATGTTAACATAAAAACATTCAAACCTGTAAGAATTTTTGTGAGTTTATTTGAGCCAAACTGCTGACAATTGCCGGGAAGCAGAACCTCAACGGATTGGGATAATGCTCCAGAGAATGGCGGTCTTTCATCTATTTTTATACATTGCAATCAAAGGAGGGGATGTAGGTGGGTTACATGAAATCCATTGGTGATATACTAGAGAGGTGGGAGAATGCAAAGTGGGAGTGGGGGGGGATCTCTGGGATTGGATAAAAAGTAAAATGATAAACACATACTTAGGTGGGTACAGGATAGTTAACAGTCAACAATTAACATAATAATAACAATGAAGGAATTTGTGGTATCTGTCCTGGCACCCAGGCACATTAGCTTGTGTCCCAAGGGGTCTGGAAAAAGGGAAGTTACAAGTTACCCAGATATTTCAAGGATATGTTATCTTAGATGCAAAAAGACAATAGGCTCAGTTAAGGTAAAAATTGACCTCGTCAAGGAAAATACCAGCCTAGGAGGTGACTACCCACCATAACTGCTTTAATTAAAGTTTTAATTTCAGACCATCCTTTGTGGTTACTTCAGGTCTTTAAGTTTGTAAGACTGCCATGCAGGCCTTCCCTGAGCTTGTCAGCTTAGCATGTGGTCTTTTTTTTCTGTCCACAATAACAAGGCTAACACCTGGTCCAGGAGGTTTCAGCATATATCATAGTGCAACGTAAAATTCAGTACTTAATAAATTTGTGTGTGTGTGTGTGTGTGTGTGTGTGTGTGTGTGTGTGTGTTTAATGGAGAGCTTCCATCACAAGTGAAAAAAAATTTTAAACAGATTATTTTCTTTTTTAGTCCAGTCTTTCCGAATAACAAAATAAACAGATATCATAAGACACACCCCCAATGAGCTTTTACAACCACATTCTTTATCTCATTGGAGACATCCCTAATTGTTTCAGTTCAAAGACAGTGCTACTTAAAGATTATGAAGTTACTTATTGGAAAACTCTAGTAAGTATATCTTATTTCACTTAGCATTTCTGGAAATTTACTTCAGAATTACTCAAAATGGTGCAGGGCATTTCTGCTTCACTCAAAGCAACAAAGGGTAATTTAGCAGCTGAGGGTTAAAGCTAAATAATGTTGCCAAAACAGCGTGGACTTACTTTAACAAATAGTAATAATTCTCATTTTCATGAACACTAAGTACAATTTAGGATTTCTGAAGTTCTCTCAATCTACAGTAGGTTAATTTAATATTTAATCTTTTTCATTGCTTTAAAGTATGGATTTGTTTATTTTGTAATCATTTCTGTCTAAAGACTATGATTATTTGACTGCTGTGCCTATTCTTGCAATCCTTGGGATTTTAAAAACTACCTATCACTGGCAATCACTAGGACCATTCTGCCAGAAGAGAATAATGGAATTAAAATACCACACACAAGCAAGGAATATCTAGGAATATACTAGAATCAATTTAAATATATACTAAATAGAGAATAGATGTATTGCAGATGCAAGTTCATTCAAATGCAAGGCTTGTGTGTTCAAAGCACTCTTTCCTCCAGCTAGTGCTGTTGGTGGCAAATCCCTGGTTTTGGGTGGCCCCTGGAGAGATCTGTCTCCTGTTGGATAATTCTACCCCAGGGCAAGGAGCTGGGTGAGGGCCAGTGGCAACAATACACTGTGTTGGTCTTCCACATGTAAAAAAATATTCTTGCAGGCTTCAGAGAAATTTGACCTGACATGTTTTCTCATAGCAAAACTGCTCTGCTTTTAGAACACCATTGTTCACCTTCATATGCACCAGTTTGTCCATTTCAAAGTAAGGGAATGCCTTCACAGTGACAGAGCTCCAGTGAGGGAAGCTGGGTGAAAAGGCACAGGACAAGCTGGTGAGATTAGCTCCTTGGAAATTTTACACAATTCTTCTTTTGCATTAAAATGCTTGTTATAAGTTGACTCCTTGTGTCCCCCTAGAATTCATATGTTGAAATTCTAACCTTCAAGATGATGGTATTAGGAGGTAGGCATCTGAGAGGTGATTTAAGTCATGAAGATGGAGCCCTCATGATAGGGGTTAGTGCCCTTATAAAAGAGACCCCAGAGAGACCCTTCATCCCTTTCACCCTGTGACTTAAACAGTGAAAAGACTATGAACCAGGAAGCAGGCTCTTACCAAATGTCAAGTTTGTCTATTGGTGCCTTGATCTTGGACTTTCCAGCCACCAGGAAGGTAAGAAATAAATTTCTGCTATTTATAAGCCACCCAGTCTGTGGTATTTTGTATAGCAGCCCCAAACTGATTAAGACAATGCTAAAAGTAGAGACACCCATTCAGCTTTCCCTTATTTCTGATTTTTCATTATTAAAATGACTAGAGGCCCGGTGCACAAAAATTTGTGCACTCGGGTGGGTCCCTCAGCCCGGCCTGTGCCCTCTCACAGTCTGGGACCCCTCGGGGGATGACCACCTGCTGGCTTAGGCCGGCTCCCTGGGGGATTGGGCCTAAGCTGGCAATCAGACATCCCCCTGGCAGCCCGGGAGCCCTCAGGGGATGTCCACTTGCCAGCGGGGAGCAGGCCTAAGCTGCAATCTGACATCCTCAGTGCTGCTGAGGAGGCAGGAGAGGCTCCCCCCACCACCGCTGTACTGGCTATGGCTGAGCAGAGCTCCCGCTGTGGGAGCACACTGACCACCAGGGGGCAGCTCCTGCATTGAGCGTCTGCCCCTGGTGGTCAATGTGTGTCATAGTGACCAGTCATTCCCAGTTGTTCTGCTGTTAGGGTCAATTTGCATATTACCCTTTTATTATATGCCTGGTGCATGGGTGGGGGCTGGCTGGTTCTCCCTGAAGGGTGTCCCAGATCAGGGTGGGGGTCCCGCTGGGGTGCCTGGCCAGCCTGGGTGAGTGGCTGATGGCTGTTTGCAGGATGGCCACAGCCCCTTCAGGGTGGGGGTCCCCACTGGGTGCCTGGCCAGCCTGGATGAGGGGCTGATGGCTGTTTGCAGGCTCGCCAAGAACCCCAGCAGGGACCCTCACCCCTTGAGGGTATGGCCAGCCTGGGTGAGGGGCTGCTGACTGTTTGCAGGCTGGCCACAGCCCTTTCAGGGTGGGGGTCCCCGCTGGGGTGCCTGGCCAGCCTGGATGAGGGGCTGATGGCTGTTTGCAGGATGGCCACAGCCCCTTCAGGGTGGGGGTCCCCTGGGGTGCCTGGACAGCCTGAGGAGGGGCTGATGGTTGTTTGCAGGCTGGCCACAGCCCTTTCAGGGTGGGGGTCCCCGCTGGGGTGCCTGGCCAGTCTGGGTGAGGGGCTGATGACTGTTTGCAGGCTGGCCACAGCCCCCAGCCACCCAAGCTCCCAGTGGAGGCTGGCTGGAAGCAGGTATCTGGGATTTATTTGTCTTCTATAATTGAAACTTTGTTGCCTTTAGTGGAGGCCACAGCGGGCCAGGGCAGGGGGGAAGCTTGGCTTCCTCCATTGCCGGGGCAACCAAGCCTCCTGCTTGCTCCAGCTCTGTGGCTGCCAGACACCATCTTGGTGGGTTAATTTGCATATAGTCGCTCTGATTGGCTGGTGGGCATGGCTTGGGGGCATAGTGAAGGTATGGTCAATTTGCATGTTTCTCTTTTATTAGATTAGATGATATGACTTAGGGCTTAATGTGCATATGCTTCTAAAACACAAGGAAAATAACCTCTACAATATCATTATGTTCTCATTAGTATGAAATAGAGTTAGTATAGTTCTCAGTAGTATGCAAAAGTACTTTCCTACAATCTAGCTTGTTCACACCTAGAATTGAGGTAAGGAGACAAGTATTATTCTTATGCTTGTCTCCAAGACAGATACTGAGATACTTTGATACAGATTCAGAGAAGGCTACATTTAGCAAGTGTCAGACTCATTATTCCTCTGACTTCCTAAAGACCATTCTTTCCACCTCACACCATTACTCTTTATCAAAATGTAGAATGACTCCTATTACATAGTACTTGGAGGCAGGTTAAGTGTCTTGGCCACTTAAACAGTAACTCTAAAAACCTACATCAATTATGCTGGAAGCCTGGATATAATATAACTAGAGGCCCGGTGCACAAAATTTGTGCATGAGGGGGGGTGGCCCTCAACCCAGCCTGCACGCTCTCCAATCTGGGACCCCTCAGGGAATGTCTGACTGCCGGTTTAGGGCCAATCCCACAGGCAGTTGGACATCCCTCTTACAATCCAGGACTGCTGGCTCCTAACCGCTCGCCTGCCTGCCTGCCTGCCTGATTGCCCCTAACGGCTTCTGCCTGCCAGCCTGATCGCCCCCAACTGCCCTCCCCTGCTGCAACCTGCCTCCTCCTCCGGGACCTGCCTCCTCCGCGCAAGGTGGCAGAGACACTGGGACTGGCCTCTCCCATGCCTCACTATGTGGAGCGGCCACTGGGCCCTGCCTCCACTGTGTGTGCTGCCATCTTGTGGTGGCCATCTTGTGATGACATTGCGCGAGGGTGTTGCGTGAGGGCAGTGGCCATCTTGTGGTGGCCATCTTGTGATGACATTTCGAGAGGGTGTTGCGTGAGGGCGTTGCGGGAGGGCATGACACCACCTAGGCTTTTATTATATAGGATCATTTAAAATGTTAATAGCATTGAGTATACTTGAATTACCAAAAAGAACTTGCTATAGTATTTCTCTGTCTTATACAGACTTGAAAACACCAGTCCTGGGGACAGAGTTCATGACACTGGTACAGTTTTCTCTGGCTATCGCAATGGAGTTCTCTGCAAACCATGGAACCCCAGCACGCAGCACAGCTCCTGGCAAGGATAAAGATGCAGTACACTTTTATTGAATGCTTGTTAAAACATGTTATTTATCTCTTGCTAAATGCTAATCACCATTTGATTCATTTAAAATAGTAAATAGACATACATACTGTCACTAAACAAAATGTGCACAAATTTAGTATATTTTTTCTCTTTTTACTGATTTCCTTCTTATACTATACAGAAATTCTCTCTAGTAAGCTGTGTCCATTATTTTGAAGCTCTGTGTGCATTATTTTGAAGCCCTGACGTGTCTCATCACTTTCTTTTTTTCTCTAATGTCTTTACCTCAGTTCAATGACCCCCACAATATTGCTGATTTGCTTCTTTACTAAGTTGCTTCTTGAAAGGTAAACTGCCCCTGTTACTGACAAAACTAGGAAAAAAAAACAACTAGCAAATAGAGGAACTGAATGAGTGTCAGCTAGTCAAATGCTCATGGCTTCAAAGACTGTCTCCTGAGTTCCTGCTAGTGCCCATCCATACAGTTACCTAACTACAATGTTGCCTTTCCTAATGGTATTAGGAGCAATGATCTTTATTCTATAATTTATTATTTCTCTTTGCAAAGAGTTCTTTTTAATATTTGTTTTTTATTCATTTCAGAGAGGAAGGGAGAGGGAGAGTGATAGAAACATCAATGGTAAGAGAGAATCATTGATTGGCTGCCTCCTGCACGCCCCATACTGGAATGGAGCCCCCAACCCAGGCATATGCCCTGACTGGGCATGATTTCCTCGTTCATAGATAGATGTTCAACCACTGAGCCACACACTGCAGAGAGTTTTGAACCATTATTTTATATCTATTCTCTTATAGAACTGGATCAAATATATTATTTCATGAGCCTAAAGTGAAATATGAAGAATTTAGTGTGCAGGCCCTCAAACAATTCTTTCAACTATGAAGATTACAGCTAGCAAGTAGGTGAACATACCTCTGATGATTTGACATTGTTTTATCTTGTAGACGAAAGGGGCTACATGCTAACCTAACAAGCTCAGAGAAGGACTGAATGGTAGTCTTGCAAACTCAAAGACCTAAAGTAACTACAAAGGATGGTCTGAAATTAAATCTTTAACTAAAAGCAGTTATGGTGGGTAGTCATTTCCTAGGCCCATATCTTCCCTGACAAAGGTCAATCTTTACCTTAACTGAGCCTATTGTCTTTTTGCATCTAAGATAACATATCCTTGAAATATCTGGGTAACTTGTAACTTCCCTTTTCTGGACCTCTAGAGTCCAGAATGCACATGGATGCCAGAATAAAACCATAAATTCCTTCATTGTTATTGTTATCATGTTAATTGTTCACTGTTAACTATCCTGTACCCACCTAAGTAAAAGAAGTATGTGTCTATCATTTTACTTTTTATCCAATCCCAGAGGTTTCTCTCCCAGCCTCCCTAATCTATCAGCAACGAATTTCATGTAACCCACTCATGTCTCCTCCTTTGATTGTAATACACTGAGTGGCCAGATTATTATGACCACCTGACGTTTGTAGGCAAATTAGCCGTACACTGCATCGTATGGGATATGGAAGCCAAAGGCTGTTCAAACAACCTTTGCTGTCTGCAGTTACCAAGATAAAACGTCTCCAATTTGCACAGGAACACAAGAATTGGACAGTCGAGCATTGGAAAAAAGTCATGTGGTCC
>NW_005369676.1:804976-806422 GCF_000412655.1 Myotis brandtii | reverse complement strand
TGGTAAACAACCTGCTTCCCTATTTATAATGGTCTGGCCCTCTAGCAACTTCATCACGAAATTATAGCTAATTTGCCTACAAACATCAGGTGGCCATAATAATCTGGCCACTCAGTGTATATAAAACAAGGTGAAAAACCTCCTTTCTCCAGAGCATTACCCCTCCACTGAGGTTCTGCTTCCCGGCAGTTATCGACAGTTTGGCTCAAATAAACTCACAAAATTTCTTTACAGGTTTGAATGTTTTTATGTTAACGATCTAATTTAAAGGGAAAAAAACCCAAGGGATTAATTAATTATTAATTACTTAATGATTGTTTCCAAGATCTGTAAAGCATGGCCTTGCCCTTGTGGCAGAGATTTAAATAGAAGAAGATGAATGGGTCCAAATCAGTGGTTCTCACACTGAGGGTGCTCTTATCTGGCCTAGGGGACACTTGCAATGTCTTGATTTTTCTTATGATCTCAATTGGGGCTTGGGAACAGCTGCTCCTCTCAGGTAGAGGTGAGGCCAGGGGTGCTGCTGAACATCCTACAATACAGGGGACAGCCTCCCACCAAAACAACAACAACCATAACAAAGAATGTCAGTACAATGAAACTAACACCTAAAGGGACTTAAATTGGGTTGAAAGAGTAGTTTCTTGACCACCACTTACTAGACACTGAACAACACAAGTAGGGGAGTTTCCCTAATCCTTTGACATAGAGAAATGGATAGAGATGTAGTGATGATTTTCCAATTCTTGTGTCACCAGTTGCTGATGCTGTGAAATAGTTACAGAGACATATTTATATCATGCATGTACATACATTGATCCCTTCATAGGTTGTTCTTTCCTTTGACAAGATGTTGGAGAAAGCAGACTTGTAGAGGATTTTCTGAAGATCCATCTAACTTCAGACACTCTGATAGTGAAACAGGGATTTTGGGGGGTGAAAAAGACAGGTTTTAGGAAATTTGAGAAATTTTTGAAATTAAGGGGACCATGGAGGAAGCACAGGGCTGCAGAGCAACAGAATGTGAGGAAGCACAGGGCTGCAGAGCAACAGAAGGTATACTAGGTGTATCGGTTAATAATACAGATTTTGTAATCAAAGAAAACACAATAATTTCAAGAGAAACATCAAAAGTGCTTTATTCAAAGTAATGTCCATCACTAGCTACACATTTCCCCATCTTTAGGTAATTTGTGGATACTGTCCCAATAGAACTTTTCTTGTTTTGAGGCAAACCATTTCAGAGACCCAATTTTTCACTTCTTTGTTTTGAAGTGCTGCTCAGAAAGTGTGTGTGCCATTGATGGGAACAAGTGGTAATCTGAAGGAACAAGGTCTGGTGAATACGGTGGGTGGGTTAATACTTCCCAGGCAAGATCTTTTAATGTGTCCTTAACTGGTTTTGAAGTGTGTGATGGTGCATTATCATGAAGCAAAATTACTTTG
>NW_005369676.1:799222-804583 GCF_000412655.1 Myotis brandtii | reverse complement strand
TTAAAACTTCCCGCAAATGCTCTTTTTATGGCACAAAATTCGACATTTTTAAGCGTAACAATATATGTGATGTTAACACCTTCAGCAAATTTGACATATGAAGTTTAGAAGCTTGTTGTCAATACAACAAAATAGCATACATATTAAATCGCATATATATCAGCATATGTGTAACTCCATCTATTGAAAAAAATCCGCATTATTAACTGGTACACCTAGTATTTCCATAGAATAGGGAAGCTGAAAAGCTGCAACAGGTACATTTCCATAGAATGAGGGAGCTGGGAACAGCAAAAGGTCTATATTTACAAAATAAAGGGAAGGAAGCCCTTCATCCAGAAGGAGAAGAAGAAAGCCCAAAGGGAATAGGAAAACAATAAGGAAGGAGGTGGGGGGAGCCCAGGAGTTACTATAGTAACCAGTCCAAGGGAATAGTGACCAATCAGAGGGGATATCAAAGCACCAGGATCTGCAGCCTTTATAAGCCATAGGGAAAAAGAACTCAATGGGACCCTTCCCCCCTCCCCATGTGGGAGTCTGTTCTCTGGGACTCTTACCCCTCCCTACATGGGAGTCTGTACTTGTTCTTTAATAAATTTCCACCTTTGCTATACCATCTTCTGTCCGTGGATTCATTTGTTGACTCTGGCGTACAAAGAATCTGGGTTCCAGTCCAAGAATTCCATTTCAATAGGAATATTTTTTTTCATTTTTTTGAACTGACTCCGCTATGGATTAATGTTGCCTTTACTTTAGCTTTAAAAGTGACTATAGACATTTAGATATCAGATGTCATTTAGGTTAAAAATCACAGTCATTAGATTTGGGATATGTTCTGCCTGTCCACTATGCCTGAAATTGTAGACTCCATAGTAACTAAATTTAACTTGGAAATGTTTTCTGTTGAGTTTATATAACACGTTTTGACCTGCTCAGCCTAGCAGGAAGCCAGAAAAAGAAAACTGTAAATAGATTTAAAAAGCTTTTCAATTCAGTGCAAACAGTAATCCACATTCAAGATTAAACCTTAAAATTCCAGAAAGATTTGAAGGTTTATCAGGTTTAACCACCTGTTATGTTAACTTCTACCTTATTTAGTTTCTAACTTAATTTGAAAGACATCACAATGACAGTTCTTTTTCTAACCAAGATTTTGCCAATAGCTTACTTCACTAACTCTGAAATGTTTGCTGCCTTTTGGGGATAATATCTTTAAAACTATAGTAGATGGCAATAAGCCAGGATGCTGTCTTAAGTGTATAAGCTTTGTTTGGTGGAATTAACTATATAGGACACTGTGTGGTGTAGCATTTAAAATCCAAAATCAGTGTCAGACTGCCTTGGTTCAAATCCAGCCTTACCACTTCCTTTGGGGGAAGGGGACAGTGAACCCACATTTCTCAGTCTATGTCTCAGTTTCCTTGTGTTTAAAATGGGGGAAATAATAGTATCTCCCTCATAGGTATTTGTAAGAATTAAATTAATTAAACTAGTGTGATCCACAAACCAGTAGCAAAAGCATCACCTGAGAACTTATTACAAATGCACTAAATCAGGCAGTTCTGGTGCATGCTACAACATAGATAACCTTGAGGATTTTCCGCTAAGTGAAATAAGCCAGTCACAAAAAGACAAACACTGTATGATTACACTTACATGAAGTATCTAGAAAGAG
This sequence comes from Myotis brandtii, assembly GCF_000412655.1. Lineage (NCBI taxonomy): Eukaryota > Metazoa > Chordata > Mammalia > Chiroptera > Vespertilionidae > Myotis > Myotis brandtii. Next base: position 802,908 of record NW_005369676.1, on the reverse strand, counting down.
AATATAGAATGTTGCTTACCAGGGGTGATGGAAACAGTATGAGGAGTTACTGTTTAATGGGTATAGAGTTTCAGTTTTGCAAGATGAAAAGTGTTCTGAAGATTGGTTGCACATTGTGCATGCACCACTGAACTGTACACCTAGAAATAGTTACAATGAAAAATGTTATGTTATGTGTATTTTACCACAATTAAAAATTTTAAATATATATTGAATCTTCCAATCTATAAACAATGTATCTCTTCATTTGTTTAGATAATTATTTCAGAAAGGTTTTATAGTTTTTAGTGACCAGATTGTACAACATTTTGTTGAATTTGTCACTAGGTATTTCATGTTTTTTATGAGATTGTAAATGGTACTGTTTAAGGACAGCTTTACTACTTCCTTTTCAATCTTCCTTCCTCCCTCCCTCCCTCCCTCCCTCCCTCCCTGTACGGTTAATTTCAATCTTTGTCTATTATTAGATAGGATGGACAAATGTATCCTTAATGAAATATATCAGAGCCTGCCTTCCTTCCTTCCTTCCTTCCTTCCTTCCTTCCTTCCTTCCTTTGTTCTTTCCTTTCTTCCTTCTTTTCTTTCTTTTTTGGCAATGTTGAACTCAAGTGGAGACAGCAGACATCCTACCTTGTTCCCAGTCTTAGAAAAGGTTCAGTCTTTTCATTAAATGTGTTGTTAGCTCCAGGTTTTTTCACAGATGCTTTGATCAGACTGAGGAAGTTCCCTTATGTTTGTAGATTGCTTAGAGTATTTATTATTAGTGGGTGCTGGATTTTGCTGATTTCTTCATATATATATTTCAGGCATACAGCATAGTGGTTAGACAATGATATACTTTACAAAATCATCCACCCCCTCTTGATATTTCAAGTACCCAAATGGCACCATATGTAGTTATTTACAATATTCTAGACCAGGGGTCCTCAAACTATGGCCCGTGGGCCACATGCAAATACAAATATTGTATTTGTTCCCATTTTGTTTTTTTACTTCAAAATAAGATATGTGCAGTGTGCATAGGAATTTGTTATAGTTTTTTTTTAAACTATAGTCCGGCCCTCCAACGGTTTGAGGGACAGTGAACTGGCCCCCTGTTTAAAAAGTTTGAGGACCCCTGTTCTAGACTATGTTCCCTCTGCTGTATTTTACATCCCTGTGACTATTTTATAACTACCAATTTGTACTTTATAATCCCTTCATCTTTTTACCCGGTACCCCAACCCATTCAATCTCTGACAACCATTAATTTGTTCTCTGTATCTATGAGTCTATTTTTGTTTGTTTATTCATTTATTTTGTTCTTTAGATTCCACATATAAGTGAAATCATATGGTATTTGTCTTTTTTCTGTCTGACTTATTTCACTTAGCATAATATACTCTTGGTCTATCCATGCAGTTGCAACTGATAAGATTTCATTCTTTTTTATGGCCAAGTAATATTCCACTATATATATGTACCACTACTTTTATAACCACTTTGTCTATTATCGGCACTTGTGTTTCTTCTATATCTTGGCTGTTGTAAATAGCACTCCAGTGAACATAGGGGTGAATATATTCTTTTGAATCAGTGTTTGGGGTATCTCCAAATATATTTCCAGAAGTGAAACTGCTGGGTCATAAGGCAGTTCCATTTTTTAATTTTTTGAGGTAACTCCATATTGCTTTCCACAGTGGCTGAACCAATCTGCATTCCTACCAACAGGGCAGGAGAGTTCCCTTTTCTCCACATCCTCTCTAAAACTTATTTGTTGATTTATTGATGATAGTGATTCTGTCAGATGTGAGATGATATTGTGGTTTAAATTTGAATTTCTCTGATGATTAGTGACCTTGAGCATTTTTTCATATGCCTAATAACCATCTGTATGTCCTCTTTGGAGAAGTGTCTATTCAGGTCCCTTGCCCATTTTTTAATTGAATTTTAGGGGTTTTGGGGGGTGTTTTTTTTTTTTTTGCTTTTTGTTTGTTTGGTGTTCAGTTGTATGATTTTTAAAAATAAATTTTGGATATTAACCCCTTATAAGATGTGTCATTGGTGAATATGTTTTCCCATTCAGGAGGTTATTTTGTTGATGGTTTCCTTGGCAGCTGGGGGAAGGAAGGCCTACTCTTGCATGAATTTCATGCATCTGGCCTCTAGTATATATATAAAGTTTATCAGTCTTGTGTAACTTATTAAAAAAATCAGCTCTTACTTGCATTGATTTTTTTGTATTGATTTTTTAGACTCTATTTTGTTTATTTCCACTCTGATCTTTATATTTTTTCCTTCTATTCTCTTTGGGCTTTGTTTTCTGTTTGTTTGCTTTTCTAGTAACTTTAGGTGTAAGGTTAGATTGTTTATTTGAGATTTTCCTTGTTTCTTGAGTTATGACTGTAATGCTATGGATCTCCCTCTTAGGAATGATTTTGCTATATCCCATATATATTTGGTTTTTGTGTTTTCATTTTCATTTGTCTCAAGATATATTTTGATTTTTTCCTTGATTTTCTTGTTATCCTATATATTGTTTAGTAACATGCTATTTAGCCTCCATGTGTTTGTGTGTTTTTCAGTGTTTTTTTTTTCTTGTACTTGATTTCTAGTTTCATACTGCTGAAACTAGAGAATATGTATGATAGGATTGTAATTCTCCTATCCTTATTGAGACTTGTTTTGTGGCCTAACATGGTCAATCCTGAAAAATGTACTATGTACATTTGAAAAGAATGTATAGTCTGCTGCTTTGGGTTGAAATGCTTTGATAATATCAATTCAATCCATCTGATATAATGTGTCATTTAAGGCTGCTTTTCCTTGTTGATTTTCTGCCTGGAAAATATATCCATTAATGTCAATGGAGTCTTAAAATTCTTTTTTATGATTGTATTACTGTCAATCTCTCCCTTTATGTTCATCAAGATTTGCTTTATATATTTAGGTGCTTCTATGTTGAGTGCATAAATGTTTACAATGGTTAATCCTCTTATTGGATTCTTTTATCATTATTTAATGTCCTTCTTTGTCTTTTATTATAACTTTTGTTTTAAAGTCTATTTTGTCTGATGTATTAATGCTAACCCAGCTTTTTATCCCTTTTCATTTACATGAAATATATTTTTCCACCACTTCATTAAAGTCTGTGTGTGTCTTATCTGAAGTGCATCTCTTATAGACAGCATATACAGTAGGTCCTCGGGTTACGTCGGAGATCCATTCCTATGGCGTGACATAACGTGATTTTTGCCGTAAGTCGGAACCCACCTACATAAGCACCTACATCCCCCACATGCAGCACATACACAGCAGTAATGAAATGAAACAGTAAAAAAAATTTAAGAGAAAGATAACAATTCCTGACCTTTACTTGTGGTAAATAAATAATAAAAAACATAAAGCACATATGTACATATGTCGAAATGACGGAACTTTTTTTTATATAAATAAATGGGCGATGGTGATGTAACCACGGAACGACAGTACATCGAGTCCAACGTAACCTGAGGACTGCCTGAATATAGGTCTTGTTTTCTTAGCCATTCACCTACCTTATGTCTTTTGATTGGAGCATTTAATCCATTTACATTTAAAGTGATTATTGATAGCTATGTAGTTATTGCCATTGTATTATTCAGATTAATGTATTTTTATTCCTTTCTTTAACATACTATCTAATAAAAGAGTGATATGCAAATTAA
>NW_005369676.1:775854-794297 GCF_000412655.1 Myotis brandtii | reverse complement strand
GTTTGGTTATGTAGTTCTCTCTCTGCTTTCCGTGAGGAGGAGCAGGGCTCCTCTGAGTCCACGTATTCGCGCTGCTTTAGATTCAGTGTGTTTCTGGGTCAGTAGCAGATTCCTGGCTGCCGTGGTTGCAGGGTCTCTGGATGTATATGCTTCCGAAAACAGCCACTCCAGATGGCGCGGACTCCACGGCTGAGCCAGCTGTTCCCGCGCTTTCCTTCCATTTTAAATGATAGACTTTTTGAGTGCAGTAGTCTTGGTTATAGCATCTTGCTTTTCATCACTTGCAATATTTTGTGCCAATCTCTTCTGAGAAGTCAGCTGATAGTCTTATGTGAGTTCCCTTGTAGGTAGCTATCTTTCTCATACTGCTTTTAAGATCTCTCTTTGAATTTAACCTTTGGCATTTTAATTATAATTTGTCTTGGTATATGGCTCTTTGGGTTCATCCTGTTTGAAACTCTGTGCTTTCTGCACTTATGTGTGTTTTTCCTTCACCAGGTTAGCAATATTTTCAGTTATTATTTATTCATTTAAGTTCTCCATCTCTTTTTCTCTCTCTTCTTATTGTAATCTTATGATGGAATGCTAGCCACATTTTGGTTTGTTTGTTTTTGATGCTGTGATTAGGTGTTGTCTGCTACCTTGTTTTCCAAATCAGTGATTCGATCTTCTGCTTCACCTAATTTGCTGTTGATTCATTTGACTGTATTACTTATTTTAGTTATTGTAGTTTGCATTCCTGACTGGTTCTTTTTTATGGTTTCTAATATTTTTTTATGCTGTTGAAGTTCTCACTGAGTTTCTTAAACATCCTTTTAACCATTGTTTTGAACTCTATCTGATAGATTATTTACCTTCATTTTATTTAGTTATTTTTCTGGAGATTTCTCCTTCTTTCATTTAGGTCATGTTTCTTTGTCTCCCCATTTTGTTTGCTTCTCTGTGTTTGTATTAGGTAGATCTGCTATGTCTTTCAGTCTTTGTAGGGTGGCCTTATATGGTAGGTTTTCTGTGGGGCCCAGTGGCACAGTCTCCCTGATCATTTGAACTCACTGCTCCAGGAGCGTCCCTTGTGTGGATTATGTGTGCTCTCCTGTTGAGTCAGTGCCAGTGCTGGGTCTGAGGCCACTTTCCAAAAGTCTCAAGGTACACCTAAGCCAGCTGCCACCTGATTGAGTTCTGTGGACCTTTGCAGTGGGGCAGGATCTCAGGGAGTCATCCAAGTAAGGCCAGTAGAGATCATCAGGTTAAAACAAATTAAAATTTGGCATGTGGAGAAAGGGCTCATGGGAACAGTGGTGCCTCTCAGGCATTCAGGAATACCACCTTCACCCCAAAGCCAAACAACGCAGTCTCTGCCTGGGTGTTTCTGGCACCCCTCACACTTGCCCAGAATTCCTCATGAGTGTTTCAAGAAAGGCTTACTGTGGACCCAGGCTGGCTGCCACTGGCAGAGCCCACTGCCATGTGCAAGTTGGGTAACGCAAGGTCTTAGGGAGTCAACAGAATGGAGCTACTGCAGCTCACCGGGCCAATGCCATGTTGGAGGAGGGTCCAATACAGGAACAATAGCACATGTGGAGCACAGAGGAAAAATGGCTCTTGCCCTAAAGGCATACAACTTAGTCTCTCCCTGTGTGTCTTTTTCATCCCCTGATTTTGCCCATAATTCCTCGAGAGTTTTTTAAGAAAGACTGCAATGTACACCCAGGCTGGGTGCCTCTGGCAGAGCTTAAAGCTGTGTACAAATTGGGTAGAGCAGAGCCTCTCTGGAAGCTATCAGGGTGGGGCTACTGTAGTTCCTCAGGTTAATGCCATGTGGGAAAGTGCTCTATCCAGGAAATATTGTGTCTGTGGGTAGTGCAGGAGAAGGACTCAACACAGGGATCTTGGCAGATGTCCCTCCAGCCCTCTCCTTGAAGCCACACAATTCAATCTCTCCCTGTATGACTCTGGCACACTCCAAGCCACCATCCCTCTTCCAGAGCCCTGGGTGAATGCCTGCACCTGAGATTTTGGGTCCCTTTAAAAGTGTAGCTGGAGAAGATTAAAAATGGTGGTGGAGTAAGTGGATGCTGCACAGACATGCTCCCAGTACCAAACTGGAATTACAACTAAAATGCAGAAAAACTTCCTGAATAATCAACAGAAGACTCACTGGAGAGAACCCTGATGGCTGAGGATGGAATATGGAGACTACACAGAGACTGGTAGGAGGGGTGGAGATGCAAAAAGGCTGGCCAGGCTCCCATAGATAGCAGTAACGTTCTGAAGAGCTATCTCAACTGTGGGGAGTTGCCACAGAGAACTCTGGGGTTCTAATCCCCAAGCTGGACCCCCCAGCAGAGAGCACCAGAACTGAGAAGGGTACCCACATAACATCTGGTTGTGAAAAAAGTGGGGTTGTTGTCTGCCAGGGAGAGATGTCTTGAAATATCATCCTCTTAAAGGGCCAATGAACAAAATTCCCTGTGCAGCCAATCACCTTGGGCACTGGCAGAGGGAGGGCAGAGTGAGCTGGAACTGTGGGAGCAGAAGCCAGGGTTGGGGGCTCTGGAGTTAGAGCCCAGAAGGCAGCCACCCCGGTTTCCTGAGCTGAGTCATTCCCTCATGCTGCAGAGATCATCTTTCTCACACAGACAATTGCTATCTAGGCAGTTTTGCCTGGGGGGAAGACAGTTGACCCACGCTATTAGAAAACACCTTGCACAATGGTGTGGAGTTTCTGAGGACCATTAAGAGACTGAGAATAACAATTAGCCTCCAGGCAGAAGCAATCACCCTACCCCATTGGGAAATCTCTGGTCACAACGGTGGATGATTGGTGAGGGCTATTCAAGACTAAATCCAGTCTGCAAGCAGAGGCAGTCCCTGGAGGCTTTGAATCTTTGCCTGATCTAATTAGTCAGAAATAGCATTTGACACTGTCCTACATTAGAGATTGAGAGGTGTAGCAGATCTACCTTATACATAGTCACAAACTCAAACAGGCACCTAAAATGAGGAGATAAAGAAACAACCTCCAAATGAAAGAACTAGAGAACTCTCCAGAAGAGATAAATGAAACAGAGATAAGAAATTTATCTGATATAGAGTTTATAATAATGATGGTAAAGATGCTCAACAGCATGAGAAAAGATATAGTAACTATGAAGACAGCAATAAAGAATGACATAGTACAAATAAAGAACACATTAGAGGGAATGCATAGCAGATTAGGGAAAGTTGTGGATCAGATCAGTGAATTAAAAGACAGTGTTGAAAAAAATCACTCAATCTGAGAACCAACAAGAAAAAACAATTAAAAAACAGGAGGACAGCTAAAGGGAACATGAAACATAACAATATTTGCATAGCAGATGTGCCAGAAGAGGCAGAAAGGGAGAAAGGAATAGAAAACAGGTTTGAGGAAATAATTGCAGAAAACTTCCCTAACCTGTGAAGGAAAAAGTCACACAAGTTCAGGAGACACAGAGAGCCCCAAGAAAGAAGAACCCAAACAGGCCCATACCCAGACACATCATTATTAAAATGACAAAAATTAAAGACAATGAGAGAACCTTAAAGGCAGCAAGAAAAAAGCAAATAAGTTACCTACAAAGGAGCTCCCATAAGGCTGACACCTGATTTCTCATCAGAAATTCTACAGGCCAGCAGGGAATGACATGAAGTACTCCAGGTAATGGAAAGCAAGGATCTGAAACCAAGATTACTATATCCAGCAAGGCTATCATTTAAAATAAAGAGCTTTCCCAAACAAAAAAGGCTAAAGGAATTTATCACAACCAAGCCAGCTTTACAAGAAATGATAAAGAGACTGCTGTAATGAGAAGAAGAAATAGAGAGAAAATACTAGGCATACAGAATTAAAATGGCAATAAATAAGTACCTATCAATAATAACCTTAAATGTAAATGGTTTAATGCTCCAATAAAAAAGCATAGGGTAGCTAAATGGATATGGAAACATGACCCAACTATATGCTGTCAACAAGAGACCCACCTCAGAACAAAAGACTCACACAGGATGAGAGTGGAAGGATGAAAAAAAATTTTTCCATGCAAATGGAAAAAAAAAAGCTGGGGTAGCATTATTCATATCTGACAAATGAAGGTCATCACAAGAGACAACAAAGGTCACTAAATAATACTAAAGGGATTGATCTAACAAGAGAATATAGCCCTGGTAAACATATATGCCCCCAATATAGGAGCACCTAAACATATAGAAAAACTCCTAGGGTACTTTAAGGGAGAGAGCAACCGCAATACAGTCATAGTAGGGGACTTTAACACCCCACTGACTTCACTGGATAGATCTTCCAGACAAAAAATTAGGAAGGAAAGAGTGACCCTAAAGGACAGACTGGATCAGATGAATTTAATTGGCATTTATAGAACATTTCACCCCAAAGTTGCAGAATATACACTCTTCTCAAGTACACATGGGTCATTCACAAAGATATACTACAATTTAAGATGCAAAACAAGTCTCTACAAGTTCAAGAAGATCGACATAACATCAAGCATCTTCTCAGATCCCAGTGGAATGAAATTAGAAATCAACTATAGTAAAAACACCCCAAAACATTCAAACAAATGGAGGTTAATTTCATGTTATTAAACAATGAATGGGTTACCAATAAGATCAAGAAAGAATTCAAAGACTTCCTGGAAACAAATGAAGATGAACACATAAAAACCCCAAATCTATGGGACACAGCAAAAGCACTCCTAAGAGGGAAGTGCATAGCACTACAGGCCTACCTCAAAAAAGAAAATTAATAATAAACTACTTAATTCTACAACTAAATGAGCTAGAAAGAGAACAACAAGAAAAGCCCAGAGTAAGTAGAAGGAAGGAAATAATAAAGATTAGAGCAGAAATAAATAACATAGAGACTAAAAAACAATACAGAAAATCAATGAAACCAGGAGCTGGTTCTTTGAAAGGATAAACAAGATTGATGATCTGCTAGCCAGATTCATAAAGAAACAAAGAGAACCCAAACAAATAAAATAAAAAATAAAAGCAGAGAAGTAACCACCGATACCACAAAAATACAAAAGAAAATACTATGAACAACTAAATGCCAACAAGCTGAACAATGTGGATGAAAGAGACAAATTCTTAGAAAAATACAATCTTCCAAAACTGAATCAGGAAGAATCAGAAAACCAGAATAGGCCAATAACAACTGAGGAAATAGAAGCAGTAATCAAAAAACTCCCAACAAACAAACGCCCTGGTCTGGATGGCTTCACAGGGGAGTTTTACCAAACATTCAAAGAAGAACTAACACCTATACTCCTCAACTATTCCTAAAAATCCAAGAGGAAGGAGCACTCCCAACCTATTTTTATGAGGCCAGCCTTATCCTAATTCCAAACCACATAAAGACACTACAGAGAAAGAGAATTACAGGCTTATAACCCTGATGAACACAGATGCTAAAATCCTCAATAAAGTATTAGCAATCAGATCCAGCAATATATTAAAAAGATCATACACCAGGACCAAGCAGAATTTATTCCAGGGATGTAAGACTGGTATAATATTAGCAAATCAATAATAGTGATACATCACATAAACAAACTGAAAGACAAAAATAACATGATCATATCAATAGATGCAGAAAAAGTATTCAACAAAATCCAACACCTCTTTTTGATAAAATAAATCTCGACAAAGTGGGAATAGAGGATATCTCAACATGATAAAGTCCATATATGACAAATCTACAGTGAACATTATACTCAATGGGCAAAAACTAAAACCATTTCCCCTAAGAACAGGAACAAGACAGGGATGTCCACTTTTACCACTCTTATTCAACATAGTACTAGAAGTCCTAGCCACAGCAATCAGACAAGAAGAAGAATTAAAAGGCATCCAAGTTGGAAAGGAGGAAGTAAAACTGTCATTATTCGCAAATGACATGATATTGTACATAGAAAACCCTAAAGGCTCCACCAAAAAACTACTAGATTTAATAAATGAATTTGGCAATGTAGCAGGATACAAAATCAACACCCAAAAATCGATGGCTTTTTTGTACACCAATAATGAATTCTCAGAAAGAGAAACTAAACAAGCAATCCCATTTACCATTGCAACAACAACAACAAAATAAGATACTTAGGAATAAACTTAACCAAGGAGATAAAAGACTTGTACTTGAAAAACAACAGGATGTTCAAAAAAGAGATAGTAGATATGAACAAGTAGAAGAATATACCATGTTTATGGATTGGTAGAATCAACATAATTAAAATGTCTATACTACGTAAGGCAATCTACACATTCAATGCAATCCCTATTAAAATACCAACAGTATACTTCACAGATCTAGAACAAATATTCTGAAATTTTATATGGAACCAAAAAAGACCCCAAATAGCTGCCACAATCTTGAGAAAAGAGAACAAAGTTATAGGAATCACAATACCAGATATCCAAGTTATACTACAAAGCCACCGTAATAAAAACAGCCTGGTACTGGCACAAGAACAGGTATATAGATCAATGGAACAGAATAGAGATACCAGAAATTTACCCAAGCCATTATGCTCAATTAATAATTGGTAAAGGAGGCAAGATCATACAATGGAGTTAAGACAGTCTCTTTAATAAATGATGTTGGGAAAATTGGATAGATACTTGCAAAAAAATAAAACTAGATCACCAACTTACACCATATACAAGAGTAAACTCAAAATGGATAAAAGACTCAAATGTAAATTGTCAAACCATAAAAATCCTGGAAGAAACCATAGGCAGCAAAATTTCAGACATCTCTCATAGCAATATGTTTGTGGATACATGTCCTAGGGCAAAGGAAACTAAGGTGAAAATTTAAAAATTGCACTATATCAAAATAAAAAGCTTCTGCACAGCAATAGAAACCATCAATCAAACAAAAAGGGAACCCACTGAATGGGAGAACATATTTGCCATTGATACATCTGATAAAGTGTTAATATTCCAAATATGTATGGAACTCATACAACTTAACAAAAGGAAGACTAACAATCCAATTAAAAAATGGGGAAAGGACCTAAATTGACACTTCTCCAAAGTGGACATACACATGGCCAAGAGACATGAAAAGATGCTCAAAGTCACTGATATCAGAGAGATGCAAAGGACAATGACAATGAGGTATCACTTCACACCTGTGAGAATGGCCACCATCAACAAATCAACAAACGACAAGTGCTGGCAAGGATGTGGAGAAAAGGGAACCCTAGTACACTGCTGATAGTTATGCAGACTGGTGTATCCATTATGGAAAATAGTATGTTGTTTCCTCAAAAAATTAAATATGGAACTGCCATTTGACCCAGTGATCCCACTTCTAGGAATATAGTCTAAGAAACCTGAAACGCCAATCAGAAAGAATGTATACACCCGTATGTTCATAGCAGCACAATTTATAATAGCTAAAATCTGGAAACAGTCCAAGTTCCCATCAGTAGGTGAGTGAATAATAAAGCTGTGGTACATTTACACCATGGAATACTATGCAGCAGTAAAAAAGAATAATCTGTTAGCCTTTGAGACAGCTTGGAGGGACCTGGAGAGTATTATTCTTAGTGAAAAGGTCAGTCAGAGAAAGACAAGTATCATACGATCTCACTCATACATGGAATCTAACAAAATAAACTGATGAACGGAGAGGATCCAGAGACATGAAGGCATGTAACAGAGTGTGGAATCTTGGAGGGAAGGCAGGGGATGGTGGATGGGTGGGAGTTAATCAACCAAAGACCTTGTATATATATACATAACCCATGAACACTAACAATTAGGTAGAGAAAGCCTGCGGTGGGGGACAGGGGAAGGCTGGCGGGAGTAAGTTGGAGGAATAAAAGGGGACATATGCAATACTTTCAAAAATAAATATTTTTTAAAAAAATATTTCACCATTGCGGGTAGGGGGATAGTATGTACCTGGGTTTCCAGCAGTCTTCTTTTTATCTTGGTGGGTGGAATCCTTGCTGATTTTCACAGCTAGATGATACTTGGACTCCTCTTCCCAATATTGGTGCTCCAGGCTGGAGAGCCCAGTGTGGGGTTGAGACCCCTTGTTCCTTGGGGGCACCTATGCAGATGAGATATCCCTCCAGATTATCAAACACCACATGGGTATGGAGGAGCCAGCCTTATGTGCATCTCCACCTCTTCTACCAATCTCAATGTAGTTTCTTCTGTATATCCTTAGTTATAGGATGTCTATTAAGCTATTCTTCAGGTGGTTCTCCAAGCTAATCTATACTAATAAAAGGGTAATATGCTAATTAGAGCAGACATCTTTTGGACGACCTTCCGGATGTCCATCCTGACAAAGCTGGGCCTGGGTGAAACCACCCACCCACGTTCCTGGGCACCAGCCCCTGCAGTGTCTGTGGCCTGGGATAGTGAGAAAAGCTGCCTTCCCCGCCCCACAGTCCCGGGCACCAGCGCCTGTGCCTGTGGCCTGGGAGAGGGAGAAGCTGCCCACGCTGCAGTCCCAGGTGCCTGTGGCTGTGGCCTGGGCAAAGCCACTCACCCACGGTCCCCTGTGGCTGCGGCTGGCCCAGGTGAAGCCTGCTGGCCATAGGGAGGGAAGCCTGGGTCCCGGGTGCCTGTGGCTGGCTGGAGGAGGGAATCCTGGGTTCTGGGTGCGAGGTCGAGGCAGAGGTGCTTAAGGGCAATCAGGCCTGTAGGGGAGCAGTTAGGGGTGATCAGGCAGGCAAGTAGAGATGGTTAGGGTTGATCAGGCAGGCAGGCAGAGTGGTTAGGGGCAATCAGGCAAGCAGACAGAGGTGGTTAGGGGTGATCAGGCAGACAGGCAGGCAGGCAGGCAAGCAGTTAGGAGCCAGCAGTCACGGATTGAGAGATGCATGTCTGACCGGGCCTAAATCGGCAGTTGGACATCCCTCGAGTAGTCCCGGATTAGAGAGGGTGCAGGCCAAGCTGAGGCACGCCTCCTCCCCATGCACGAATTTCATGCACTGGGCCTCTAGTCCTATATAATGAAAGCCTAATATGCAAATTGCCCCCTCAACCACGAGTTCAACTACTTGCTATGACGTGTGCTGACCACCAGGGGATGGCATAGAACATGGCAGACATCAGCGACACGTCAGTGGAGGCGTTGCTGGCCCCAATAGGCCCTGACAAGAGTGGGACTGCTGCGGAATGGTGGAGCAGGTGAGTGGGCGGTGCCAGGCCAAGGCAGGTGCGAGTGGGCCTGATTGCCCCACAGATGGTGACCAATGGTGGCAGCAGGGGGCAGGGCCACCACCCGGCTCCCAGGTGCTGAGGGAGCAGGGCGAAGGCCCGATGACTCAGGCAGAGGGAGGTGCACAGGGGTCTGGGGACCCAGGTGCTGCCCAGGGCCCAAAGGTCAGCTGGGACCTGCCCTTCCACACCAGATGCTAGCGCTTTGATCACCGATTGCCAGCTAGGGACCACACCCGTGCATGAATTTCGGAAATTCTGCTTTGGAAAATCCCCTGCTTACTTTTAATTTATTTTATTTCTGTCAGTTTTTACTTCTTGTGTCTTAAAACTGTATAATTAGTTGCATACATATTTATACTTGTTAGATCTTGATGAATTGCATCTAATAATTAGGAAATAGCTTTTTAAATCTTAGATGTGTCAACTGGTGGTCATTGGCGCCAATTCAATGCCAACAGGAACCCCCAATTTTGAGTGCAGTGAAGAAGGAAATGTGATTCAGTGTAAAACAGCTCAATTGTGATACAGCACTGCTGTGAAAACAGCACAGCTGTGAGGCAGCCCCGGGCCAGGATCCTCTCCACCTAGACAGCTCTGTTCTGCTTCTTGACAGTCTGGTCTGCACTGTGCTGGTCTGCTCTGCTGTGCTTTGGTCTTCTGTGTTCTGTGCCAGTCTACTCTGGTCTCTGCTAGTCTGCTCCAGTGAGACATCTGCTGTTTCAGCTCAGCCAGAAGAACGCAGTCTTTTGTCTTTAGTGGAAAGGAAAAGTACACTTTCAGAGCCAGAGGATAGCTGGTTTATATTGACACATAAGTCTCCCCACCCCCCCATGGTCCCTGATTGGCCTGTCCTTATGCAATTAAGACTCCAAAATCTTGCGGTTTGATTAGTCCAAAAGGCACTGTCCAGATTGGTCAGAATTGAGCTGCTCTGGCTGGTCTGAGCTGTGCAGCTCTGATTGGCTGGGGAAATCCTCAGTCCTATTAATTGAAATAGGATTCCAGAAACTCTTTTATAAGGGCTGGCTCAGAGGACAGAAATACCTGACAGGCAGTTTAGTGCAGGCTTTTCCCTGAAGTGCAGTTTGCATGAAAGGCCCCTGTGTAGAAATGACTTCCAGGCTGTTTTGTTTTAGATTTGAGCCCAGTTAGCAACCAAGAGATCTTATTAGGTGTCCTTTCTCAGAGTTCACAGGTAATAGTTCCTGTCATAAAGGCTACCTTATCTGATATTAATATAAGCTTTGGCTTTCTGTCTTTTGATTAGTGTGTTTTACATTTTGTTTCTTTTTCCATCTTTTACATTTTAATATATCTGTGTTTTGGTACTTAAAGTGAATTTCTTGTAGATAGTATATAGTTTTATCTGGAATTTGGCAATCTCCAACTTTAATTCAATTGTTTAGTTCATTTATATTTACAAATTTACACATTTGAGTTTAAGTCTAGCATCTTGCCATCTATTGTCTATTGAAGTCATCTGTTCTTTCCTTCTTTATTACTCTACTCTTGCTTCTTTTAGATTCTTTTAGTATTTTAATGTATTCTATTTTACATCTATTATTGGTTTATTAGCGATTTATTATTAGTATTGGTATTTATTAGCTGCCCTATATTTTATAATAATTACATTTAACATGTCTTATCTTCAAATAATACATCTTTTCATGTGTAATTTAAGAGCCTATATCAGTATACTTCCTTTCACTCAACATTATTCTTTGTACTACTGTCATATAATTTACTTCTATATTTATTACAAACTCCACAAGAAATTGCTATCCCTTCTTTAAACTGTCTTTTGCATTTACCTATACATTTACAACTTCTGGTGCTCTTCTTTCCTTTTTAAAATCCAAGTTACTGAGCCTTAGCTGGTGTTTCTCTTAGTGGTTAGAGAGTTGGCCCATGTACCAAAGAGTCACGGGTTTGATTCCTGGTTAAGGGCATGTACCTGGGTCGCTGGTTAGATCCCTAGCCCCAGTTGGAGCATGTAGGAGGCAATATCCTTGAGTGAGGATTAACAACGCACATCAAAAATCCAAGTTACTGGAATGATTTTACTTTAACCTGAGTAGTTTATTTTAACATTTCTTATGTTTCAGGCCTACTGGGAAATAAATCTTTTTAGATTTTATTTGTCTGAAAATGACTATTTTGCCTCTACTTTTGAAAAATTTCACTGGAATATTTTCATTATTTTCCCACTTTTCTTTCATCATTTTGAAGATGTCTTACCATGTTTTCTGGATGTCAGTGATATTGATGAGAAGTGTGAGACATTCTTAATTTTGTTCTTGTGTACATGTCTTCTTTTCCCCTCTGGCTGCATTTCAGATTTTCTCCTTATCATTGGTTTGCAGTAATTTGGGTATGATGTGCCTTGGTGTGTTTTTCTTCATGGAATATATTGAGCTTCTTGAATCTATAGGTTTATAGTTTCATCAGATTTTGAAAATTTTTGACTATTATTTCTTCAAATATTTTTTCTGCCCTCTATCCATTCAAACGATATGTTAAATCATTTGATATATTTTCCACATGTCAACAAATCATTGTTCATTTTTGTTGTCTTTTCTTCCCCACACTGTGCTTCAATTTAGGTGGTTTCTATTACTATGTCTTTAATTTCACTGACTTTTCTTCTTCAGTGCTTAATCTGTTTAACCTCACTCGGTGATTTTCTTTTCAGGTATTTTTTTCAACTATAGAAGTTGAAAAGATATATAGTTGTATATATCTTCTATATACATATACTAGAGGCCTGGTGCACAAAAATTTGTGCACTGGCGGGGGGGGAGTGTCCCTCAGCCCCACTTGTGCCCTCTCACAGTCTGGGACCCCTCGGGGGATAACGACCTGCTGTCTTAGGCCCATTACTGGGTGGCAGAGGGCAGGTCCAATCCCTAGGTGCCTGCCCCGCAGCCCCTGGTCGGGCTCAGAGCAGGGCCGATTGGGGAGTTGGGGCACCGCCCCCTGTCATGCACAGAGCAGGGCGGATCGGGAGGTTGCGATGCCACCCCCAGTCACACTCAGGGTAGGACCGATTGGGGGGTTGGGGCACCGCCCCTTGTCACACTCAAGGCAGGGCTGATGGGGAGGTTGTGGTGCCACCCCCTGTCACGCACAGGGCAGGGCTGATGGGGGGGGTGGTTTGTGGCGCCACCCACTGTCACACACAGAGCCAGCTGATCTGGGGGTTGGGGGCACAGCCCCCTGTCATGCTCAGGGCAGGGCCGATCAGGGGGTTGGGGAGCTCCCCCCTGTCACCCACAGAGCAGGGCCGATCTGGGGGTTGCGGCACCGCCTCCTGTCATGCTGCTCCAGGGGCCAGAAGGCCTCCCGGCTCTGCTGATCCCGGGGCCCTGAGGCTTCGCGGCTCCACTGATCCCGGTGCTGGGCCTCGCGGCTGTGGCCTCTCGGCTCCGCTGATTCTGGGGCCCTGAGGCCTAGCTGCTCTGTGGCTTCGGGGCTGTTTGGCTTCGCTCCACTACTTGGAGCCTGCGTATGCAAATTAACCGCCATCTTTGTTGGCGGTTAATTTGCATATCGCCCTGATTAGCCAATGGGAAGCGTAGCGGAGGTACGGTTAATTACCCTTTTTGTCTTTTATTAGATAGGATATCTTACATTATATACCTGTATGTTCTACATTTTATATATATATACACACACACACACGTATGTCTTACATTCATAAACATATATATCTTACATTTCCCTTCTTATTATGTATGTCTTTCCTTAAATCCTGAACACAATTTTAAGTTCTTCCAGGTCTAAATCCAGGATAATAGTACATTTCACATTCTTTCCCTTGCCTCAGAATTAACAATCCTGTTCTCTCTGTGGCCCAATGCCTTCAAGCAGTTGTTTCACATATTTTGTCTACTTTTCTAGTTGTCTATGGCAAGAAGGGCAAGTCAGTAACAATGACTACAACATGACTGGGAGTGGTGCTATATAACTGTCTTTTCCTTCCTGCCCTCTTTTTCAGTTTCTTCTACTAGAATGTAAGTTCTGTCAGTTGAGGGACTTTGGTCTGTTTCCTTCCAGATGTACATCCATTACCTAAAATATATCAGAAATATTTGTTAAATATTGAATCAATTATTTATTTTGTAATTTAAAGTAGTTTAGCCAGGAAATAGTGATACTATATTTGTTTCAGCAAATTCAAGGTTTTTTTGTTATGTTTTGTTTTATTTGCTAAAAGTTTAGTTAAAATTAATATTTTAAAGATAAAGATTCTGTATAAATTAGTTAAACAAAATACACATCCAGTCATATTCTCACATTCTCACAGTCTTGTTTATAATCTAACTAGAGGCCCAGTGCATGAAAATTCATGCACTGTAGGGGGCGTCCCTCAGCCCGGCCTGCCCCCTCTCACAGTCCGGGAGTCCTCAGGGGTGGGAGGCGACCCGGTGATCAGGAAAGGCGGCGCCCCCATCACACCTCTGCTGCTGCCACTGCCAGCAGCGCAAGCCTCAGCCAGCCCTGGTTACCTGAGCCTCAGGCGGCCCTGGGCAGCTGGGCAGCTGACAGCTGAGGTTTGCCTACACTTTGGGCATCGGCTGGGCAGCTGCCATTCAAGGCTTGCCTGTGCCTCAGGCCGGCCCTGGGTGGCTGGGGGGCTGAGGGGACTGGGCGACTCTGGAGGCAGACTTTCCATGTGCCTGCCATCCTGGCAGGGCTGAGGGGACTGGGCACTGCCATCTTGTGGCTGTGGATGCCTCCATCTTTGAAGGCGTGGCAATCAATTAGCATATTCCCTCCTTATTGGCTGTGGGCACCGCCATCCTTGAGGGCGGGGCAGTCAATTAGCATATTCTCTCCTTATTGGCTGGGGGCGCCACCATCTTTAAGGGTAGGGCAGTCAATTAGCATATTCCCTCCTTATTGGCTGTGGGCGCTGCCATCTCTGTGATGTGTGAGGGTCAATTAGCATATTCCTTCTTTATTAGATAGGATAATTGCCATATAGAGAAGACACGTTTGCTTTTTTCCTAACAAATTCGCTGTTTTCATGTTTTTTAATCTTTATTGTTGAGAGTATTACAGATGTTCCCCAGTTTCTCCCCCACTGTCCCCCTCCACAGAGTTCCTGCCCACCCCAGGCCTTCACCACCCATTACCTATAGATACATATGTATCCAATGAGTCATATATGAATCCAATGAACCAAATAAACTGAAGAATAAAATAGAAGAGAGGCATGGAAACATGGAACAGACAGGAATCTCAGAGGGAAAGGAGGAAGGGTGGGTGGGAAGAGAGTAACTAGTAAATTAAAGTTTTGACACAGCACAATTTCCATAATCATGAATCCACATTTAGGAGAGTTTAACTAAGGTTACATCAGTCAGCTCTTGAGGCATTACTAATCAGCATAATGTATATGAAAAACAGGCTCTCACCCATGAAATCAAAAGGTATTTAGAGTATAAGGATAGACTAACATATTTCAGAAATATTCTTCACTCTCATAGGACATAAAAATTCAATGAGCCTATAGTTTGAAACAATTTTGTCTTTGGCCATTGGTCTAGGCCAGTGGTTGGCAAACTCATTAGTCAGCAGAGCCAAATATCAACAGTACAACGATTGAAATTTCTTTTGAGAGCCAAATTTTTAAAACTTAAACTATATAGGTAGGTACATTGTTATTAACTTAATTAGGGTACTCCTAAGGCTTAGGAAGAGCCACACTCAAGGGGCCAAAGAGCCTCATGTAGCTCACGAGCCACAGTTTGCCGACCACGGGTCTAGGCAAATACCTGTTTGCCTGACACCAACTATGAAATATTGTCAAGCATTTTTTTTTTGCAAAATGCTAGTCAGAGTAGTCAAATGTACAGAGAGCTGGAATTTCACCTTGATTGGAGAACCAGGTATATAAAATTTTATGTCTACTTTTCTATCAATATTTATTTAGTAAATGTTAGTACATGTACAGAATTAGGTCTAATTTATGCTTTCATTATACCTGGTAAGAAGGTTGTGGGGCAGTAGCTAAACTCCCACCTCAAACTTTTCAGAGGTTACTGCTTTTTACCAAACAGCTAAGAGTTGTGCAGGACCAAATTTATTGAGATCAATTTGTAATTGACCAAGTTGGGTTTATTCCCAAGAAAGTTAACATAAGACAAATCTAGTAATGTAATTCATCTCATAAATAGAAAAAGTAGGAAAATCTTGTGATCATGTTAGAAATGTATTATAGTATTGACATATAATTTCAAACAAATATATTATTTAAAGAAATGTAACAAACAAGAAATAGAAGAGACCTTTTTTAACTTGAAAAATGTACCAAAATCTAACATTAAATAGACCTATGGAATCAAATTTAAAAAAGGGAACAGTTTGTTTTATGATAATATATAAATTAGTAAGAAAAGTATTAAATGCTCAACAAATTGTGCTTCTTTTACTACCTGGAAGGAATTTGAGTTTTGTGGTTTTTGTGGTAACCTAAGAGTCCTAGCAAATTTTGATAAAAAAGTCTGAACTACTTTAATAGAAAGTAAAAAAGACTAAATACCTCATCTCTTACTAATAATATTTCAGATACAATAGTTTTGTGTGCCAATAGTTACATTTCATATACTAGAACAACTGGCTGCACCTTCAGGGAAAAATACATTTATTTCACATTATACACAAAAATAAATTCCAAATGCATTTAAAAATCTAAGTGTAGAAAGTAAAAGATTAAAAACTAGAAGAAAGCATTATAGAATATTTTTATGACTTTGGAATAGGGAAATATTGCTTAAACAAGACAGAAAAAGCAAATGCCTTATCCATTTATCAAAAAATTGATCATTTTTATTATATTAATATAATTTAACTTTAGTATAAAAAGGATAGCTTAGACAAAGCTTAAAGGTAATTGCTACACATATAACCAGCCACAAATTAGTAACAAAATTTATATGTAGCATTCAGTAAATCAATAAGTAAAACACAAACCAAGGCAAAGAAATGAGTGGGTAGTTCAAAGAAAAAGAAATATAAATGGCTACTTCAAAAGATATTCAACTTCACTAATAATCAGGGAAATGGAGCTAAAAATAATAAAATATTATTTCATCATCATGAGCTTCCCAAAGTTTAAAACCAAGCATTGTTTGGCAGCAGTGGAGGAATGAGGACTCAAGGAGCACAGAGAATCAGAGAGACCACTTTGGAAAGTAATTTGACAATAGTTAGCAAATCCCTAAATTCTGTGTAACCTTGTAAAACTCTGGTATACTAGTATAGCATTTAGAGCCATATACAAAGATGTTCAATGGATGTCCCTTGCAATATTTTGTAATATTGAAAAGCTGGAAACAATCTAAATACTCATCACCAGGGCAATAAATTGACATTAAACTGTAAGATCCATGTGGCGGAAATGATTGTCTCTTTTGTCCTTTCCAACACCTCCAACAATGCCTGGATCTTAGAGATGCTCAAAAATTAATTGTTATATATGTGAAAAAATGAATTCCGGTACATTTGTTTTATCTGCTGTACATTGTTATATCGTACAGCAGATAAAACAATCTATATGCATCAATATCAATTATTCTTAAAGAAAAAAAATGGCCTATAAAATATTTGTGGAATAGAAATCCATATATGTCAACTTTCAAAACACACAAAACAATGTTATATGTTGTTGATGTACATGTAGGTATAGTGCATTCAAAATAAAACTGGAATTCAACCAGTCCTACCCATGCCTTCACCAACTCTGTCCTGGATTATTGTTGTACCCACTTAACTGGTCTCCCTGCATCTACCTGTGCCCCATCTGACATCTATTCTTCATATAGTAGCTGGAATGGTCCTGTTAAAGATATGTCAGTCATGTCACTCCTCTGCTCAAAACCCTCCAATTGCTCCTGTCTTGGAAACTCCTGATGATGGACTGCAGGGGTTCATCTCAACCCAGCTTCAGTCCTCTGAGCTTGTTCATTCCTCCAGAAGAGCCGCAACCTCTCCTTATTCCTTGAACCTATGCTGCCTGGCCAGGAATGATCCCCTGAAGTCTGTGTGCCTTACTTCTCCACCTTCTTCAGGTGTTGTTCAAAGATTATCCTGTCACCTTATCAGACACCACCAACAACACACCCTCCCTAGTCCTCTTTCCTGCTTTATTTTCCTCCAAAGCACATCTTCTCAGCTAACATAGCACATATTTTACTTAGTAATTGCTCATTGTCTGTCCCTGCATCCTTTCACATGACAGCTCCAAGAGGGCAAGGATATTTGTCCATTTTATTCACTGCTGAGTCCCTAAGAACTAGAACATTGCCTGGAGCAGTGTAGGCTCAGAATGAAATATAAAGGCATGCAGATCTTTTTCAGGATAGTGATTGCCTCTGGGAACCAAAAAATATGGGTAAGCTGTGTCCCTTGCAACATTTTGTAATGGCTCCAAATATATTTTGTATTGTTTTTTATATATACTAGTGGCCTGGTGCACGAAATTCAGCATGCACCCTCAGCCAAGCCTGCACCCTTTCCAATCTGGAACACCTCGGGGGATGTCCGACTGCCAGTTTAGGCCCAATACCTGTGGGATTGGGCCTAAACCAGCAGTCATACATCCTTCTCACAATCCGGGACCACTGGTTCCTAACCACTCACCTGCCTGCCTGCCTGGTCGCCCATAACCACTCTGCCTGCGGGTCTGCACGCCCCCAATTACACCTTACCGGCCTGCTCGTCCCCAACTGCCCCCCCCCACTGTCCTGCTCACCCCCAACTGCCCGCCCCTCCTGGCCTGATTGGCCTTAACCCCCACTGCCTCAGCTCCCCCACCATGGCTTTGTCTAGAAGGATGACCGGAAGGTCTCCCAGAAGGTCTCCCAGTCTAATTAGCATATTACCCTTTTATTATTATATATATATCCTATATAATAAAGAGGTAATATGCAAATTGACTGTCACGCCCTTGCACAAGATGGCCACCCCATGTGGTCACAAGATGGCTGCCACAAGATGGCCGGCAAGGGAAGGCAGTTGGGGGTGACTGGGCCTGCAGGGGAGGGCAGTTGGGGGTGACCAGGACTCCAGGGCAGGGCAGTTAGGGGAAACCAGGCGGTCAGGGGAGGGCAGTTGGGGGTGACCAGGACTCCAGGGCAGGGCAGTTAGGGGAAACCAGGCGGTCAGGGGAGGGCAGTTGGGGGTGACTGGGCCTGCAGGGGAGGGCAGTT
>NW_005369676.1:774663-775577 GCF_000412655.1 Myotis brandtii | reverse complement strand
GGGGGATGAGGCAGGCAGGCAGGTGAGTGGTTGGGAGCCAGCAGTCCCTGATTGTGAGAGGGATGTCTGACTGCTGGTTTAGGCCCGATCTCTAAACTGGCAGTTGGACATTCCCCAAGGGGTCTCAGATTGGAGAGGGTGCAGGCTGGCCTGAGGGACACCCCCCCAAGTGCATGACTTTTTGTGCACCAGACCTCTAGTATATATACTTCTTTATATATATAATTCTTTATTGTTTAAAGTATTACATAAGTCTCCTTTTTCCCCCATTGACCTCTCCCCGGCTGGCCCATCCCCAGCACATCACCTCCCCCACCCCCAATCTGTGTCCATTGGTTATGCTCATATGCATGCAAGACCTTAGGTTGATCTCATACTCCCTCACCCCCTGCCTTCCCTTATAAGTTGGACAATCTGTTCCATGCTTCTATGACTCTGGTTCTATTTTTGTTCATCAGTTTATGTTGTTCATTATATTCCACAAATGACTGAGATCATGTTATATTTATCTTTCTCTGACTGGCTTATTTCGCTTAGCATGATGCTCTCCTATTCCATCCATGCTTTTGCAAATGGTAAGAATTCCTTTTTTTTCTTTTTTTTTTACAGCAAGGTAGTATTCCATTGTGTGGATGTACCACAGTTTTTTAATCCACTCATCTGCTGATGGGCACTTAGGCTGTTTCCAAATCTTAGCTATTGTAAATTGTGCTGCTATGAACATAGGGGTGCATATATCCTTTCTAATTGGTGTTTCTGTTTTCTTGGTATATAGTCTTAGAAGTGGGATCACTGGGTCAAATGGGAGTTCCATTTTTAACTTTTTCGGGAAATGCCATACTGTTCTCCACAGTGGCTGCACCAGTCTGCATTCCCACCAGCAGTGCACGAGGGTTCCTTTTTCTCCACATCCT
>NW_005369676.1:761002-773820 GCF_000412655.1 Myotis brandtii | reverse complement strand
GGAGATAACATTGGCAAATATGTTCTCCCATGCAGTAGGCTTTCTTGTTGTTTTCTTGATGGTTTCTTTCACTGTGCAGAAGCTTTTTATTTTGATGTAGTCCCATTTGTTTATTTTCCTCCTTAGTTTCCATTGCCCTAAGAGCTGTATCAGGAAAGATATTGCTACAACAAATTTCTGCTATTTTGCTGCCTATGGCTTCTTCAAGGATTGTTATGGTTTCCTGTCTTACATTTAAGTCTTTTCTCCATTTTGAGTTTATTCTTATGTATGATGTAAATTGGTGTTTTAGTTTCATATTTTTGCAAGTATCCGTCCAATTTTCCCAACACCATTTATTGAAGAGACTGTCTTGACTCCATTGTATGCTCTTGCCTCCTTTGTCAAATATTAATTGAGCATAATGGCTTGGGTCAATCTCTGGGGTCTACATGTCTGTTCTTGTGCCAGTACCAGGCAGTTTTGAGAACAATGGCTTTGTAGTATAGCTTATATACTACATATCTGGTATGCTGATCCCTTCAACTTTGTTCTTTTTTCTCAAGACTGCTGCAGCTATTCAGAGTCTTTTCTTATACCATGTGAATTTTTGGAGAGGTTGTTCTAGGTCTTTGAAGTATGCTGTTGGTATTTTAATGGGAATTGCACTGAATCTATAGATTGCTTTGGACATTTTAATGATGTTGATTCTACCAATCCATGAACACAGTATATTCTTCCATTTGTTTATGTCTTCCTCTATCTCTTTTTTAAGCATCCTGTGCTTTTCTGAGTACAGGTTTTTTTACCTCCTTGGTTAAATTTATTCCTAGGTATTTTAATTTTTTTGTTGCAATGGTAAATGTGATTGTTTTTTTTTTTTAGTTTTTATTTCTGTGAGTTCATTATCCTATATAATAAAAGCCTAATATGCAAATGTCCCCTCAACTGAAGTTCTGCTGGGAGTTCGACCACTCGACCAGTCGCTATGATGTGCACTGACCACCAGGGGGCAGACGCTCCAACTGGTAGGTTAGCTTGCTGCGGGTGCTGGTGGGCTGGATTGGAAAGTGAGGTGTGAAGTGGGAGCCATCAGGAAGATCTCAGAGTTTGGCTCAAGCCCCAGGCGGAGGCAGGCAGAGGTGGGAGCCAGGAGGGACTGTGTGGCATAGAAGACTGCTACGTGTGATCTGAGAGCCATGGACTGCACAGCCATCTGCAGCCTGTGGCATTCTCACTGCACAATTTATAATCTTCAGAGCTGCTTCTTTTTATTTGTTAAGTTTCACTAACTACTCCAGGAGAGTGGGTAGCACCATTACAAGGGACAGACCAGGCGCACCTGCCCAAAGCCAAGGGACAGCCTAGGGCTCCCAGGGACGCAGCAGAGAAGGGGGCAGGGCTGAGTCAGAGAAACTGAGTCCAAAACTTGAAAGGAAACGGGAGGCAGTGGGGGACAGAGTGCAACAGCTGAGCAGGGGCCTAGAAAAGCTGCTTGGTGGGGGATAGGCTCAATGTCCATCCCTCCTCTTCCTCTTCCCAGTGACCCATCACCCTAGCTCTCCTCCCAGGCCCCGCCTGGGCTTGCCCTGCACAGCTCCGCAGCACTGCAAGGCCGGCACAGCCCAGCCCTGCCTTTGGGGAGCTCCGCCCCCAGAGGAGAAAGGTGGAGGCTGAAGACAGGAAGTCGCAGGAGGAGGGGGAAGAGCAGGGCCCACAAAGTTATATGGAGGGGAGGGAGAGACCCCACAGGACTGGGGACAGAGATGGGTGAGGAAGGAGGGCTATGTGGAAGTGTCGCCCTTGGTTGAAGTAGAAATCCTGACCCCATTTTACAGACCCCAGCAGAGTGTGTGGGGGTGGGGGCAAAGACAAAAGAGGGTGTGAGGGGACTGGATGGATGGAGAGCAGCGACGTTTGATTCATGGCCTATTTATTTTATTTTTGTTAATATATTTTTATTGATTTCAGAAAGGAAGGCAGAGGGAGAGAGAGATAGAAACATCAATGATGAGAGAAAATTGATGTGCTCCCTCCCACACACCCCCTACTGGGCATTGAGCCCGCAACCCAGGAATGTGCCCTTGACTGGAATTGAACCCAGGACCCTTCAGTCCATAGGCCATGGCTCTATCCACAGAGCAAAACCATCTAGGGCAACCCATGGCCTATTTAAAACCACTACATTAGGCTAAGCAAGGGTCTTACCATGATGGTGTTACCTGATAATGAGGGTGTCACTCCTTATGTTGGGGTAATCGGAACTGCAGCGAAATAAAGACACACCCGTGGAGCCTGCAAAGGGTTTCCATGCACACAATGTAATTTACTTCGTGTGGCAGCCGAAGACGGTGAGCAGGGCCTTGAAAGGACATGAGGTCTTGAGGACCAGGGACTGGAGGGAAAGTGCATGCTGAGCATTCCAAGCTGTGAGTTACAATCTATCTATACTAATAAAAGGGTAATATGCTAATTAGACCAGACATCTTCCGGACATCCTTCCAGACAAAGCCACGGTGTCATAATTTACTTCGTGTGGCAGCCGAAGACGGTGAGCAGGGCCTTGAAAGGACATGAGGTCTTGAGGACCAGGGACTGGAGGGAAAGTGCATGCTGAGCATTCCAAGCTGTGAGTTACAATCTATCTATACTAATAAAAGGGTAATATGCTAATTAGACCAGACATCTTCCGGACATCCTTCCAGACAAAGCCACGGTGTCAGGAGCTGAGGCAGAGGCAAGGGGCAATCATCAGGCCGGAAGGGGAGGGCAGTTAGGGGCAATCAGGCTGGCAGGGAGGGCAATTAGGGGCGATCAGGCTGGAAGGGGAGAACAGTTAGGGGCGATCAGGCTGGCAAGGGAGGGCAGTTAGGCGGTGATCAGGCTGGCAGGCAGAGGTGGTTAGGGGCAGGCAGGGAGGCGAGCGGTTAGGAGCCTGTGGTCCCAGATTGTGAGAGGGATGTCCAACTGCCGGTTAGGGATCGGGCCTAAACTGGCAGTCGGACATCCCCCAATTGCTGGTTGCAGCAATCAGGGGGTTGGAGAGGGTGCAGGCCGGGCTTAGGGATACCCCTCCTATGCATGAATTTCATGCACCGGGCCTCTAGTATACATATAAAAGCCTGATATGCTAAGTGTCCGACCGAGTGGTTGACCAACTGGTTGGCCGAATGGTGACTATGACATGCACTGACCACCAGGGGACAGATGCTATGACCAGTAGGTTAGCTTGCTGCTAGGGTCTGGCCAACCAAAACTGGAGAGACAGGGCCAGACACACCCTAGAGCCCTCCTGCAGTCCTTCCCACAGTCCCTCCCCAGCCACTGGCCCTGATCAGCCCCGATCAGGACTGCATGAGATGGCCCTGATCGGCCTCAATCGCAGGCCAGGCAGAAGGACCCCACCCATGCACGAATTCGTGCACCGGGCCTCTAGTCCAAACTAATAAAGAGGGAATATGCTAATTGACCCTCACACCATTGCAAAGATGGTGGTGCCCACAGCCAATAAGGAGGAAATATGCTAATTGATGGCCACACCCTCAAAGATGGTGGTGCCCACAACCACAAGATGGTGGCGCCCAGTCCCCTCAGCCCTGCAGCTGCCCAGGGCCAGCCTGAGGTGCAGGCTAGCCTCAGATGGCGGCTGCCCAGGCACCCAGGGCCACCCAAGGCTCAGGTAACCAGGGCTGGCCTAGGCTTGCGCTGCCAACAGTGGCAGCACCAGAGGTGTGATGGGACATTGCCTTCCCCTGATCGCTGGGTGGCCTCTGCCCCTGAGGGATCCCGGACTGTGAGAGGGGGCAGGCCGGGCTGAGGGATCCCCCCTCCAGTGCACGAATTTTCATGCACCGGGCCTCTAGTTGGTATATAAAAAAGCCATAGATTTCTGGGTGTTAATTTTGTATCCTGCTACCTTGCCTAATTCATCTATTAGTTCTAGTAGGTTTTGATGGAGTTTTTAGGGTTTTCTATGTACAATATCATGTCATCTGTGAATAATGACAATTTTACTTCTTCTTTTCCAATTTGGATGCCTTTTATTTCTTCTTCTTGTCTGATCACTATGGCTATCACTTCCGGTACTATGTTGAACAGGAGTGGTGAAAGTGGGCATCCCTTTCTTGTTCTTGTTCTTAGGGGAAATGGTTTTAGTTTTTGCCCATTGAGTATGATGTTGCTGTAGGTTTGTCATATAAGGCTTTTATTATGTTGAGGTATGATTCCTCTATTCCCACTTTGCTGAGAGTTTTTAACATCAAAGGGTGTTGAACTTTGTCAAATGCATTTTCTGCATCAATTGATATGATTGTGTAATTTTTATCTCTCATTTTGTTTATGTGATGTATCACGTTTATTGATTTGTGAATATTGTACCAGCCTTGCATTCCTGGAATAAACCTCACTTGGTCATGGTGTATGATCTTTCTAATGTAATGCTGGATCAGATTTGCTAGAATTTTGTTGAGAATTTTAGCATCTGTGTTCATCAGGGATACTGGCCTTTAGTTCTCTTTCTTTGTGGTGTCTTTATCTGGTTTTGGAATTAGGGTGATGCTAGCTTCATAGAAAGAGCTTGGAAGTGTTCTTTCCTCTTGAATTTTTTGGAATAGTCTGAGAAGGATAGGTTTTAGTTCTTCTTTGAATGTTTGGTAAAACTCTCCTGTGAAGCTGCCTGGCCCCAGAATTTTGTTTGCTGGAAGTTTTTTGATGACTGCTTCAGTTTCTTCCTTAGTTATTGGCTTGTTGAGATTTTTTGATTCTTCTTGCTTGAGTTTTTGAAGGTCATACTTTTTCTAGAAATATGTCCATTTCCTCTATGTTGTTTACTTTGTTGGAATAGAGTTACTCATAGTATTTTTTTTTACAATCTTTTGTATTTTTGTGGGGTCTGTTGTTATTTTGCCTCTCTCATTTATATTTTGTTTATTTGGTTCCTCTCTCTTTGCTTCTTGGTGAGCTTGGCTAGAGGTTCATCAATCTTGTTTATCCTTTTGAAGAACTAGCTCTTGGTTTCATTGATGTTTTGTCTTATTTTTTGTTTGTTTGTTTTTGGGGTTTTTTTGGTCTCTATTTCATTTATTTCTGTTCTGATCTTTATTATCTCCTTCCTTCTTCTCACTCTGGGCATTTTTTGTTGCTCTCTTTATAATGCTTTAAGTTATAGAGTTAAATAATTTATTACCAGTTTTTCTTGTTTTTTGAGATAGGCCTGTAATGCTATGAACTTCCCTCTCAGGACTGCTTTCACTGTGTTCCATAGGGTTTGGATTGTTGTATTTTCATTGTCATTCATTTCCAGGATGTTTTTAATTTCTTCTTTGATCTCTTTGGTAACCTAATCATTATTTAATAGCATAGTATTCAGCCTCCAAGCATTTGAATTTTTTTATTGTTTTTATTGTAGTTGATTTCTAATATTATGCCATTGGTGTCTGAGAAGATTTCAATGTTCTTGAATTTGGAGAGACTTTGCCTGTGCCCCACTCTGTGGTCTATCTTTGAAAATGTCCCATGCGCACTTGAGAAGAATCATATTCTGTAGCTTTGGGGTGAAATGTTCTGAAGATGTCAATTAAATCCATTTGATCTACTGGGTCATTTAGGATTGCTGTTTCTTTGCTGATTTCTTGTTTAGAGGATTTATCCAGTGATGTCAGTGCGGTATTAAAGTCCCCTACTATGATCGTATTGCTGTTGATCTCTCCCTTGATATGTTCTAGAAGTTTTTTTATGTATTTGGTGCTCCTACATTGGGTGCATATATGTTTATCAGGGTTATATCCTCTTGTTGTATCAATCCCTCTAGTATTATGAAGTGACCTTCCTTATCTCCTGTTATGGCCTTCACTTTGAGGTCTATTTTATGAGGTACTAGAGGCCCAGTGCACAAAATTCGTGCATGGGGAAGGTCCCTCAGTCCGGCTTGCACCCTCTCCAATCCAGGACTATTCGGGGGATGTCTGACTGCCTCTTGCAATCCAGGACCACTGGGTCCTAACCGCTCGCCTGCCTGCCTGATCGCCCCTAACTGCTCCCCTACCAGCCTGATTGCCCTTAACTGCTCCTCTGCTGGCCTAATCACCCCTACCTGCCTCTGCCTCACCCCACATCCAGGACCCAGGATTCCCTTCTCATGCTGGTCACAGGCACCCGAGACCCAGGCTTCCCTCCCTCTGGCCAGCCACAGGCACTCAGGACCCTGGCTGGCTTTACCCAGGCTGGCTGCAGTTGCATGGCATTGTGGGCAGGCAGCTTTGCCCAGGCCACAGCCACAGGCACCTGGGACCACAGGGCAGGAGGCTTTTCCCTCTCCTAGGCTGCAGCCCCAGCTGCTCGTGCCCAGGACTGTGGGGCGAGCGGCTTGTCCCTCTCCAGTGCCAGGCTGCAGGTGCAGGTGCAGCTGCTGTTAACCAGGACCCTGTGGCATGCGGCTTATCCCTCTCCTGGGCTGCAGCCTGGCTGGTCCCCATTCCTCTCTCGTGAGCTCATTTGTGCCTGGCTGGTCCCCATTCCTCTCTTGTGGGCTCATTTTTGCCTGGCTGGTCCCCATTCCCTTCTCCCCAGTGTTTATTGTCTGAGCTGTTAAGGTGTGATGGTGTGAGGGCATGACGATGTGAAGGTGTTATGACCATTTGCATATTAGCTCTTTATTATATAGGATAAGTATTGTTACCCCAGCTTTTTATCCATTTCCATTGTCTGAAATATAATTTTCCATCCCTTCACTTTTAGTCTGTGTGAGTTTCTTGTTCTTAGGTGGGTCTCTTATAGACACCATTTTTTGGGTCATGTTTTCTTATCCGTTCAGACACTCAATGTCTTTTGGTTGGAGCATTTAGGCCATTTACATTTAAAGTTATTATTGATTGGTACTTGTTTGTCACCATTTTTATTTTTTGTGCCTGTGTTCCTTCTTCCCTTTTCTTTTTCTTTTTTTTACAATAGTCCCTTTAGCATTTCTTGCATTGCTGCCTTGGTACTGATAAACTCTCTTAGCCTTTTATTGTCTGTGAAGCTCCTCATTTCCCCTTCAATTTTTAATGATAGCCTTGCTGGATAGAGTATTCTTGGATTCAGTCCCTTGCTTTGCATCACTTTATATACTTCCTTCCATTTCTTTGCCTGATGTGCTCATTTCCCCTTCAATTTTTAATGATAGCCTTGCTGGATAGAGTATTCTTGGATTCAGTCCCTTGCTTTGCATCACTTTATATACTTCCTTCCATTTCTTTCTGGCCTGATGTGTTTCTGTTGATAAATCATTTGACAATCTAATGGGAGATCCCTTGTAGGTAACTTTCTGTCTCTCTCTTGTTGCCTTTAGGATTCTCTCTTTGTTGTTAACGTTTGCCATTGTAATGACATGTCTTAGTGTGGGTCTTTTTGGGTTCATCTTCTTTGTGACTCTCTGTGCTTGTGTGACTTTTTTCTTCCCCAAATCAGGGATGTTTTCTGATGTTATTTCTTCAAATAGGTTTTCTAATCCTTGCTCCTCTTCTTGTTATTCTGGCACCCCTATTATACATATTTTGCTTCATTTCATGTTGTCCCAAATCTCCCTCAGGTTCTCCTCCTGTCTTTTGATTTTTTCCTTCAATTGCAGTTCAGATTGTGTGTTTTTGCTTCCCTTTCTTCTAATTTGCTAATTCAGTCATTGGCTTCTCCTAGTCTACTGTTGAAAGCTTCCATAGTGTTTATTACTGTAGCTATATCACTCTTTATTTCCTCCTGATTCTTACATAGGTTGTTGATTTTCTCATCTGTCTGGTTTATGAACTCTATGACCCTCATTCTGAATTCTTTTTCTGAAATATTGCTTGCCTCCATTTCATTTAGCTCGTTTTCTGGCGATTCCTCCTTTTCTTTCCTTTGGGGGTTGTTCTGTCTCCCCATTTTTGCTCTCACTGAAGGATCTAGGTATGAGTCCTGTGGGGCCTGTGGCTGCAGCAGTGGGTTTGGTGGCAGGTTGCACAGTCGTGCGTGGCGGCTGCTCCTCAGAAGGTTGTGGGCAGTGGCTGCTCCTCATGCAGTTGTAGGGCAGCTGCTCCACGAAAGGTCATGGGGCGGCTGCTCCTCAGGCGGTCATGGGCTGTGGCTACTTGCCTGGCTGCTGAAGTGGTCACAGTGCCTGGGGCTGCTGAGTAAGGCTCAGCTCTTTGAGCTTGCGTGCGGCCACAGAACCTAGGGCTAAAGCGTCTGGCTGGTGGGAGGGAAGTGCCCTCCGGAACTCACAGGAACCCTCAGTTGGGGAGGCTGGAGTCCAGGTGTCCATGGGTCAGCAGCCGAGGCAGCAAGTCTCTGGCCAGAGTGGCTGTAGGATCCAGGGTGGTGTCTGAGAGCACCCTGGGTGGAGATGAGATTGGGCTCCCAGTCACAGAAGCTCTCCCCTTCAAGATGGGTTGGCCTCTATGGCAGAGCCGGCACTCTGAGGCAATTACAACAGTAGCAAAGGCTTCCCAGCTAGGTGAGCCCAGTCCGCCAGCCCCCAAAGGTCCTGAGATCTAGCTGTCCCTCACTCAGACACACACACGCACACACCACATGTCCACACACTCCTTTTGCTGCCTCACTCACTCCCACTGTCTCCCTCATTGCCATCCTCCCTGCTGCTATCTTGGAATCTCTTATTTTATATTTTAATCAACAACAAAAATTGAAGCAAATATGACAAATGCTAGCATTAAGCAAATGTAAGTAACATATATTGTTGTCTGTTAAATTATTTTTATACTTCTAATTTAAATGGATGAATAACATCTATATAATAAAGTAGATTAATCTTAAGTGAACAGCTTGATGTCTTTTTTATGTATATAAACCCATGTGATCACTAGCTAAATTAATCTTTAGAACATATTCAGTACCCTGTAAATTTTGCTTGTGCTGCATTCCAGTTTATATCATTTCTGATCCTTATAATCACTATTCTAACTTCAATTATCAATTAAATTGGTCTGTTCTTAAAATTTATATAAATGGATTCATGCAATATGTACTCTCATGTATCTAGATTATTTTACTTGACATAACATCATTGAGATTCATCTATGTTGTTGTATATACCAGTAGATTACTTTTTAAAAATGCTATGGAGTACAGTAGGGCCTCCATATCTGTGGGTTTGGGACCTATAGATTCAACCAACCACAGATCAAAAACATTCTGGGGGAAAAAGTCCCAGATAGTTTCAAAAGTAAAACTTGAATTTGGCATGCATCAAGCACTGCACTGAATCCACAAATGATGTGTAAACAGTCTCTTCTGGAGCCTCTATGCAAATATAGGTTATATGCAAATATTGCACCATTTTATATAAGGGACTTGAACACCCAGAGATTTTGGTATCCATGGGTTCTTGGAAACAATCCTCGAGGATGCCTAGGGATAATTATAGTCCATTGTATGAATATAACACAACTACTTATCTCACTGTGGACACTGATTTTCCTCCCAGTTTTTGGCCATAATGCATAAAGCTCTTGAACATATTTGTTTGTGAACATATGCCCTCATTTCTCTTGTGCGTATATCCTAGAACTAGAATTTCTGAAGCTGAGGTTAAGTATATTTTAGATTTAGTAAAAACTGTCAAATAGTATTCTAAAGTGGTTGCATCATTAATGACAGCCAGCTTCTGAGTTTCAGTTGCTTTAATCCTCATTAACACTTGTTATTGTCAGTCTTTTAAAATGTTAGTTATTCCAGTGGTGGTGTGGCAGTACCTTACTTAAGGTTTTAATTTGCATTTAATGAGTAATAATGTTGAATACCTTCATTGACTTGTTGGCCATTTGGATGTCCTCTTTTTTGAAGTGCCCAATTCTAAAATTCAGTTGTTTTCCTTTGCTTATCGTTTGTAAGAATTCTTTGTTTATCTTGGAGTTTTCTTTAGGTCCACATATTGAAAATATCCTCTCCCAAGTTTATGACTTATTTTTTATTTCTTAACCATGTTTTGGTGAATAGAAATTTAAAATCTTAGTGAGATCTACCTTCATGCTTTTGGATATTTAAAATACTATGTAATTAAATTTTAATTGAAAAAAAAGATAGAGAAAGGGGGCTTTCCCTTTTCCTCCCAGTTAGACAGATGATTAAAAGAATTTTTTCTTTTTCTTTCCTTCTATTTCCTTCTCCTTTCCTTCCTTCCTTCCTTCCTTCCTTCCTTCCCTTTTCCTTTCTTTCTGCCTTCCTTCTTTTTTTTCCTCCCACCCTTTCTTTTTTCTTTATTTATTTGCTGTATATTTATATAAAATTGTATCTGACTCCAAGATCAATGTGGAGGATAATTTTTAAATTGGCAGGATCAACTCCCCTAAGTCAATTCTTCATGGCCTTTCCGCCTTCATTTCTGCCCTCTCCTATAACAAGTCTTCTGGACAGCGTCTCCCCTACCAGCAATTGCAGGTCTTCCCTCAGGGACTGGTGACAGGTGTGAAGGGGAGTTGGGGTGCAGGGCCTGGGCCACAGTCCTGCAGTCCTGTGTGCACCTGAAGGAAAGGAGCATGGCAGGAAGCAGGTGCTGTTGGAGCAGAGCATGAGCTGCACAAGTAGGGGGCAAAGGTTTCTGAGGCTTCTGCTTCATCGAGTTCCTGAAAAGTCCACCTGGATAATGCGAGAAAATATGCTGCAGATACAGGCCAGTCCCAGACACACTCACGCTCTAAGATAAATAGTTCAATTCCTACTTGAGAGTAATTCAGTCCACTCTGCTTCATTAGCTTCAGGAAGAAGGATGAGAGGGAAAATAACTCCTGTTTGATCAGTGTGCCGAGAAGCCTACCGCTCACACAGAAGGAAAAGGCAGGAAATGAGTTTATGGTGGATGAACTTAATGGCTATACATTTAGCCAGATTTGCAATCCAAATTATTGCCTGGGCAACAGAAAGAGGAGTGGGGGCAAAACTGGTGGGGTGGAAGGAGGGGGGACTGTTGGAATACTGTCAATAAAATAAATAAATGAATAAATAAATATTTTTTAAAATTGTACTTCATGAATACAGGGAAAACGTCTTCTAAGAAGAAAGTAATATCTACTATTATCTCCACCACACCAGTAGAAGGCTAAACTTCATCATTTCAGTTTGGAATCTAAACCCTAATTTATTCCATATTGAGCCTTCATGTACATGCTTTCTACCAACATTGTTTGTTCACATTATCTAGGTACACGTCTGTCTTTGTCATGTAAGCTTCTTTAAGGTCAGCGCTATGTTTTATACCCTCTGTGTCTACCATAATATTTTGCTTGTGTTAAAAAAAACATTAATAAAAATTCTGGTCACCTAGGAAACCAAGAAAAAAGTCTTTTTCTAAACATTTTATATGCAAAGAAAAATTCTTACCACTTTAAGAACAATGAGCAATTCTTGTTGAAAATGTTCCCTTTTCCAGGTACAGCATATGACATTGCAAAATAAATATGCTAGGAAATAA
This sequence comes from Myotis brandtii, assembly GCF_000412655.1. NCBI lineage: Eukaryota > Metazoa > Chordata > Mammalia > Chiroptera > Vespertilionidae > Myotis > Myotis brandtii. The sequence continues at coordinate 762,401 of NW_005369676.1, read as the reverse complement.
AAACAGATATCCAACTTACAAACTCTTTGAAGTGTGAGTCTTTTCAAACTCTGATTGTAGATGCCACCACAGCAGTCTGTCTCTTTGTAGTTTTCAGCAGAATTTCTCTGCATGTCACTCACAAACTTCAACAACTGCCTTAAGTAGCAATGTCTGTTTTGGAAAGCTAGTCATGAAGAATTCTGGATTCTCTGGCCTCTAACAGAAGGTTTCTATTTTACTTCTTAAGGTAACTCAGAGGGGCTGGTTTTAATCTACAAAGCTCTATTGTCTAGGTAAAAATTCCTTACAGATTTCTGCTTTCTTTTGCACATGTTTCATGGTAATTAAGATACTGGGATCTGTTACTACTTATGATTCAAAGATCTGAATTTCAGGGAATATGAAATTTTGCCTTGAAGAGATTCTATTCTCTTGATAATCCTCATATTAATTCACATTAGATTAAGCAGGCACAATTCTGAATAGCATCCAACCTGTGTTTTTGTTTGTTTGTTTTTTTTGCTGATGAAAAACAGGAGTAAGTAGGCTAGTGAAACTTTCCCATGAAATTGAGACATATTATTTACAAAATAGATTTGGAGAATGCTGAAGAATTTATAGAAGAAAGAGATAACATATTACAAAATAAGGCATAGCTAACCCTGGCTGGTAGCTAAGTTGGTTGGACCATCATCCCAATACGCCAAGGTTGCTGGTTCGATCCCTGGTCAGGGCACATACAAGAGTCAAACAAATGAATATATGGAACAACGGAACAATAAAGTCAATGTTTTTCTTTCTCTCCCTTCCTCTTTCTCTCTCTAAAATCAGTTTTAAAAAATAAGGAATAGCTTATAAAAGAGAATACATGCTAATCCATCCATTGAAGGAATAACAACCAAGGAGATCAAATTTGAGAAACAGATAATTCCTAACAGAAATTAGTCATTCATTTATTTAACCAGTCTTTATTAGTCATCTGCTGGGCCACAGCCCATATGAGATGCTAAGAATGGTTACCAACTTATTTATATAAGGCATTGATCCAGTATCCAAAGGAGCCTTAAAGACAGGATGGGCTCTGCACCAATTAATGTATGAAATACACAAAACAAGATTTATCTTCAGTTTTCCTACTCCTCTTTTTGCAACCTTCTTCCAGCCCCTTTCCTCTCTCTGTAGTTAATTTTCTAATTCTAAGCACCAGAATTAAAAACTTATTCTAGGAAATATATAGTTAGTGTAGTTACATGTCAGTGTGATTTAGGTCAATGTATTTCTCCTAATCTATAATAATAAAAGCATAATATGCTAATTAGACCCGACGTCCTTCCGGACAAAGTCGCAGCGGGCGGGGGCGAGGCAGAGGCAGCAGAGGCCCCGGCCTCAGCAGCAGCGGGCGGGGGCCACGGTGGGG
>NW_005369676.1:753892-760939 GCF_000412655.1 Myotis brandtii | reverse complement strand
CATTGATTTTTAGAAAGAGTGGAAGGGAGGGAGAGAGACAGAGAGAAATATCGATGTGAGAGACACACATTGATTGGTTGCCTCTCACACACACCTCGACCAAACTGGGGGATCCTGCCTACAACAGAGGTATGTGCCCTTGACCAGAATCAAATCTTAGACCTTTCAGTCCACAGGCCTATGCTCTATCCACTGAGCAAAACCAGCCAGGGCAGTATTTATATTTTAAAGCTTATCTATTTCAATTGAAATGCTTGACTGGCTTCAGTAAAACAAATCAGAAGAAGGTGGAGATGAAGTCATTACCAGAAGATGCCAACAAAAAGCCCTTTCTGTTACCCTACAGGTAAAGCTATCCTATATTTTATTATTGTTAAGAACTTGAGGGCTAGCTTGTTTAACTGTAAGTTTGACATAAACTTTAGTTATAGTCATAAAGAAAGTTGGGTCAAATACTCCAGGGATATACATCATGGTACAATAAAGGAATATTTTCTCTGGAATCTGTTTCTCCAAAGACTACAATTGGACTGTGCAGAGCAATATTTGTTAACAGAAATTGATATAACTGACAGGGTCCAGAGCAAGTTATCCAAATGATCAAAGGAATGACTTGTGCATTAAGATCAAAAGACCTGGCAGTGTGTCAACAGGCCAAGTAATTGTGGAGAGGAGATACCTGGCTACTAGATAAGAGTCTACAAATATTTAAAAGGTGTTAACACCAAAGAAGGCAAGTTCTTATTTTGCTTGCTTGGATATGACATAATGTGAAACAATAAAGGTAAAACTAAAAAAAGAACAATGTACCCAGAATATCAGAAAATATTTCCAACAAATACAATTGTGGTTTTTGCAAAATTAGACAGTATGAAACATTACATCTACTATGCCCATAGCAGAAACTAACCATGAATAATTTCCCTTGTTTGTGAATCACTGTATCTTACTGTCTTTCTTGCCTCTATTATCCATTATTTAATACTTAACTAACCTCCACCCTCTTCTGTTATTCAAAATCTTCCATATCCTTATATGTCTACTTTTAGGCAGAACATGCTTTATATATCAAAGTCATATAGACATATACAAATAAGAAAGCATGTGCATAGTTGCATTACTGCATGTGTTCCATATGTAGCATCTTTTTAAATCAAGGAATGCATAGTTTAGAATTTTAAGAACCAGAAACAAGTTTGAGGTAACCACTCTCATCAAAGAGACTGGGAGATGTCTCCAAATGCATGAGCCTGATGATTGAGTAGAGACTACAACCTAGGTCTTCACCACAGTGGGGCCTGATTCCCATCATATGACAATACCTTTTTCTTTCCAAAAATGCAATGCTTTCTGGCTCTGTGTGACAGTCTCAGTTTAGTTTTTTTCTTAAAGCTATTATTAGCAAATTTTAGAATTTTTTTCTTTGTCAGATTTAAAATTGTTCACACTTTTACTGTTGCTAAGAATAGATTTAATTAAAATTGAAAATTAGGTTCATTAACAATACAGCTCTTATCCTAATGTGAAAATGATCTTGTAGCAGGGCCTCACAGAAGGTCAGTCCATCCACACAGTGAGATACTTGAAAGCTGAGAAAGAAAGGGCTCTCCTTCACACACAAATAAACAGCTCTGCTCAGCACAGCATCTCTGCCTAGACCAGTGGTTCTCAACCTTCCTAATGCTGCGACCCTTTAATACAGTTCCTCATGTTGTGGTGACCCCCAACCATAAAATTATTTTCGTTGCTACTTCATAACTGTAATTTTGCTACTGTTATGAATCATAATGTAAATATCTGATATGCAGGATGTATTTTCATTGTTACAAATTGAACATAATTAAAGCATAGTGATTAATCACAAAAACAATATGTAATTATATATGTGTTTTCCGATGGTCTTAGGCGACTCCTGTGAAAGGGTTGTTCGATCTCCAAAGGGGTCGCGACGCACAGGTTGAGAACCGCTGGCTTAGACTGTTCCCCTTGGGCACACACACCTAACTCTGAAATGGAAGACTGCCAAGAACCACTTTAGCATTCTCACCATAGTCGGAGACAATGTTACCAAAGGAAGAGTTTTATTGATGGGACTATGGTAATTTCTTTTTACCTAAAAACTTCACTAGTGCAAGATGATTGTGGTTTAAGAGCACATACAATAATGATGACATGTTTCACCCATTGAACTCACACTTGATTGACTACCAATTTGATAATCAGCTCTGAGCCAGACTTTAGGGAAAAGGATGAAAACAACATGGTTCCTTTCTCCAAAGAGCCCAGGGTGTAATGAGCAAAGTAGAAGCAGAAACACATGTAAAAGACCGTGCTAGGTGCTAGGATAGAGATGGTAAGTACTATGATGAGGAATCCGAGAGAGAGAGAAAACAGGCACAAAACCTTGTGAGGTTAGGAAAAGCTTCCTAAAAGAGCTTTTTTGGTTGTTAAGCATCCTTCCTTCTTGATTTCTCTCTATATGCACACAACTATTCATGTGAAAAGTCTTTGGTGGCTTTATGTCATACAGATTGCTATGCAGCTTGTTTTTAAGAAAAACTCAAGAAATACCATAGCCATCCTTCTAAACATATTTACCTCCATTTTTCAAACAGCTAAAAAAGTATATATTTCCATCATTTATTTAACTGTTGCTTCTTTTTAAGACAATTGTGCTTCTAATTGTTACTAATTTCTTTTTAAATTCTTTATTGTTGAAAGTATTACATATGTCTCCTTTTTCCCCCACTGACCTCTCCCAGCCCACTCCCACCCCCAGCACAGGCCCTCACCCCCCTATTGTCTGTGTCCATTGGTTATGCTCATATGCATGCATACAAGTCCTTTGGTTGATCTCTTACATCCCCTCCCACCCTCCCATGCCTTCCCTCTGAGGTTTGATAGTCTGTTCGATGCTTCCATGTCTGTGGATCTATTTTGTTCATCAGTTTATGTTGTTCATTATATTCCACAAGTTAATGAGATCATGTGATATTTATCTTTCTCTGACAGACTTATTTCACTTAGCATTATGCTTTCCAGGTCTATCCATGCTGTTGCAAATGGTAAGAGTTCTTTCTTTTTTACAGCAGCATAGTATTCCATTGTGTAGATGTACCACAGCTTTTTTATTCCACTCATCTGCTGATGGGAACCTAGGCAGTTTTCAAATCTCAGCTATTGTAAATTGCTATGAACATAGGGATGCATGTATTCTTTCTGATTAGTGTTCCTGATTTCTCAGGATATATTCCTAGAAGTGGGAGTACTGGGTGAAATGGGAGTTACATTTTAAATTTTTTTAGGAAACTCCATTCTGTTTTCCACAGTGTTTGCACCAGTCTGCATTCCCAGCAGTAGTATACGAGGGTTCCTTTTTCTCCATATCCTCGCCAGCACTTGTCATTTGTTGGTTGTTGATGATAGCCAATCTGACAGTGTGAGATGGTACATCATTGTTGTTTTGATTTTCATCTCTTGGATAATTAGTGACTTTGAGCACCTTTTCTACACGTATGTCCACTTTGGAGAAGTGTCTGGTTAGGTCCTTTGCCCATTTTCTAAATTGGATTGTTTATCTTCCTTTTGTTAAGTTGTATGAGTTCCTTATACATTTTGGAAATTAACCCCTTATCAGATGTATCATTGGCAAGTATGATCTCCCATGCAGTGGGGTCTCTTGTTATTTTGTTGATGGTTTCTTTTGTTGTGCAGAAGCTTTTTATTTTGATGTCGTCCCATTTGTTTATTTTCTCCTTAGTTTCCTTTGCCCTAGGAGATGTACCCACAAACCTGCCTATATGAGAGATGTCTGAGATTTTGCTGCCTATGGTTTCTTCTAGGATTTTTATGATTTCACAACTTACATTTAAGTATTTTATCCATTTTGAGTTTATTCTTATGTATGGTGTAAGTTGGTGGTATAGTTTCATTTTTTTGCATGTACCTGTCCAATTTTCCAAACACCACTTATTAAAGAAACTGTCTTGACTCCATTGTATGCTCTTGCCTCCTTTGTCAAATATTAATTGAGTATAATAACTTGGGGTCATTTTCTGGGTTCTCTGTTCTGTTCCATTGGTCTATATGCCTGTTCTTGTGCCAGTACAAGGCTGTTTTGAGTACAGTGGCTTTGTACTATAATTTGATATCTGGTGTTGTGATTCCTCCAACTTTCTTCTTCTTTCTCAAGATTTCTATAGCTATTCCAGGTCTTTTTGGTTCCATATAAATTTTTTTAGTGTTGTTCTAGATCTGTGAAATATGTAGTTGGTATTTTAATAGAGATTGCGTTGAATTTATAGATTGCTTTGGGTAGAGTGGACATTTTAATGATGTTGATTCTACTGATCCATGAGCACAGTATATTCTACCACTTGTTTATGTCTTCCTCTATCTCTTTTTTCAATGTCCTACAGTTTTCTGAGTATAGGTCTCTTACCTTCTTGGTTAAGTTTATTCCTAAGTATCTTAATTTTTTTGTTGCAATAGTAAATTGGATTTTTTTTCCATTTCTCTTTCTGAGAGTTCATTATTGGTGTATAAAAATGCCATTGATTTCTGGGTATTCATTTTATATCCTGTTACATTGCCAAATTCATTTATTAAATCTATTAGTTTTTAAATGTAGTCTTTAGGGTTTTCTATGCACAATAATATGTCATCTATGAATAATGACAGTTTTACTTCCTCCTTTCCAATTTGATGCCTTTTATTTTTTCTTCTTGTCTCATCGCTGTGGCTAGGATCTCCAGTACGATTTTGAATAAGAGCGGTGAAAGTAGACATCCCTGTCTTATTCCTGTTCTTAGGGGAAATGGTTTTAGTTTTTGCTCATTGAGTATGATGTTGGCTGTAGGTTTGTCATAGATGGCCTTTATTATGTTGAGGTGTGATTCCTCTATTCCCACTGTACTGAGATTTTTTACCCAAAAAAAGTAAACCCTGTTCTTTATAAGATAAATGACCTTGACCAAACTATGTCACAGGTGCATCAACCTCTCTCATGGCCTGATTACTGTTACCAATGTTTCCGCATTAACTGAGAATGCCTCTGCATGGGTCATCATGGAAAATGGCACCATGAGCAAGCATGTTTCCTCTGATCTCCAAGTTTCTTCACTGAGAGCAGAGATGAAGCTATCATATCATTATCTGCCACACAAATAATGTTGCGATGGATGCCCTTGTCAATGACCCTTGCACATACACAGAGCACATTACCAGAATTAAAATGGATAAGTGCAGCCATAATCCCACCATCAGTGCATGACAAATTCCCTCCTCCTTATGTGTTTCCAGCAATTTATAACTGAAGGAAGAATTTTAAGGATGTGATGAAATTAGGCAGGAAGGAGAGCAAGGATAGGAGGTGCACAGGAGGTACTGTAGATGAAGCAGCACTGAGAAGAGTGGAAAGACAACACATATGAGAACTACGTTAATTCATGCACATACTCATTCACTTACCAGTATCCATTCAATGAAATTTCCTCATTGTACTGGGCACTGTGCTAGCCATTGGTGTGCATTGCTAAACAAAATCAGGGTTTATGCTATTGTTCAGAGTTGCAAAGAAATCAGGTTGGAAGCCGTGTAGAGGTTAGATGACACAGTCATAAGAAAGCTTGGTCCCCATCCTATAGGTAAAAGAGGAATGAAACAATGTTATGGCTTGAATATTTGTGCTCCTCCAAATTCATATGTTGTAACCCTAATCCCAGTGTGGGGGTATTTGGAGGTGGACCTTTGGGAAGTGAGTAGGTCATGAGAATAGAGCCCTCATAATAGGATTAGTGCCCTTATAAGAAGAGACCAGGGAAAGTGTACTTCCTCACTCTCTGCCTCTTTCCTCACACCATCCCCACCATGTGAGGAGACAGCAAGAGGTAGCCAGCTAGTAGTACCTTGATCTTAGACTGCCACCAGCTTCTGGAACTGTGAGATATAAATGTTTGTTGTAAAACAAGCCAGTCTATTGTAATTTGTTTTAGCAAACTGACCTGAGTAAGACACATGACCTTATGGGAATATAGATTTAAGGGAGCTGAGACTTGGAGGCCTGGTGGGGGGAGGAGCGGGGGATATTTGTTTTTCCCTCCCACAGAGAGAAACGTGATGAACTAGTACACTTCTGGATCAGAATTGGAGAATTTATTCCAACGTAAAAACGTATGCTGCATTGTCGCATGTAAAGAAGTTATTTATACCTTAAAAACAGTTATCCTAAAAATATCAATATTATCAGATATACAAATGCTGAAAACCCTCCTAAATGTAAGCTCAGTGTTCTGAAAGTGACTTGATAACTTGATATTGCTGTTAAAAACAAGGATACTGTAGTTCAGTGGTTCTCAACCTTCCTAATGCCGAGACCCTTTAATACAGTTCCTCATGTTGTGGTGACCCCCAACCATAAAATTATTTTCGTTGCTACTTCATAACTGTAATTTTGCTACTGTTATGAATCATAATGTAAATATCTGATATGCAGGATGTATTTTCATTGTTACAAATTGAACATAATTAAAGCATAGTGATTAATCACAAAAACAATATGTAATTATATATGTGTTTTCCGAAGGTCTTAGGCAACCCCTATGGAAGTGTCGTTCGACCCCCAAAGGGGTCATGACCCACAGGTTGAGAACCACTGCTCTAGTTGGAGAATTTATGCTTCCCTAATCATAACACAAATCCAGATCTGTGGGGACAAAAAAAGTCAAACTTTTTAATTTTGCATTAGTATACAATGGTAGATATTAGAGGAAGGGAATAGATAAAATTAGAAATAAGGATAGAAGGGAAAACTTGTAAAATAAAATGAGGTAAAAGAGCAATACAATAAAACAAAATGTGATATAATAAAATAATAAATCAGAAGAGTCTGTACATAAATAATAGTATGCCACAAACTAAGAATAATCCATTGATGGATTGTGTTATAGGAGTATACAAATACAGTCAAGTTTAAAATGCAAGTAGGAGATTTGGAGGCAATATCAACAACATCCTATATAATAAAGAGCTAATATGCTAATTAGACCA
>NW_005369676.1:753633-753861 GCF_000412655.1 Myotis brandtii | reverse complement strand
ACCACTAGGCTAGCCATGGTGGTCCTGGTGCCGCCCCTTCTGCAGAGGCAGGGGGAGAGGGGGTGGCGCAGTCTGGTCCCAGAGCCTCCACAGAGGTGGGATGGGGTGCGATAGTGGTGCCTCAACCTCCCATGACCTCTCCCCCTGCTGGTCAGGTCCCAGATCGCCCCCCCAACCAGTGGGCGCGGAGCTCGACCAGCACTAAGGAGCAGCGAGCCCAACTCCTGG
>NW_005369676.1:752947-753437 GCF_000412655.1 Myotis brandtii | reverse complement strand
CCAGAAGCCAGGCTCATGGCTGGCGAGTGCAATGGTGGTGGTGGGAGCCTCTCCCGCCTCCATGGCAGGTGGGTGGTAAGGAGCAAGGGGTCCTGGACTGTGAGAGTCCTGGACTTGGAGAAGGATCTCTCAGTGCCGGCTTAGGCCTGATCCCTAGGGCAGGCGGACATACCCTGAGGGGTCCTGGACTGCAAGAGGGTGCAGGCCGGGCTGAGGGACCACCCCCCACCATAGTGCAAGAATTTTGTGCACCGGGCCTCTAGTAAGTTATTGTAATACTAGAGGCCTAGTGCACAAAAATTTGTGCACTCGGTGGGGGGGGTCCCTCAGCCCAGCCTGCTCCCATTCACAGTCCAGGACCCCTTGGGGGATGTCCACCTGTCGACTTAGGCCCACTCCCCAGGGGATCAGGCTTAAGCTTGCAGTCAGACATACTTCTGGCAGCCAGGGAGCCCTCGGGGGATGTCCAACTAAAGGCTTAGGCCCCCAA
>NW_005369676.1:750859-751216 GCF_000412655.1 Myotis brandtii | reverse complement strand
CTGTTCGCTTCAAGCTGCCTGGCTGCTGGCCGCCATCTTGGTTGGAAGTTAATTTGCATATCGCCCTGATTAGCCAATGGGAAGGGTAGCGGAGGTACGGCTAATTACCATGTTTCTCTATTATTAGCTAGGATAGGATGTCACTATTTCCCCCCTTTCGCCCCCTTACCCAGCTCTTCCCCCCAACTTCTCTCTGGCCATCATCATACTGTTGTCTGTGTCCATGGGTTGTGCATATATTTTCTTTGGGGCCAGGCTGCCTCACCGCCCGGGGTTTTAAGAGCATTTTTTTTTTTTTTTTACAAATGAACACAGTGAGGAGTCACGCACCTTTTTTTTTTTTTAACTTTTTAACAT
>NW_005369676.1:750017-750445 GCF_000412655.1 Myotis brandtii | reverse complement strand
GGGAATAAACTACGTGCAACTACAACATCTGAAGTAATATTTACATTTGAAAACCTGGGCTGGGAAGCCTGGAACGGCATAGCGGCTGGGCAACCTGCCCTTTTCCTTCACTTGCCTGAAGCCGCACCTCCTCTACCTCGTGCTCCTCTCCCACCACTTGCATCCTGAGGCAAACACCCAGCCTCAGCACCGGTCTCTCCGGATGTAGCGCCGCCCCGCTCTGAGCCACGCCTCCGCCTCTCTGTATGTGGGACCGCCCCGCTCTGAGCCACGACCCCTCTCCATATGCAAATATGGCACCTCCTTGTGCTTAGCCATGCCCCCTGCCTTTCCATACAGAAAATGGCGCCTCCCACCTTGGGCTTAAGCCTCCAGGTGAAGAGCTGCCTCCCGCTTCCCCACTCGGGGCCGGATCGGGTCCCCGGGCG
>NW_005369676.1:743741-749191 GCF_000412655.1 Myotis brandtii | reverse complement strand
AGGCTGAGGGGAGAATGGCTTCCAGGGAGCAGCCTCGAGGCAGTCACGGCCCCCACCACCTTGGACGAAGGAAGGGGAGGCTGCAAAATGGCCTTGTCTGAGCTCAGATGGACGCCTGCTCTGGGGGCTGCCCTGGACGTTCCCTGTGCCTATTGCCCGAAAGTGGGCTGAGCCCTCGAGGGAACCGTCTTCCCCAAGCCTTCCATCTTTTCAGGGCTAAAGTCTCACTCTTCCTATAGACCAAGTGTAGCAGCCACTTAAAATCTAAGGGGTGACCCCAGAACCAAACCTCGTCTGTGCCATGAACGTGAGGCCTGGCTGCCTAGGGGGTGGGCATGACTTTAACAGCCAAGATGAGGGGAAGGGAATAAACTACGTGCAACTACAACATCTGAAGTAATATTTACATTTGAAAACCTGGGCTGGGAAGCCTGGAACGGCATAGCGGCTGGGCAACCTGCCCTTTTCCTTCACTTGCCTGAAGCCGCACCTCCTCTACCTCGTGCTCCTCTCCCACCACTTGCATCCTGAGGCAAACACCCAGCCTCAGCACCGGTCTCTCTGGATGTAGCGCCGCCCCGCTCTGAGCCACGCCTCCGCCTCTCTGTATGTGGGACCGCCCCGCTCTGAGCCACGACCCCTCTCCATATGCAAATATGGCACCTCCTTGTGCTTAGCCATGCCCCCTGCCTTTCCATACAGAAAATGGCGCCTCCCACCTTGGGCTTAAGCCTCCAGGTGAAGAGCTGCCTCCCGCTTCCCCACTCAGGGCCGGATCGGGTCCCCGGGCAGCAACGCAGCCCGGCTCCTGGGTCCCCGGGCAGCGACGCAGCCTGGCTTCTGGGTCTTCTGGGGCCGGGCTGCGTCGCCGCCTGGGGACCGGATCGGGTCCCTGGGCAGCAATGCAGCCCAGCTTCTGGGTCTTCTCCGAGATCGGTGATTGGAGAAGCCGGGCAGGGCAGGGAAGAGGCGGCTGCTGGTGTCTGCCTCTTCCCTGCCCCACCCGGCTTCTCCGATCACTGGCTGGGGGGTGGGCAAAGGCGGCCCTAGGGGCCCCCTTTGCCCTGCCACCGACTCTTGGCTGCCGCCTGGGTTTCCAATCACCGTCAGCGGCAGGCGGCTTCTTCCGTCCTTCCCCTTTCACCTCCCAGTGCCTACGTATGCAAATTAACCGCCATCTTTGTTGGCAGTTAACCGCCATCTTTGTTGGCAGTTAATTTGCATATCACCCTGATTAGCCAACGGGAAGCATAGCGAAGGTACGGTCAATTACCATGTTTGTCTATTATTAGTGTAGATAAAACTCAGTGTTACAAATTAATCAAAACATGTTAAATAATAGAAAAAGAGAAGAAATCACAACAGTGAAAATACAAATGGCTAATAAATATGTGAAAAACTGCCTAACTTCACTTATAATCTAATGGGAAATGCAAATTAAAACAATGAGGAGTACCTTCCATACCACATATTTCCAACTCTATGTCTGTTCTCCCAGGTATTGCATTTTCCCCAGTGCTGGACAGTCTCAGGCAGCTGTCCAAGGACCTGTTGGTACAGATTTCAAGCCCTTAAGTAGTACCCCTGTAACAACTACAGAACCCCCGAAGCCTGCATTCCCTGCTTATACACAGTCAACAGCTTCAACCACTAGTACAACAAATAGCACTGCAGCTAAACCAGCGGCATCAATAGCAAGTAAGCCTGCTACTCTTATGACAACCAGTGCAACCAGTAAATTGATCCATCCAAGTGAGGATATATCATTGGAGGAAAGAAGGGCACAGTTACCTAAATATCAACGTAACCTTCCTCGTCCAGGACAGACTCCCATTGGTAATCCACCAGTTGGACCAATTGGAGCTATGATGCCACCACAGCCAGGCATCCCACAACAACAACGAATGAGACCCCCAATGCCACCTCATGGTCAGTATGGTGGTCATCATCAAGGCATGCCAGGTTACCTTCCTGGTGCTATTCCGCCACATGGGCATGGACCGCCAATGGTGCCTCCTCGACCCCCGATGGGAATGAGACCTCCTGTAATGTCACAAGGTGTCAGTTACTGATCTCACTTCATCCAATCTAATAGGTTTGGAGATTAAACCTTTTCTCAACTTGTGCTGTTTATATAGCCAAGCCTCCGTCAATAAGGCTTCATTGTGACTTTAACATTATCTTCCCACATACCAGGGACTATTGGACATTTATTTTACATGGGAAAAATTATTTGGAATAATAAAACAGGAAGTTTTCCTGAAGTTGCAATTTATACTGTATGGCTTCTTTTTCATATTTCATCTAGGTTTTTAGAAGTGAAGTATAGTAAATTTGGTTCATTATATTGTGAAGACGCTGGAATTTCATGAACATACCACCTTAATAAAGGCAAGTTCTGTAAGCTTACATTGCTATTTGTAAAGTTATGCCTTCACAGCATTTCAGATGCTGTTGGACTTCATGTCCCCAACCTAGCTTGGTGAGGGGCTGTAACTATTTCCAAGTACCTGTACATTGGAAGTCTGAATGTGTAACAATATTTAATGTGTTTAGAGTTCCTCATGTTGCAGGGTTTATGAAATCTGACCCACTAAGGTCATGTGACTTTTTCTGTACTGTTAAACTTCATTGTAATAAAATGAGAGAAAAAAAAAACAATGAGATAATGTTTTTTACTAATTGACAAAAAATATTTAAAACACTGAAAAAAATTCAATGTGAGAGAAACATGATGTTTTGAGAAAAAAATTCATTTTCATATATTCCTGCCAATAATACTAATTGGTACATCCTTTTTGAGAGTAATGTGGCATTACTATAAAATTTTAAATGTATATTATTTGATTCAGTAATCTTCTAGCAATCTTTCCTAAAGAAACATTAGCACACACTAGAAAAGATATTAACTATGATATTATTCACAATAACATAATGGGAAATAATTATTCACTAATAATGGAATATCACATTATCATTCTGATATATTTAACATACAAAAGTAACTTATTAAATAATACAGCAAAGTATAGCATAGTCACCTTTTTATTTTTAAAAAATGAAAGGTGTGTGCATATGTGTCATGTGTTTCCTTGTGAAGCATGTGTGTGTGATGTGTGTATGTGGTGTATGTGTGTGTGTGTGTGTGTGTGTGTGTGCACATGGTGAGTTTGTGTGTGATGTGTGGTGTGTATGTATGGTGGGTGTGGAGGTGTGCGGAGAGGAGGGGTTGTGGATGGTGTGTGTGTGAGGTGTGTATGTGTGCCTGCACAGATGCACATTTGGAAGGTCCCTCATCACATGGGTTGGCAAAGTGGACCCGGTGTAATGGAATTAGAATGGAAATGACGAGGGAAAGAGTTCACTGTCACTGTACATATTTCAGTGTCCCTTGAGAACTCCTTTGGTAGAAATTAGTTTTTAGTTACCTTCCCCATTCAGTATTTGCCAGTAATGAAAAAGGCAGTTACAAGACAGGTAGCAACAGCAGTGGTTGAGCTACATTCATGTCCTCAAATCAAAAAAATATCTATCTAGAAGTATGTTCAACAGCTGTTGACAGAAGTTACCTCCGGGGGAAGAACAAGGCTTCTGTCTCTTGCTTTAATTATTTAAACATATATTCTTTTCAAAAGAAGAATAAATTAGAATTATGGGTGATTTTTTTTTTACTGTTTTTCTGTACTTACCCAATTTTCTATAATAAATACATGTGGGTTTTGTAATTTTAAAAACCCCAGTAATTGAAATTTAACATTTTTAATTTTTTTTAAATTGATTTCAAAGAGAGGAGGGAGAGGGAAAGATAGAAACATCAATGATGAGAGAGAATCATTGATTGGCTACCTCCTGCATGCCCCCTACTGGAGATCAAGCCCACAATCCAGGAATGTGCCCCAACTGGGAATCGAACCGTGACCTCCTGAGCCACATCAGCTGGATGAAATGTAACATTCTAAAAAGGAGGACAAATAAGCCTCTTGTGGGGAATTCCTGTGACCCAAGAAGCCTAGTTAATATACAGAGGCTATTAACACTTAAGTTGGCAGGGCTTGAAAATTAAAATAGCATTTTAGAGAGACATTTAATTAACAAAAAATAAGAGTGAAATCTTATGAGCTTGTGAAAAAATACAGCTTTAGAGTCATACACTCTTGAAATTGATTTTAGCCATGTAACCATGGAAAGTGACATAGTTTTTCTGACCCTTAGTCTCCTGGCCTGTGAAGTAGAGTTGATTACCAAGCTAGCAGAGTACTAGGTTGAAAAGAGATAGTTAACCAGGAGCTATTATTGATAGCTTTGCAGAATACATATAAAAATTGAGAATTCCACTGTGTTCCCAATCTCTTGGAGACCCAAATGAACTGTTAAATTATTAAGGCATTAGAAGGAGGGCTGGACAATTTCCTACCTTTGCTCATAGAACCACTCCTGCCAGTGTTCCATGTGGACTCGGCCCCAAGGTCCTTTACTTCTTGTTTTCTGAGTTTTCACCGGTTAGATGCCATCGTATTTTACATGCTGAGGTCTTTGCTATTCACCCATATCTTGTGCAATCCTATGAGATCATATTCTTAGTCTGAGCAAAAGAAGTTCAGTTCCCTCCCAGCACCTCAAATTTCCGAGGAAGCCCACCATGCCAGAATAACAGAATCACAAAATGCTGTCCCCTCCCCAACCCTTGACATACACAGACCACCTCTAGTGTCTTCCTCCCTGTCTCCTTGGAGACTCCTCCTCTCCATCATACTCTTAGCATGTGCACTTGTTAAGGACCTAAATCTTTGTCTGTTTTGGAGTACTCTTCTCTGACGGTAGAAAACTCACTCACTGTCTAGCTGTACCTGTATATGAAAGACTAGTGATAAACAACTGTAATTCAAAATTTTAAGACAACAATATAATTTACAATAGCACCAAGAAATAAATACTTAGGTATAAATTAAGAAAAATATGTGAATAATATTTATTCTTATAAATATAAAACACTTATCAAAGAGAAACAAAATAAAGAGATATAAACTACTATGTTCCTGGATTGAAAAACTTAATACCTCTAGAATGTCGAGTCTCACAAATAAAACCTATAGATTCAACATACAAAGCTACAGTAATAAATATAGCATGGTATTGGCAAAATAATAGAGACGTGAGTCAACACAACATAATAGAGAGCCCAGAAATAGACCCACACAAAATAAAGTCAACTGATTTTTTTTTTTTTATAACAAAGCTAAAGGGCAATTCAATTAAGAAAATCTAGTGGAGAAACCAAGATGGCGGCATAGGTAAACACCGGAAATTGCTGCCTCCCACAACAAATTAAAAAATACAACTAAAAGACAAAACGGACATCATCCAGAACTACAGGAAGGCTGGCTGAGTGGAAATTCTACAACTAGAAGGAAAGAGAAAAGCACACTGAGACTCAGAGGAGGTGCGGAAGT
>NW_005369676.1:731693-741779 GCF_000412655.1 Myotis brandtii | reverse complement strand
TATGGATGAGGACAGTGGGAGGGGTAAGGGCAGAGGGTGGGGTGGTAACTGGGTGGAGGAGAGCTATGGGGGGAAAAAAGAGGAACAACTGTAATAATCTGAACAATAAAGATTTAATTTTAAAAAAAGTGAAAATCTAGTATTTTCACCTGGCCTACATGGCTCAGTAGTTGAGCAGTGACCTATGAGCCAGGAGGTCACAGTTCAAGTCCCCGTCGGGGCACATGCCTGGGTTGGGGGCTTGACCCCCAGTAGGGGGGGCGGTGTGGAAAACAGCTGATCCATGATTCTTTCTCATCATTAATATTTCTATTTCTCTCTCTCCCTCTCCCTTCCTCTCTGAAATCAATAAAATATATTTTTAAAAAAGAAAATTCTAATATTTTGAACAAATTGTTCTGAAATAACGGGATGGTTTTAAGAAAGAAAGAAAAAAGAGCCTTAACCTACACCTCACACTAGACACAATATTTAATCTAAAATGGATCATAGATTTAAATGTAAAGTAGAAAACTACTAGGAGGAAACATAGGAGAAAAATCTGTGTGACCTTGGGTTTATCAAAGAGTTCTAAAATAGGACATCAAAAGCATGATTCATTTTTAAAATTACTGCATTGGAATTTATTAAAATTTAAAACATTTTCTATGTAAAAGACACGGATAAGTGATTAAAAAGACAACCCACAGACCAGGAGAATTTATTTCCAAACCATATTTCTGACAAAGAACTCTGAAAACTCAAAATAAGAAAACAAAACAAAACACCAATTTTAAAATGAGCAAAAGATATGAACAGACACTTCACCAACAGTGTAGACCGGTATCAAATAAGCAAATGAAAAGATGCTCAATATCATTAATCATTAGGGAATTGAGAATTAAAACCACAATGAGAAAACACTACACACCTATCAGAATAGCTAAAAATAAAAAGTGGAAATACCAAATGCTAGTGAGAGAGTGAAGCAACCAGAACTGTCATATATGGCTGAAAGGAACATGAAATGGTACATCTTCTTTAGAAAACAGTTTGGAAATTTCTTATAAAACTAAAAATATCTATCATGACTCAGAAATTCCACACCTAGATATCTACGGAAGAGAAATAAAAATATTTTGTTTAAACAAGGACTTGTACATCATATGTTTACCAGTTTCATTTATAATCACCAAAATTTAAAACAATCTAGGGTGGGCTCTCTCTCTTGGGACCATGCCAACGTCTTTCCCTTTCCCCTCTTCCCCATGAGGTGCATTACCATTGCTGTTCTCTCTCCTAAGCTCCAAGGGCCTTTTTTTTTTCTTCTGTAACTTGTTTCCTGAGCCTACACAGCCCAGGGGGCTCATTCTACTGTCTCTGTAACTCTCTAAATAAACTTTCTCTTATAATTTGAAAAATTAATAAATCAATACATTAAATAAAACAACCTAGATCTATTTCAACTTGGATAAACAGTGGTACATCAACTCAATGAAACACTACTCAGCAATAAAAAGAAACAACTATTGATTGACATTACATAGAAAAGTCTTATATGCATGTCGCTAAGTAAAACAAACAAAACTCAAGAAATAGCATATTATGTAATTACTAGAGGCCTGGTGCACGAAATTCGTGCATTGTGGGGGAGGATCTCTCAGCCCGGCCTGCACCCTCTCGCAATCCAGGACCCTGAGGGGGATGTCCAATTGCCAGT
Source organism: Myotis brandtii (assembly GCF_000412655.1). Classification (NCBI taxonomy): domain Eukaryota; kingdom Metazoa; phylum Chordata; class Mammalia; order Chiroptera; family Vespertilionidae; genus Myotis; species Myotis brandtii. Next base: position 740,080 of record NW_005369676.1, on the reverse strand, counting down.
TTAGGCCCGATCCTGCAGGGGTCCCTGCGGGATCGGGCCTAAACCAGCAGTCAGACATCCCTGTCACAATCCAGGACTGCTGGCTCCTAACCACTCACCTGCCTGCCTGCCTGATCACCCGTAACCACTCTGCCTGCCTGCCTAATTGCCTCTAACTGTTCACCTGCCTGCCTGATCACTCCTAACTGTTCGTCTGCCTGCCTGGTTGCCCCTAACCACTCTGCCTGCCTGCCTGATTGCCCCTAACCCCTCTGCTAGCCTGATCACCCCTAACTGCCTCTGCCTTGGCCCCCACTGCCACGGCTTTGTCTGGAAGGATGTCTGGAATGACATCTGGGAGGTTGTTTGGCTGTCCAGTCTAATTAGCATATTACGTTTTTTATTATTATAGACTAGAGGCCAGCTGCATGAAATTTGTGCACTCAGGGTGGGGGGGGGGTCCCTCAGCCCGGCCTGCACCCTCTCGCAGTATGGGAGCCCTTGGGGGATGTGCGACTGACTGCTTAGACCTGCTCCCCAAGGTGAGCGGGTCTAAGCAGTCAGTCGGACATTCTTAGTGCTGCTGTGGAGGCAGGATAGGCTCCTGACACCATTGCTGTGCTCACCAGCCATGAGCCCAGATTCTGGCTGAGTGGCAATCCCCCTGTGGGAGCGCACTGACCACCAGGGGGCAGCTCCTGCATTGAGCGTCTGCCCCCTGGTGGTCAATGTGCGTCATAGGACCAGTTGTTATGCTGTTCGGTCAATTTGCATATTAGCCTTTTATTATATAGGATATTTATATGCTTTTTGCAAAGGCAAAAAAATATATAGAGAAAAAAGATGAGTGGTTTCTGAGGGTTGGAAAGTACAGGGGAAGTGTTGAATATAAAGGGGCAGTACAAGGATATTTTAGGGTTGATAAAACTGTACTGTATGGAGCTGTGGTGGTGGACACATGACTTTCATCTGTTAAAATCCATAGTACCATACACTACAGAGTTTTGAATAATTTCTGTAGTTTACCTGATAGTATTGTATCAAGATTAATATTTTAATTTTGAAAATTATTCTATTGTTATACAAGATGTTTATATGTAAAGAAGCTGGATGTCAGATATATGGGAAATCTCTGTACTATTTTTGTAATTCTTCTGTAAATCTAAAATCTCAAAATAAAAATCTTTTTGAAATGTAATTTTATAATAAACTGAGTATGCTGTTCTGAATAAGATTTCTCACACAAACTCTCTTACTTTGTTAAACATATTAGGAGAGAAAAAAATAATTTGGCCTTAGGAATTTTGTTTAAAATCTACTACAAACTGTATCTCTAAACATTCTCTTAACCTATTTATCACCATCTGAAAGTGAATGATTCTCCATCTACTCTAGCACTTTACCTTGTAGCTCAGTTTTATCTATCAGAACTACTCTATTATACTTTTTTTACAAAATAAATTTTTTCTTTTTCTGACTTTATAACTATTCTGTGTGTCCTATGCCTCTAATTACATTACTCTATTATACTTTTTTTACAAAATAAATTTTTTCTTTTTCTGACTTTATAACTATTCTGTGTGTCCTATGCCTCTAATTACATGCTAGATGCTTTTTCAATTTCATGAATAGTTGCATCATTAAGTACTTTGACTATCTAATATCATGCTCCCTGATGCAGCTGAAGCCAAATTTCTCTCTCTCTCTCTCTCTCTCTCTCTCTCTCTCTCTCTCATTCATTCATTCTTTCTTTCTTTTTGGTGGTATTATTGTTACCAATCAGAAACTGGCCCAGAGGGTGTGTGCCACTGGCCAGTCGGTATTATGTAGGTTCTTGACTTTGTGCAGGAAACATTTCACAATGTGAGTCCAGGTGATTTTGAAAGTATAATCACAGTAAAACAAGGAAGGGCTTACGATAGAAGAAGCAACACGAGAGAGCCTAGGCAGGGCTGCTTTGGTTCTCTAGAAATGTTATAAGAAAAGAAATGAGCCTTGCTATTGGCTCACTGAAAAGTCAGAGAAAAGGGGGTCTTTGGGACAGGTTTAGAGGGTTAGCCAGGGTCAGCTGCTGCTGCCCATTGCTCCCCTGGTTGCAAGTCTGCTGGGGACCCTTAGAGTTTAGGGGATGCATGCCTGTGGAGGAAGAAGAGGAGGAAGGGAAAGGAGCAGACATGCTCCCAGGAGGGAGAGTGGCCCTAGGTCCCTTGTCTTGAGGGTTTTGAAGGCTAGGAGTTTAGGGGAGGTCTTAGAAGAAGATCTCAATAGAATATTCATCAGCTTTATGCTGATGCACCAAAATGAGATTTATTTTCTTAACTTTATGTGTCCTTGGGTGTGGTTGGCACAAATGGCACTAATTGGATTTCTGCTTTCTCCCTGAATGGGGTGATTTAACCTACTTACCCTGTTGGTTGGGGAGGCGAAGTGTAAACCATTTACTCTTAAGTGTCCTTGGTTAGGGAAGATAGAATTTTTCTATTTACTAGAAGCCTGTAAACTGCTTGTCCTTTAACTTTCTATCTTGATTTCCCTATTCCACTTCTTACTAGCCTGTTTCATTATTCCGAAGACATTTCTTATGTTCTCTTTCTATATTTCTCACCATTTCATTAGCATTTTTTGTTAGCATTGTCAAACTCTTCTGAGATTAATAATTAGTTTGGTGTATTAATCAGAATGAGTTTTAAATTGGAAAAAGAGGAAATGGAAAACATTCAATTAATTATAAAATACATTTTATATATTTATCTGAAAGCCAGCCTGGGCTCAAAAAAGTTCTTTAGGGTGATATGTCAGATAAGAATGATTTTGAGCCCTAGCCAGTTTGGCTCAGTGGATAGAGCATCGACCTGCGGACTGAAGGATCTCTGGTTCAATTCTGGTCAAGGTCACATACTTAGGTTGCAGGCTGGATCCTTGGCCCTGGTCAGGGCACGTGTGGAAGGCAACCAATCAATGTGTCTCTCTCACATTGATGTTTCTCTCTGTGTGTGTCTCTCTTGCTCTTGTCCACTCTCTCTAAAATTCAATGGAAAAATATCCTCAGGTGAGGATTAACCAAAAAAGAAAAAAAAAGAAAGAAGAATGATTTTGGAATCTCTTAAGCCAAATTGAAGAACAAAAGGCAGCAGAGTTTCAGCTAGATGGGTTGAGGTAATGAAAGGAGTTAGAGACAGGAGAGGCAGATTAGGGGGAGAGGGGCCCATGGGAGAGGAATACATACATGACGAGCAGAGACAGCTCCTAGCTGCCAGATTGTTTACAAGAGTGTTACAAGATAAGAGGAAGAAGAAGAGGGGGCACTGGGTGAGCTTTGAAACTTTGAAACTGATACCATGCAGGGAAAAGGGGAAAAGTGGCCAATTAGGAAAGCACAGGGGACATAAAATAAGGAAGGGTCCAATTACACAGTGTCATGAAGAGACAAAGAAGCTTCCAGCATTTATTAACCCATAGACAAAGAGACTCACAGGACTAGGTTTTTCCCATTTTAGAGAGACCAGAGCAGGTTTTTCCCATTTGGGGACCCCTCCCCAGGGGAGTTCCCCTTTGGGTACCCCTTCCCAGGGGGAATTTGTATACACTTACAATAAATTTCCACACTTTTACTAAAAAATCTTTTAGTCCTCAAATTTTCTTCAAATTTCCTAGGACAAGATCTGGTGTGGAGAGTCCAAGCTTGCTAATTCTATGTATCAGAACTGGCGCCCAAAGTGGGACTTGTGTAGTGTCATCTTTCCACTCCGAGTAAGCACTCTGTCACCTCCTCACTATCCCCTTTGTAGTTTTGGAGACATTGCTGGACACCCACTTAATTCGGCTGCTGTCTCAAGTGGGTAATTCTCTTTCACTTTCCTTTTTTTAGCTGTTAACTCATTGATTGCTGGGTCGCCTGCTTTTGTCTTGATTGCAAAAGTCTGTAAAGTAAATTTAGAGCTGTTATAATGTCTTTTGCTTTGTTAAAAGTGTGCTTTGAAACTAAGTATTTAAATATGCTCCTAAGGGTCAATCTAAGGAATGCTGGTTGTTTACTTTTCTTGGTTATTAGAAATGAGGCTTCTAAGAATTATTAGTTGGAAATGATACAGTGGGATTACAGAAGGCATAAGGCATGGAGATGCATTTTGAAGGAAATAGAGACTAGGTTCTTAAGCTGATTGTTTCTGAAGGTGTAAGATTGTGAAGAAGGTTCATGAAAGTGATAGAATGGGAAGAGGAATGTTGAAAGGAAACTATATAAATGACATAGCCAGTAAGCCAAGATAAGTGGAATAGGGCAACCGAGACAAGGAAGTTAAAATAAAGGCCAAATCAGGTAGACAATTTATAGTCAGCCTGTAACTAATAAGCTGTAATCTTCCCTAGCCAAGGATACAAAGCAAGTGGTTAATACAGAAAGGGAGAGGGAAAGGAGGAAAAAAAGGGGGAGGGCATTTTATTCCCAGAGCAGAGGAATTTTAAGATCTATGGACAGGAGTATTTATGATGCCTCAGACTGTCCTCCCTCCCCCCCACCCCCCACACCACGCACACACACACACATACACACGCACACACGCACACAGCCTGCTCTGCAGATTGGCTGGGGGCCCGTCTGATCCGGAGTAAAATTTGCACATATGTAAATGAGTGCTAGACAAAAGAATGATATTCAAGAGTAAATTCAAGTTTAAAAAGAAAACTTTAACAATTCCTTCCACTGCAATTTACAGAGTAACCTAGTATTTACAGAGTAACCTGGAAATTTTTATTCAAGCAATAAATCTCTGCATTAACTAGTTACCATAAGTATAATAGGAGTTACGTTTACCTGAGGTGTGCTTACAATATAAACTAGCATTTCTCTCTCCCAATTGTTTTTTGGGGAGTGACTAAGATTCTTGGTAGCCTTGTTTCAACAAGGCTTATAATGTTAAAAAAGAAGAAACTAAAAACTCTTTGAAGTAATATTTTGATGTTTTTAATCAAGTAAGTATAAAGTTCAAGCCAGTGAACAGGAAAACTGAAGGGCTCATTGTACATTCAAGAGTGTTTCCTAGGTAGAAGTACTGACAGGAAAAGTCAGGAGAAACATAAAACTAGATTACAGGACTAAATTAATTAAGAGTAACTATGTAGTTTTTGTAACTTTTACTAAAAGAATTGCTGATTTTTTAAATCTTAGTTTTTCAGATACAATGAAATATTTTTAAAGCAATTGTGTAACATATTTTTCTCCCTAATTTATCCTTCCAGAATTTGGCAATTCTTAATAAGTGAGTCATGACAATATGTTTATTTGCATGGATTCAATAAGACCAGTTTCCAGTAGTGGTTTTGTTAATCAAGACTTTGACCAGAGTGTCATGTCTAAAAGAGATGTCATTAGAAGAGATGTCACTTGAAGCCAATGTGAGCACCTTGGAGAAAAATCTGGTACCTTGCTTGGTTATGTGGTTCATGACAGTCTTTCCAGGTAAGGAATAAAGGCTACTTTCCTGAAAGATGGCAAGGAAGGAACCTCAGGACATCATTAGGTACCTCAACTTGAGTGATTCACCCAAGTCTACAGGTATTACAGGCAAGCCAGATGGCAACTAGGTGGCTCAGCTTCTTTGCTCTGAGGGAGCTCATTAAAGCTCAATCATGAGATTCCAGCAAGCAGATTTTAAAAGAGCCTATACAGTCAATTGCTATTCTTTTTATGTTCATGCAAACACTCAGGCCAAATTTAAATTAGACTTAATACAATAAAGGGATGGTCCTTTGAAGCAGGGAGTCCCTCGGGGGTGAGGACGACGGAGCCCCAACACGCTAGGGCGTCTGCATGCACGGCTCCGGAGACCAGGTTCAGTGACGCAGATCCGTTTTATTGTGGAACTACAGGGGTATATATAGCATGAGGCGACCAATCAGAGGGAGACACGTTGCTACAGGCGACCAATGGCTGAAAGGCTGGGGTACTGTTCACGTGGCTCTAGGAGTTTGTTCAGGCAGGCGTTGCTACTTCCTGGTGTGCCGAGGAAGCATGTCATGGTGGAGTGTGCTCACACCATTGCATCAGCCGCAGCGCTGAGACATACTTCCCGAGCTCTACGTACAGTCCTTAATAAAAATAAGGGTGATTTTAGGGAGAAAAATAATGTTTCAGCAGACTCTATAATATACAATTATGAGTAGATTCCAATTATTGTTTCAAAGTTTTATTTTTCACCTATAAATTGAACTGAATCTTAAATTTGTCTGGTTTTCCTGGATATTTAGCTATGACTCTCCAGACTAATGCTTACTTTTCTCCCATCCTTAGCCTTGGAATCATTGAACACTAAAACGCTTTTCCTTCCGCTATACCATTTGTTATAATTATTGTTCAGTTTGTCTCCCAGGTTACAAGCCCTACTCACATACAGGGATACCACCTTTAAACATCATTGCCACCTCCTTCTATGCTCAGGCCTCAACAAGAATTTCTTGGCTCTGAAGAAAAATGTCACATCTTTTGGTCAAATAAGTTTGACAACATTCAAAGTGTTTGAATTTTAAGAAACAAGCCTTAGATTTGTGAGGATCGGAGGAAGTCTTATTCCTTATGAGAATTGTAGGAAAGCCTAGGAAGGAGTGCCCCTGCTCAGGAAACATGGCATACTATTTCCCATATATTGGAGGGCATATGGGCCCTGGAGTAGAGGACTCTTTTCTTTTGTGAGAAAAATAAATAGAACAGAGGAGGGCCAAAAGTGACTAAAACAAGCCCTCCAGCATTATTTACAGTGCCCTCTGTTTTCCCAGGTAGATAATATACTACACACCTATATAATCAAGGAAATTAACTTATAGATATATAGTCCTAGTCTTGGCTAAAATAGGGTTCCACACTTTCTGTATAAATCCCTCCTTACTGTCAGACTTGGGAGACCAGGATTAAAAAAATAGACATTTTGATAGAGAAGGCAGACATAGGAATAAAGCTGAAGCCATTTGTACTCCCCCTAGAGCTCTGAGTATGGGTCAAACTCTCTGAGCCCTCGGCTTAGAGTCACTTCCTTTTAAACTCCCTTGGAAAACTCGATAGGTACTTCAGAAACAGAACAATCTCAGGCACTTTCAATCAGGGACACAGATTAGTTCAGGCTTCCCCACATCTGGGAGTGAGTGCCTGGTAGGACCACGCTGGTACGTGTGCACAGTCCAGAGGTCCATCCTGTCAGTGATGCACACTAATAGGCATTCTTCACAGAGCCCAGGTTATAAGCACCTGGTCTCACTGGTAAGGTGGCTAGCCCAGCAGATGCTCACTCGCCCGCCACATGCAACAAGGCACTAAGTATTGATGCTCTTTGCCTGGGATGGGGACGTCCCTGCCAGGAAAGGGCCATAGATCTTTCTGTGGGTTTTCTTTCAGCTGGGAAGCTCATCATCAACATCCCAGAAAAGCAGCTCGTTGAGCTGCATTAGAATTTTTTGATCCACAAAAATTAAATACAAAATGCCTAATTTTCTTTTGTACCCAGAATTAGCCCCAGTACCATCTATCAGATGGGGGAAAACTAGCCCCTGGAAGGGAGTCTTAATTATAACACCCTTTTAAAATTAGATCTTTTTTATAGAAGGAAAGGGAAGGAGTCAGAAGTCCCCTATGTCCAGGTTTTCTTTATTCTAAGGGACAAACCAAATTTATGTAGGGATATCCAGAAGTCTATAGATTCTTTAGCACACATAATCGTTACTCACAGAGAAGCCCTCAGTTATTTACTGGCCAAACAGTGGAGTTTGTGCAATGATTAATAATTCTTGCTGCATCTACATAAACCCTTCCAAAGAGGTAGGGAAATGAACTACTTGAATCCTCCAACAAGCAGGTTGGCTAAAAGAAGGGCCTCACATCTCTCACCCCAGAGGTCTGGGCACAAATAAAGGAAATAATGCTATCTCTAAGAAGTTAGCTAGCCCCTCTTCTTGGACTCTTGTTTATACTATTTTTCTTCTTATCTAGAAACTAGAGGCCCGGTGCACAAAAATTTGTGCACTGGCGGGGGAGGGGGGTCCCCCAGCCCGGCCTGTGCCCTCTCAGAGTCTGGGACCCCTCGGGAGATAACGACCTGCTGGCTTAGGCCTGCTCCCGGGTGGCAGAGGGCACGTCCAATCCCTAGGTGGAGCCCCTGGTCAGGCTCAGAGCAGGGCCAATTGGGGAGTTGGGGTGCCGCCCCCTGTCATGCACAGAGCAGGGCGGATCGGGAGTTTGCGATGCCACCCTCAGTCATGCTCAGGGTAGGGCCGATTGGGGGGTTGGGGCACCGCCCCCGTCACACTCAAGGCAGGGTCAATGGGGAGGTTGCAGCGCCACCCCCTGTCAAGCACAGAGCAAGGCCGATCAAGGGGTTGGGGTGCTGCCCCCTGTCACTCACAGAGCAGGGCCCATCAGGGGG
>NW_005369676.1:708830-730857 GCF_000412655.1 Myotis brandtii | reverse complement strand
TATTCTGGGCCAGCTTTAGCTCTGAGGCCTAGCTGCTGAAAGCAGGTTTCTGGCCTTTACCTTCTGTATTTGATACAATGTTGCGGTCCGGCTGGCTGAGGCCCGGCTGACTGAAAGCCGATTTCTAGGGTTTTGTTTAGCTTCTATATTTGCAACATAGTTGCTTAGGCAAGTCAGGCTGGGAACGTTGGAGTCCGCTGTCACTGGAGCAAGCAAGCCTCCCTGTTCGCTTCAGTGCATGGCTGCCAGCCGCCATCTTGGCTGACAGTTAATTTGCATAAGGATATGCTGATTAGCCAATGGGAAGGGTAGCGGTCGTACGCTAATTACCATGTTTCTCTTTTATTAGTGTAGATGCTAAAGCTACAAATGGTTCTCCAGTGGAACCACAAATGGAAGCCACATCCTTCTTTCTTGGACCCCTAGATTGCCCTATGGGAACCTGACTGCTGCCCCAGTCAATGTCCCTGTCCAGCAGGAAGTAGCTAGAATGATCATCGCCCCTTATCCCCAACAGCAGTTGGGGTTTCCTAATCAGAGGGGGGACTGAAAAGAGTTAGAGACAGGAGAGGCAGATTAGGGGAAGGGTGATCCATGAGAGAGGAATGAATACATGAGAGGCAGAGACAACTCCAATCCACCAGATTGTTTACAAGAGTGTTACAAGATAAGGGGAAGAAGAAGATGGGGCACCAGGTGAGCTTTGAAACTTTGAAACTGATATCATGCAGGGAAAAGGGGAAAAGTGGTCAATTAGGAAAGCACAGGGGACATAAAATAAGGAAGGGTCCAATTACAAAGTGTCATGAAGAGACAATGAATCTTCCAGCATTTATTAACCCATAGACAAAGAGACTCACAGGACTAGGTTTTTCCTATTTTAGAGAGACAAGAGAAGGTTTTTCTCATTTCGGGACCCCTCCTTAGGGGAGTTCCCCTTTGGGCACCCCTCTCCAGGGGGAGTTTATATATGCTTACAATAAATTTCCATGCTTTTGCTAAAAAATCTTTTAGTCCTCTAATTGTTTTTCTTGTTTTTTCTCAAGAAAAATGATTTTAAATATAATAATGTTACATCCAGTAAACACCAATTATTCAAGAAAAATCTTAGATATAATAATATTATATGCAATAAACATTAGTATTTCAAGAAAAAAAGAATTTTAAGTATAATAATATTACCAAAACTATAGTAATATAGTATGATATCACAAAAGTTGTAGGAAATATTAAAAATCTGCAAATAACAGGATTACTTCTATTATATCCTAAAATATTATTTTTTTCCATCAGGACCTATTTTTTTTTTAAATATATTTTATTGATCTTCCACAGAGAGGAAGGGAGAGAGATAGAGAGTTAGAAACATCGATGAGAGAGAAACATCGATCAGCCGCCTCCTGCACATCTCCCACTGGGGACGTGCCCGCAACCCAGGTACATGCCCTTGACCGGAATCGAACCTGGGACCCTTCAGTCCGCAAGCCGACGCTCTATCCACTGAGCCAAACCGGTTTCGGCATCATCAGGATCTATTTTTGATCATCAGTTTATGTTCTTCATTATACCCATAAATTAGTGAGATCATGTCATATTTATCGTTCTCCAACTGGCTTATTTCGCTTAGAATGATGCTCTCCAGGTCCATCCATGCTGTTGCAAATGTTAAGAGTTCCTTCTTTTTTACAGCAGCATAGTATTCCATTGAATAGATGTACCACAGTTTTCTAATCCATGATCTGCAGATCGCCACTTAGGCTGTTTCCAAATCTCAGCTATTGTAAATTGTGCTGCTATGAATATAGGAGTGCATATATCCTTTCTGATGGGTGTTTCTGATTTCTTTGGATATATTCCTAGAAGTGGGATTATTGGGTCAAGTGGGAGATCCATTTTTAATTTTTTGAAGAAACTCCATAGTGTTTTCCACAGTGGTTGCACCAGTCTGCATTCCCACCAGCAGTGCAAGAGGGAATTTTTCTTCCCATCCTTGCCAGCAATTGTCATTTGTTGATTTGTTGATGATAGCCATTCTGACAGGTGTGAGATGGTATCTCATTGTTTTTTTTATTTGCATCTCTCGGATGATTAGTGACTTTGAGCATGTTTTCATATATCTCTTGGCCTTCTTTATGTCTTCTTTCGAAAAGTGTCTGTTTAGGTCTTTTGCCAATTTTTTGCTTGGCTCGTTTATCTTCCTTTTGTTAAGTTGTATGAGTTCCCTATAAATTTTGGAGATTGAACCCTTATCAGAGATACCAGTAATATTGACAAATATGTTCTCCAATGCAGTGGGCTTTCTTATTGTTTTGTTGATGGTTTCTTTTGCCGTGCAGAAGCTTTTTATTTTGGTGTAGACCCATTTGTTTATTTTCTCTTTAGTTTCCATTGCCCTAGGAGCTGTATCGGTAAAGATACTGCTACGACATATGTCTGATATTTTGCTGCCTATGTATTCCACCAATAACACAGTGACAACAGGGAAAAAAACAAAATATGTGAACTGTAAGGTATGGAAACTTCTGGCACCTACAACTACAGCAGCGGTTCTCAACCTGTGGGTCACAACCCATTTGGCAGTCGAATGACCCTTTCACAGGGGTCGCCTAAGACCATCCTGCATATCAGATATTTACATTACGATTCATAACAGTAGCAACATTACAGTTATGAAGTAGCAACGAAAATAATTTTATGGTTGGGTCACAACATGAGGAACTGTATTTAAAGGGCCAGAGGTTGAGAACCACTGAACTACAGCATTAAACACAGCCTAGATCCTAGCCAGATTAGCATAGCACTAGCTTAGCATCACATAAGAGATTTACTTCACACAAAAAGTTGAATTACCTCATACAGCATGCCTCACCTTCATCAAGAAATTACAAGGCATGCAAAAGGTGGGACAAAATACAGTCTGAAGAGACAAAGCAAGCATCAGAATCAGACTCATATATGATACAGATTTTAGAATGATCACATAGGGAATTTAAAATAACTATGATTAATATACAGGGGTGGGCAAAAGTAGGCTTAAAGTTATAATACAAATAAATAATACTGTCTACATAATAAAGAGCCAGGATCCTAATCACTGAAAGCTCCACCAGACTGGAAGCTCAACCCAGCACTGAATGGGGCCTCTGCAGTGCCTGACCCAGCACTGACTGCCTAGAGGGCTGTGGATAGGCCTGGAGAGAGGCCTGCAGAGAGAGAGGGAGGGTCTGATCCATAGCCTCTGTGGCAGCTGTTGATCAGAACTTGCCTCTCTTTCTCTCCCAGCCTGGCCAACAGCCACGCTTCCATTTCTCTCCAAGCCTCCACAGGGACTGCTGATCAGCCCTGCCTTTCTGATCAGACCCTGTTGATAGGCCCAGAGACGCTGACTGGCATAGAAACTAACCAATCAGAACCAAATCTAGGTCAACTGTGAGGAGCCAATGGCTGCCTAGGAGGTGAAGCTTTTGACACTGACTGGCATAGAAACTGACCAATCAGAACCAAATTGGCCAGCAGAGGAGGGCAGTTGGGGGTGAGATCAGGCCTGCAGGGGAGGGCAGTTAGGGGTGAGATCAGGAAGGCAGGCAGAGGGGTTAGGGGCAATCAGGCAGGCAGGCAGGTGAGTGGTTAGGAGCCAGCAGTCCCAGATTGTGAGAGGGGTGTCTGACCGCCAGTTTACAAAATATGTAAACCTGTGGGATCGTGCCTAAACCGGCCGTTGGACATCCCCTGAGGGGTCCCTGATTAGAGTGAGTGCAGGCTGGGCTGAGGGAACCCACCCCCTCCGTGCACGAATTTCGTGCACCAGGCTACTAGTAATTAATAAATAATAATACAAGAATAAACTGTATTGTGTACTCTCAACTATATACCTACTTTTGTCCACCCCTGTATTAAGGGCTTTGATGGGAAAAGTAGACAATATGCTAGAATAGATGAGTAATATAAGCAGAGAGGTGCAAATTCTAAGAAAGTATGAAAAAGGAATGTTATAAATAAAAAACACTGTAACAGAAATGAAAAACACCTTTGATAGGTTCATGAGTAAACTAGAAACAGTGAAATAAAGAATCAGTGAAAAAATATCAATAAAAACTTCCTAAACTAAAATTCAAAGAATTAAGAAAAAAAAATGTGGGACAGTTACAAAAATTGTGATATACAAGTAATCATAATGCCAAGAGGAGAAGAAAGGAGCAGGAGCTGAAGAAATATCTGAAATAATAATGGCCGAGAATATTCCAAAATTAATGACAAACATTGAACCACAGACCCAGGAAGCACAGAGAATACCAACAAAAATAAATACTAAAACATCTATGCCTAAGCCTATGATATTTAAGCTACATATTTAAGCTAAAACCAAAGACAAATATAAAATCTTGAACTCTAAAGAAGAATAAATTTACCTATTCAAAAATAAGAATATTAGACTTCTCATAAGAAACTATGCCCAGCCAATGTTGCTCAGTGGTTGATTGTTGACCCATGTACCTGGAGGTCACTGATTTGATTCTTGGTCAGGGCATATACCCAGGTCGGGGGCTCGATCCCCAGTGGGGGTGTGCGCAGCAGGCAGCCAATTGATGTTTCTCTCTCATCCATGTTTCTATCTCTCTATCTCTTCCTCTCTCTCTCTAAAAATCAATAAAAACACATTTAAAAAAAGAGAAACTATGAAGGTAAAAAGAGAGAATAAATATTTAAAGTGTTGGGGGAAAAACTTTGTTATTGTTGTAATTAGCTAGTTTATTAATATTAATAACAGGAAAAGAGCAAAGGGAAGGCCAGACATTATAAACATGGTCATGTGGGCAGCTTCACCAGGAATCACTGGTCCATTCCTTGCAGATCAGTGGGGGAAGGAATCGAACAAAGTGGGAGATGGGCACACTTGCAGTGAAGTCCAGTTAATATAGGAAAGGTACTTGTCTGTCAGACTAGCCTGGGTAAAAGATTATTGGCTAGAAGGGTGAAGCCACTGCAAGTGTGCAAAATCTTGGAAGAGTAAAATCTCCAGAGAAAAAGTTTCCTCTCTTGCCCTTTATTCACCCTTTCTCGCTCTTGGTTCATGACCTGCACTTGCCCCATGCTCTTACCTGCCATGTGGCCTTAAGCAGCTGTACGGCCCATGGCCATGCAAACTACACACACAGGATGCTGGACTGGACTATCTATACTAATAATAGAGGAATATGCAAATTGTCTGGGATGCCATCACAGTAACAGTAACGACCAGCAGGCTGCCTGAGGCGACAAGGCCTGCAGGGGGATTAGCAAGGGACTACCAAATGACTGAACAGCAGGCTGTGTGGGGCAACCAGGCCTGCAGGGGGGTTAGTGAGGGATGACCAAACAACTGAGCAGCAAGCTGCGTGGGGCAACCAGGCCAGCGGCAGGGGTGGGGGGCAGTTGAGGGCAATCAGGCCAACAGGCATAGGCAGTGAGGGGTGATCAGCCTGGAAGGGGGGGCAGTTAGGGGTGATTAGGCAGGCAGGCAGGTGAGCAGTTAGAAGCCAGCAGTCCCGGATTGTGAGAGGGATGTTCGACTGCCAGTTTAGGACCGAGATATCAGGCCTAAACCGGCAGTCAGACATCCCCCAAGGGATCCCCCCAAATCCCCAAATTGAACTAAATTAATCCAAAGAATTGACCAAAACACTCCTAGAACCAATAAGTGGTAAAAGTAAGATTACAGGATATAAGGTTAATATACAAAAGACTATTATTTTCCTATATATGAACATTGTACAATTGAAACTTGAAATATAAACACAATATCATTTATATTAACACCCCTCAGAAAAAAACCTAAAATAATTAGGTATAACTTTTTTCAATCTATAAGATCTATATGAGAAAAACTATAAAATACTGTTAAAAGAAGTCAAACAAGATCTAAATAAATGGAAAGCTGTTTCCATGTCCTTGGATAGGAAGATTCACTATTGCTAAGATGTTAATTTTTCCCAATGTGTTCTATAGGTTCAATGCAATCTCAATCAAAATTCAGTTAATGATACATGACATTATTCATTTGTCAATATCTACAGAACTGTACAACACAAAATGTGAACTTTAGTGTAAACTAAAGACTTCAACTAATAATAATATATTACTATTGGTTCATTAATTATTATAAATATACCAAACTAATGAAAGATGCTAATAATAAGGTAAATTGTATATGGGATACAAGGGGTATATGGAAAATATATTTACTAGCTGCCCAATTTTTCTGTAAATCTAAAACTATTCTTAAAAATGAAATCTATGTATATAAAAAATTTTTAAATCATCATGAGATAATACTAAACCCTATCTGAATGGCTAAAATTATGATTGACAACTACAAGTCAAGGGAGTAGAGCAAATGGAAATCTTATATACTATTGACAGGAATGTAAAATGATACAACCACTTTGGAAAACAATTTGAATGTTTCTTAAACATAAACCCAGAAATTCTACTTCTAGGTATTTACCTAAGAGAAATGAAAATATATACCCATTCAAAGACTTGAACATGTATTCATAGCTGCTTTATTTATTACTAGAGGCCCGGTGCATGAAATTCGTTCACCGGTGGGGGGGGGGGTTCCCTCAGCCCAGCCTGCACCCTCTCCAATCCGGGACCCCTTGGGGAATGTCCGACTGCCGGTTTAGGCCCGATCCTGGGGACCACTGGCTCCTAACTGCTCACCTGCCTGCCTACCTGATCGCCCCTAACTGTCCCCCCCACCAGCCTAGTTGCCCCTCACTACCCCTCCCTGCTGGCCTGGTCACCCCCACCTGCCCACCCTGCCGGCCTGGTCACCCCATGCAGCCTGCTGTTCGGTCGTTTGGTCACCCCTCGTTGCCACCCCCTCCCCCCGCCGGCCTGGTCGCCCCACGCAGCCCACTGCTCAGTCATTTGGTCGGTCCTCACTAACCCCCCTGCCAGCCTGGTCACCCCACGCAGCCTATTCGGTTGTCCATTCGGTTGTTTCGGTTGCGACGGTCACTTAGGCTTTTATATATAGAGAAAGCAAAAAATTGTGCTTTAATCCCTTTCTTTAATAACTTTCAGTAATACTCTACTTCACTCAACTGTACCCCTGAACTGGCACTTTGGGAAAAGAAAGAATCTTCTGCCCATAAAGAAGATATACCCAGCATAGCGGGTATCCACAGCAGCTGAGAGGGTTTTTCAGGAAGCAGATTGTAGGGCATACTTAGGAGGAGAATGTAAGCCTTCTGAAGTATTGGATAAAGGTTCTATATTGGTTTGCTACTGCTACCCTAACAAAGTCCTACAGACTGGGTGGCTTGAAAAACAGAACATGATTTTCTCACAGTCCTGGAGACTAGAAGTCTGAAATCAAGATGTTGGCAAGGTTGGCTCTTTCTGAGAGCTCTGAGTGAAACAGCTGTACCAGCCCTCTATCTTTGGCTTGTAGATGGCCATTTTCTCCCTGTTTTTCTTCACATTACCTTTCCTCTGTGTGTGTCTGTCTCCAAATTTTCCCATTCTATACGGACACCAGTCATATTGGATTAGGGCTCACCCTAATGAACTTATTGCAACTCAATTACCTCTGTAAAGACCCTATCTCCAAATAAGGTCACATTCTGAGGTACATATGAATTTGAACAGATACAATTCAACCCATAATAGGTTTGAACCATTTTCTTTTTATGTATAAAGTGGTCCCAAATCATGTAAGAATAGTCCCAGGACTCTGAAAAGCCTTTATATTTAATTTCAACTCAATTTTTTGAGTTTGATTTCCCAATTAATATTGGTGATCACTATTGTTCTTTAATTCTCACAAAGAAGAAAAAGAGGGAACTTAGCTTTTCCACTAAGAGTTTATTCTGCTTGATGTTTTTTTTCTTCTTCTTCCATTTTTTATTGTGGTAAAATACACATAACACAAAATTTACTATCTTAACCATTTTAAGTGTACAGTTCAGTGATATTAATACATTCATATTGTTGCACAACCATCACTACCATCCATCTCTAGATCTTTTTTTATCTTGCCAGACTGAAAATCTGTACCCATTAAGCAACAACTCTCCATGACCCCATCTCCCAAGCCCCTGGTGACCACCATTCTTCTTTCTTTCTTAATTTTTTTCATCTCCTCTTTTCCCCCATAGCTTCTGGTAACTACCATTCTACTCTCTGTTACTATGAGTTCAGTGAGGTTTCTGTATTTTGCTTTGTTTTGTTTGTTTTAGATTCCACATATAAGTGAGATCATGCACTACTTATCATTCTGTGTCTGCCTTATTTCACTTAGCATATGTCCTCTAGGACTAGGTTCATACATGTTGTTGCTAATGTCAGGATTTCTGTCTTTTTTAAGGCTGAGTAATATTCCATTACATATATCCATTTTCTTTATCAACTCATCCATCTAAGGACACTTAGGTTGTTTCTATATCTTGGCTATCTTATGTAATAAAAGGGTAATATGCAAATCGACCAAACTGCAGAACGACCGGTCACTATGATATGCACTGATCACCAGGGGGCAGACGCTCAACATAGGAGCTGCCCCCTGGTGGTCAGTGCGCTCCCACAGGGGGAGTGCTGCTCAGCCAGAAGCCCAGAAGCCGGGCTCATTGCTGGCGAGCGCAGCAATGGTGGTGGCGGGAGCCTCTCCTGACTCTGTAGCAGCACTAAGGATGTCTGATTGCCGGCTTAGGCCCTTAGCCATCAGTCAGACATCTCCCGAGGGCTCCCAGAATACAGACTGTGGAGAGGGTGCAGACCGAGCTGAGGGACCCCTCTCCCCCCGCCCTGAATGCAGAATCCTATGCACCAGGCCTCTAATTGTAAATAATGCTGCAGTGAACATGGAGGTGCATTTGCTTTGAATACATACCCAGAAGTGGGATTGCTTGAAGCTCTCTATGTGCATTTATTTTCTCAACAACATTAACAAGGTAGATGTTGTTTCCTGCTTATAGTTGAGGAAAATGAAGCTAAATGAGATTAAGTAGTTTGCCCCAATTGTCCAAGCTGTTATTATGTTGCAAATAATGAGATATATTTAAACCCAGGCCTTTCTGACTCTAGTGTCCCTGCTCCTTCCTTAACAGTGAACTACTTCACACACACAAAAGTGTGTAAATGAAAGAAATTCCAAAATTATTCCTCCCAACTTATGTATAAGGTTGTGCTTATTCTGATATAATCAGGGATGTATTCTATGATATTCTATGAACAGAAACTTTAGAAAAGATGATACTACAAAAGAGTGCTAGGTGACTCCAAGAACTTTGAAACTTAATGGAAAAAATATTATGAATTACCTGAACCTATATCTCACAATCATAGGAGTTTAGGTGATTTGCCTGTCAAGGTAACATGTTTCAGGTGTTGTAAAGAAAATATCACTCAGTGGGGGTACATGAGACACCCCTCAAGAATCTCAGTTACCCCCCAGTGTTCTTGGTTATGAACAATTGATTTTTCCTTAGTCTTAAGGGCAATGAAATGCAACCTTGAGCTCCTCAGATCAGATTGCTGCCCGGCCCTATTACACACCAGGTGGCTGAAATGCAAGGAGGAGTTTAAGAAGTCAAGTATATTATACTATGCCATGGCCCTAGAAATCATCAGTAAAGTACTATAACTTCATATAGGAATATTTAACTTCATAGTAGCATATTTCTTATCACCATAGCTTCAGATTAAATTTCACTAATCTAAGCTTCCTGGAAGGCAAAGAGGAAAGTTTTGAATCAGCTCCCCTTCATGAAGCTGTTTAGCAATAACAATGGTCCAAGCCACATGTCCATAATGAAGGGAGTTCAGTGGGATGGGCCACAGCACTAATGATCTGGGGTCAGAAGGTCATTGCTCACTCTAAAGGGCCTTTAGCCACACTCTGCTCTTGGCGACAGACAGGGCCCTCACCTCAGTCACTTTTCATCTCACATATGGGGGGTACTTGGCCACAGAAGGATCAATTCAAAATAATTTTCAGTGACTTGGTGAATATACTCTTCCATTGGAGATAATATTGCATTGCTAGACATATTTTGATCTGCAAATCTTCCTTGGTGAGGTTTGTATAAATTGAGGATCATTTGGCTGATTCTCATTTAAGTCCTGCTTCCAAATGCCCCATATAAGCTTCCAGGGGAACTTGAAGAATTCTAAATCAGTCCCTCACCTATTTCTATTGATATTGAACTCTATCAAGACATTAGGATTTACTTCCTTATGGAAATAACCTTACAGAGCATCCAGTTGTTGAACATCTATGACTTAATCTGTCCGTGTATCCGGAAACTTTATTCCTGGGTGCAGTTTGATGGAGTATGGATTTCATGCTGGGCTAACTCAGAGAAGAAATAGACAAATGCCCACTTGGAAATATTTTGTCCTTTTAAATATTTTCTTTGTATTCAAAGGAAACATTATGTGTAGGCCGGGTATCACAGGAGCTTTCCTACCCTACTCTAGGGAAGTCATGGAGAACCACACCTGCACTTCAAGTACTACCTAGGCTCTGGGTATATTTGAGAAATGACATATGAGGTAGAAAAATTATAAAAGAAATCTTGAAAAATAAACATGACTATTTAAGTGTTATACTGAACTCAATAACTTCAAAGCAAATACTTTGCTATTAAAATTTGTTCAGGAATCATAGAAGTCTGGAAATAAACACATCATGAACTATATTTTCAAATATCATATCAGAAAAAATTGGACTAGGCCAATTAGGAGGGGAGTACAGATTTCTTTTTATATAAAAAAGATGAAATTCTACTGTCTTCTATTTTGGAAAAAAAAATTTGTTTAACTGACCTTCTAAATGTTGGCAAGTGTCCATTATAAAACAGAAAGTTTTCCTTCATTCCATCAAAGACTGGTCTGGAATTCAGAAATGCACTGTATCCTGTATTGTAATGAAGATGAAATTTCTTATTATCTTCTATTTTGGTAAATACTAAAAATAATCTTATTTTATTGAATCTGCCATTGTTAAGAGACAGTAGTAAAAATGCTAAATAATATGTAATAGGTTTAATTTTAAATTTATGGAGAATTAGCCTACTGTGATGATTTTTAGTGAGTTAAGAGTTCAAACTATGGAGTTAGAAGAATTAACTCTAAAAGGTAAGGGACACAGCTTTGGGGTAAGCACAGGGGTA
Organism: Myotis brandtii; assembly: GCF_000412655.1. Lineage (NCBI taxonomy): Eukaryota > Metazoa > Chordata > Mammalia > Chiroptera > Vespertilionidae > Myotis > Myotis brandtii. The sequence continues at coordinate 719,698 of NW_005369676.1, read as the reverse complement.
GTACTTTCCTGTACATAATTCTTTTCTTTTGTAAACTTTAAAATGCTCACAGGTGTTAATGAAGTATACCTATCTAAGAACTACATGTTTTAAAATCTAATTTTCAGAATCCCAAACTAAGACCTAGACTAAGATTAAGTCTCTGCCCAAGGGCTTATGTGAGAAAGTGGCAGATATCAGTCACTGATTAATTGTTTGTTATCTGCCCATTAATTACTTTAATTAAAACATCACTGTTTAATTGGCAGTCAATTCTAATAATTTAAGTTTCAAGGAAAAGACAGTTTACTTAAAATCCTTAAAAACTTGTCACATTGAAAACAAAAACACATTTTTTAAAATGTCATCTTTTCCAACTGACAGTGCCCCTGGGTGTTTCTGGAATGGTCTTAGAGTGATATTTAATTATTCTGAATATTTGGCAGTCTTTGTAAAAAACAATGTTATTTTTATGTCAACTAAATGCTGCCATTTGGAACCTGGATGGATCAGGGATCTTATCATACTGTAATCATCCAGCGGCAATTGACGACTTTTCCAACTGGGAAGCAGATAACAGAAACTGTCCTGCCAGAGGCACAATAGTCTAAAATCAGGCAAACTCTGGCTTCTCTTGAGCTGTACTCCCCCACAGGCTGAATTATAACTCTCCTACCAGTCCCACGGCGCTGAATGATGTCATGGGATCTGCAGTTCAGCGAGATGAAAGGGATAAAGCAGAACCCGCTGGCACTAGGCAGCTTCCAGCACACAAATCCACAACACAGCTTGGGAACCGAAAAGGCTATGGTAAGGATCCAGCCACTCAGCCCAAGCTTGGGAGAACCGCGGTATTGCCTTCTTGAAAAAAAAAGGGGGGGGGGAGGGAGTTGGGGGAGGAAAACGACGTGATCCATGTTAAACAAAAGAGTTTGTGGACTAAGAGGCGGGAGGGTGACTACCTGCTGAAAGTGAACTTTCTTGATATCCCTGCTTATATATAAATTTAGCTCTGCCTTTGATGTTCTGCAACTGATCACAGATCAGATTACGGGCATTTCATCTCCCTGCTCCCTGCCTTTGATCTGCATGGTTAATTTTATTTTCCTGGATTTGAAGTTTCGTCTGGGCTTGTGCTGACACACAGTTTTGGGAAGGTAGAAGCATTTGGCACAGCAGTGCTGCCAAGGAGAAGTTAAGTTGCCGGAAGGGTGAGTACTGGAAAGAGTTCAGCACGTTGCAGGTACAGCATTTTATATTTTGTTGTAGTTTTCACTTCACCTTTCCTATGTGTTCTAAGGAAAAGATGGTTTTACTCAATTAAAAACAAGCATTTCTATGTTTGACTACTACATTATGCTCTATATCTGTGTCAGAGTAAATATGATACTGGATGCCATGTTAGTAGTTTGTACAAAAGGGTTTGCAATCTGCCATGCAAATTTTACTTGGGAATGAGTTGTTCAAACCAGACAAAAAAAGAAAAGTGCTAACTTTAGCACACAGCCCATGCTCCAGAGCCTGAGGTCTGTGAACTATACTTGCTCTAGGTATTTACAGGTTACTTTTCTTAGTGAACAGGCAGTGGGACTTTACTTGATGCCAATGTTTTCTTATATTAAAAAGTACAGCACATCTCTGGCAATATTGTTTTTGTAGTTTATTTATTCTCTCACCTCCAAGATGTAAACCTATCAAATACATTTCTCTATGCAGTTTGAATCCTCAAGGGACTCATTGAAAAGGCATTCAAACATGATTACAGCTTTTTATGTGTAAAACTAAAGAATTTTAAAACAGTGAAGGGAAATTGGGGCTAAGTTTGGTTTAAAAATCCTCTAGTGCTATTCTATAACATTTGAAAACAGCACAAGCCTTATTTACCAGAACATTTACAAGTTTAATATTCTTAAATTAACATTTATGTTAAGTGTATAGTGACAGCTATGGTAAGTTACAATTGGCCAACTGTTTATGAAAACTATCTGAGTAATCCACAGTTATTATGTTACATTAAGTTTTTACTTAGTTTATACTCAACATGGCAAAACCAAAATATATTGGTGTGCTAAATTTGAAAGTTAATGTTGTGGGTTTGGTTTTTTGTCAATTTTCGCCAACACACACACACTCGTGCACATACATACACACCAAGTAAAATCTTTACATTGGGATGCAAGAATTAATATAGTAAAAACATAAGAGTTCCATGTTCAGGTCAGTTTATTTTAATGTTCTAGTCCTAAATTTATTAGGGTAAAATATTTAATGATCATCATAACCAACAGTCTATTTTATGCTCTGTGAACCACAAAGAAATTATAAGTGAAAAGACCAGTCATCCTTTAATCTGAAATTCTGATGAAACAGGAAGTCTATTCTTTCTTTTTTATTTATTTATGGATTTTAGAGAGAGAGAAGAAGGGAGGGAGGGAGAAAGGAAGATGGAGAGAAAGAGACATCGATTTTTGTTGTTCCACGTATTTATTCATTCATTGGTTGATTCTTATATGTGCCCTGACCAGGGATCAAACCTGCAACCTTGGCATATTGGGATGCTCTAATCAGTTTAGCTACCCGGACAGGGCAGGAAAGGTCTAATGAGGCTCATTACATATGTAATTAATTTTTCAGAACCAGTTAATTAAATTACTTTCTAAACTTTCCTTCTGATATTAGGAGGTTGATTAGCACTGTTTGCCTAATTTTAAAACATTGATAGCTGTTAAGTGGAGATTATTTTAAACCATAATAAGCTGACTATATTTTTTCAATGTGTCAGTAACACTTGAATCTAAAAGACTAAACTGCTGTTTATAGTCATGCCAAGAGAGGCATTTAAGTTTTTGTTTTACTGACAGTATAACAAAACATGTTCACAATATCCTGGATTATCAGTTTAGGTTGATATGTTTTTTTCATTTGTTTGCTTAAAAATTTTCTTTATATCACAAAAACGGAATTAATGCTCACATTCAGATTAAAAAAATTAAACTTTTAAAGTAATGACTGGAGAAGATGCCTAAAGAAGTAGTGTGCTTAGGAACTTGATCATTTAGTTCAGATTTGGGATTTTAAAAACTTTTAAATGACTATTCTTGTTACTAGGTATATGTCAACAAATGCAGACTGTACACAGCACAAAACAAAAGGCAGAATTAGCAATTATCTGATTAATTTAGACTTTGTAGAAAACTAACTTGGGTCAGTCAAGTCCCTGAAAATCCACTTCAGTGTCTGAATTAATTCAGTTAATTGTTTATTTCTTATATCTTCATTGAGAAATGAAACAGATTCTATTTGATTTTAAAGGAAAGATGGCTATTGCTGAATGTAAGGTACAATCTCAAAGGCATTTCTTAATTGCCACATGACGCTCTTGATTGTAGTTTAAGTAGATACACTCCATAGTACTTCTACTGAACGAAACCCTTATGTTACATTTTTCAAAGCACTTTCCTATCTACTGCTTCAATGACAGCTTTGTTACTGCAGAAAGTCCAACTCTTCAAAAGACTTTTATTTCTAGTCATGATTGTGTCACTGATTAGCTATGTAACCTTAAGAGAATCACTTTGCTACTCAGTTTTCTCATGGGCGAAATTAGGGCATTGATCAGATTATCCTCGTAAAATAAGCAGGGTGCAATTTTTAAAAAATATACTTTTATTGATTTCAGAGAGGAAGGGAAAGTGAGAGAGATAGAAACATCAATGATGAGAGAGAATCCTTGATCAACTGCCTCCTGCAGGCCCCTTACTGGGGATCAAGCCTGAAACCCAGACAAGTGCCCTTGACTGGAATCAAACCCCGGAACCTTCAGTTTGCAGGTCGATGCTCTATCCACTGAGCCAAACTGGCTAGGGCCAGGGTGGAATATTTATAGCCATTTTACAGATGAGGAAACTGAAACTAGAGAAAAGTAACTTGGCTATCTTAACTAACATCATATGGCTAGTTTTGCAAGTCCACTGTTCTTTCTTGTTCACCATGCATAGTCCATTTTCCAAAAACTGCTAAAACAAATTCACTGGGTAGCTGATCAGAAAACGGTGTTAGTTTGAATCATAGAGATAGCCACTTCCTATTACAATACTCTTTTTGGTCTGTTTTTTTTTTCCATAATAGATATGTCAATCAACTGGGTTAGTCTGGTTATTTCCCAACTGCTTCTTTCACTTCTATCTTTCTAAGCAGTCTAAACACAATTATTGCTACACATAATTTACTGTAACATTTAAAATAATTCCCCCCAAATTTAATATATCAATACAATGTGGAATTATATATATTTGTGTGTATATGTGTATACAAGTTTGGCATTATATAAGCATATCTTTTCATGTTTCCAAGGAATTGAAGATGTCAGTAGGATCCATGAAAAGTTAAAAAGTGAATTAAAGGTTGTTACTCCTCAAGAGATATTTCCAGTGGGATTTTGTGAGATTTCAGTTTGCAAATTCAACATGGGTTTGTACATGATATGTGTTCCATATTACATTTGTGGTCCAGACATGAAGATATATATGGATTTGTGATTACTTTCAGAATCCTTGAATATGTTTTCATTAACTTTCTGTGTTTTTTTCTTGGAAGAAATTAATATATTTCTTGTGAATAAATTTATGTATTGATTGTAAACTGTACACATATACACTGCTCTTGAGGCCAAATAGATGTCTGTCAGTCATGTTTTATCACTATCATAAAGGTTTCATATAAAGCTTTATAGATGATTACTTAGTAATGTTCATTAATATTAATTAATTCACCAGTTATTAATTAATTCAGTAATATTTATTGACTACTTGTGTGCCAGGAGCTCTAACAGTATTTTTTAAAACAATATCTCATTTAAATGTACAATTAGGTTTGTCATGCCCATTAGACAAATGAGGAAAGTGAATCTCAGAAAGGTCAATAACATGTGCAAGACCACAGGGCTAATTAAATGGCAGCACTAGAGCAGCGGTTCTCAACCTGTGGGTCGCGAACAATGAAAATACATCCTGCATATCAGATATGTACATTATGATTCATAACAGTAGCAAAATTACAGTTATGAAGTAGCAACGAAAATAATTTTATGGTTGGGGGTCACCACAGCATGAGGAACTGTATTAAAGGGTTGCGGCATTAGGAAGGTTGAGAACCACTGCACTAGAGTATATCTGTGTTCTTTTGTTCTAGGGCTAAGCAGTTAATTCTTTCTGTTATAAGAATTAAATAGAGCTGAATTTAACTGTTAGCAAACATTGTAGCCAAAATTTTGGCTAAAAATGGGTTCTGGTTTTTTTTTCTTTCTTTTGATATATTTTATGAGAACTATTAGAAGCTTTTGATAGATTTTTCCATCAGCTGGCCTAGAATTTTCAGCTATAAATAACTTCAAGATATAATCCATTCCTTCTCTGCTTCAGAACTGGACCAAACTCAAGCATCCACATTTGGTTTGGTCAGTCGCCCCTTTGATGGCCAGGCCAGTCCAAGGCACCCTGGAAAAATTAATAATTGATGCCCCTTTAAAGAGTAATTCTTTAAAAATTTGTTAGCCCAATTCAGAAGAATGGGCAATGAAAGGAGAGCGAAAGGAGACTCCCTTGTGGCTATGCTTAATTTATCCTCTACTGTCAAAAATCATTCAGCTTTGGCTCCAAATCCACCCACTTGCTGAAATCACCACTCAGAAGTTACCAAGTTTCACATCCTTGGATTGAGAAGTACTTTAACCCAATTCACTGTGATTTAACTTTGCTCTTTGGTGAGGAGGGTGAGGTGGGAGTGTTGAGCAAATTATCAAACATCACTTCCAACATAAACTACCCTCTCTCTGAAATGAGTTATGATAAGTACAGCTTTCTCCATCTTGTTAAATGTCTTTAATACTTTGGTAGCCCTGTGACCTAGCATCACAGGCTGCTGCCCATTGAGCCTGGTCTTTAATTCAGCCATATGCAGAGGAGTTCACCATATTTATCCAAAGGCAAGGAGGACAGTCAGTGGCCCGTTTTTTCTTTCATTAAACACATGAAAAGAGTCTGGCCAACAGAGGTGTCATAAACTCACAAAGATCAGTGCAGTTGCTACAATTTACAACTTTGCTTTATAAATGTCATGAGTTTAACATTAGATTAAATAAATAACCTCCCTGGCCTTTTCATGTATATTGTTTTATGCACTAGCAGTATGGTGAAGATTATATTAGGATTCAGAGAGCCTGGGTTTTTATTCTAGCTTTATTATTAAGTTGGTGTCTGATCTTGAGCAAGTCACTCAACATCTGGCCTCAACCCTGCACTGATAGTCTATAATTGGCAGCAAGGGGTATTGGGAATTATTTAAATCTTGGGTCCTAGTTAATTTTTTTCCTTATTTTCTTAACTATATTTGATTTTTAAAAATTTATTGATTGAGTTTAGAGAAAGAGAGTGGGGCAGGAGAGAGAAATATCAATTTGTTGTTCCACTTATTTATGCATTCATTGGTTGATTCTTATATGTGCCCTGACCAGTGATCAAACCGAAATTTTGGCATATTGGGACAAAGTTCTAACTAACTGAGCCAGTGCACCACTGTTCCTCCACTCCAGCTGGGGCCTGCAGGGCACACTGTGGAGCGTGGCGGGTGGAGCCTCTAAGGTGACAGGAAAGGTAGGTGTCCTGCTTACCAGAGCCTTTAACTATATTTGGCAAATTTTATTATTCTTTGAGATTCCTACCCCATTCATTAATTCATTCAACAAATTGTCAAGTACCTACTAGATGCAGTCACTGTGACCTAAGAGACAAAATTCAGAATTTTTATGTAGCTTTCATTCTACTCCATTTTCCCAAGGAATAATGATTTACACTAGGAATTACTAAGAAGTCAAATAGTTTTCCATTAACTTTTCTTCCAGTGAGCTAGTTTATCACTGAAACTATTTTTCAAGAAGTTTGCTACTTCATTAGTTCAACTTTTGGGGGGGAAATATTCTAAACTAGAGGCCTGGTGCATGAATTCGTGCACCAGTCTGGTCCCTCAGCCTGGCCTGCGGGATCAGGTGAAACTGGCTCTCCAACATTCCCTGAGGGGTCCCGGATTTTGAGACGGTGCAGGCCAGGCTGAGGAACCCCACCAGTGCACGATCGGGCCAGGGAGGGACATGGGAGTTTGGCCAGCCAGAAAGGGACCACGGGAAGGCTCCAGGGCATGTCCAGCCTGTCTCACTAGTCCCGATTGGCTGGACCCCAGCAGCAAGCTAACCTACCAGTCGGAACGTCTGCCCCCTGGTGGTCAGTGCACGTCATTGAGAGCGGTTGAGTGAACTTAGCATATCAGCATATTATGTTTTGATTGGTTGAACGGACGACCAGACAACCGGACACTTAACATATTAGGCTTTTATTATATAGGATAAACATAATGCCTTAGCTTAGATATTGCTAAAACTAACTTCAGAAATACCAACCCTAAAGCAACAACACCTCTACCAAGATCCATGTAACAATTTGGCTTTTACAATAAAAATTTCAACCCATTAATAATAGTAAGTGTTTTAAAGGGAGAAAAATGCTTGCAGCCCCAATTCTAAGCATCAGTTTCATTCTGAATGAGCCCAGGGATCATACAGTTCTTTTTGTACCACTTCTGGTGCTTAATTGTGGGCCTGGATTCTCCTTCAGATACTGTCTCCAGGTCATATATACCTTCAAAGTGAGGTAAAGTGAGGAGTATGTATTAACTTAACATGCTTTTCTTTAGAGAATAAGATTTATTTAATAGCTAGAGCACAGAGGTTCAATGATCTTTGTCACCACTGTCAAATATCATTTTTATTATCATTTATATACTGATGCTAGGCATTGTCTGCCCTACAAAAGGTCTGCTGCTGCTAATATTGACTGGCATTGAGTGAGCACTTACTATGTGACAGGCATTAGGTTAAGTGATCTCAATACCTTATTTTATTTAATAACCACCAATGAATCAACTCACTTTACAGTTGAAGAAATGGAAATTTAGGGAGGTTAAGTAACTTTTCCAAGGGCATGCAACTAGTGAATGGCAAATTAGGATCTAAGACTAGATTATCTGATGCCAAAGCCTGTGTGTGTTCACATTAGGGTCTCTCTCCACAGTGAGCTAACAAGCTTACTGGGAAGATCAATCACATACACAGGAAATGATGCAAGAACTACATCATGTGTCACTGGCTCTAAGGACAAATCGTGGCCATAGAAGAAAAGACAGTTGGCTAAACTTCCTGAGCTGGCAGAATAAATCCACTCAGAAAACATTTGTTGAATATTTATGAGAATGTTTGATACTATCAGAGATACAAGTTTGAACAAAATGTATCCCTTCTCTGAAAGTAGAACTCCTTTTAATTCCTTGAGGAAGAAATCTCAGTCACAGATAGTTATGACATATGAGAGAATGTGGCAAGTGCTATCATTCGAATAAGAAGGCCACAAACCTTGGAGACTGGTGAGAGTTGTGACTTATAAGTTGGTCGTGAAAGTCAGATAAGTAAGGCATCAGAGAGGTGAGGGAAATAGGTGTATATAAAGAGGAAGCTTAGACAGCCAAGAGAAGGGCAAGTTCAGGGCACTTTGAGTCAAGGCACGCAGACCAGTTTGGCCAGAATATCTTACTAATAAAAGCCTAGGTGGTCCTCATACCGTCACACCTTGATGCCTTCACGTCGTCACAAGATGGCTGTGCACATAACAGGTGGGCGGGGCTGGGCTTGACGCTGTGTGCGCAGCACGGAGACTGCCTGGGAGTCCTGCCTCCTCCCAGCTCCACATGCGGCCAGGCCTGGGGGTCCCGTGGCTCCACACGGCACGGAGGAGGCTGGTCCAGCAGGTTCCTGCTTGGTGCAGAGGCCTTGGGGGCCCAGCCTCCACTGCATCACGTGGGGGAGGCGAGGCTGGCAGGTCCCCATGCGGCTTGGAGGCCTGGGGCTCCACAGCTCTAGCCTACCTCTTTGGGGCAATCCATGAAGGAGCTCCAGATGGGTGGGTGGGGCCTACCTCTTTGGGGCGATCAATCGCAGGGCTCCCACACTGTGACAGGGCACAGGCCAGGCTGGGGGACCCCCCTCCAGTGCACGAATTTTTTGCACCGGGCCACTAGTCTATAATAATAAAAGCGTAATATGCTAGTTAGACCAGACAACCAAACGACCTTCCAGACGAAGCCGGGGCTGCGAGGGCTGAGCCCCTTGCACGAATTTCGTGCATCGGGCTTCTAGTAAAGAATATAAAGTCTAGAGAAGAGAAGAAAGGTAAGGCTGAAAATATGGGTGGAATCCAAACCTGGAAATCTCTGAATCCTAATTCAAGGAATATAGAAGCCATTCTTTACAATGAGGAATGTTAATCATTTTACTGGATAGTGACAGTAATGGCAGGGAGGTTGAAATAGGTCCACTGGACAAAACAGCAAGGAGAAGATCTGATAATATTCAAACCCTGTAGGAGCAACATTCAAGTGAAAGGTGGAGAGGGCCTGAACTTTGGTGGACATGGTGAGACCAAGAGAAAAAGAGGAAGAAGGGGTGAATGCTGGAGTCCTTATGAAGGAAGATGTGGTAATTCAGCCTAACAAATTACTGAGTATCCTACGTGCTAGCTAGGCTCTGAGATATTAAGAAAAGATTTGTCCTCAGGAGATTGAAGTTTAGTTAGAGAGAGGAACCCAGACAAACAGGTAACTTCAATATAATAAGGAGCATGTTAGTGCAGGATACCGAATCTTTAGTAGTACTAGGTAACAGCTACTAGGGCAGGGAAATGTATACTTGCTTTGAGGTTCAAATAAGCTAGTGTATGTCATTTGTAAATCATTTACAAATAAGTCATTATTTGATTTCTACTCTGACCATGTTAGATTTGAAGTAGACAATCTTGATGTGTGACACTTGTGATGATAATATTTTAATGTATTTTTCACAAGTAACTGGCACAACACTACAGTGTTCTCAGTATGGATCAGGAGATGTGGTTATCAGTAATTAAGTCTAATAACATTCATTCATTCAACAAATATTTATTGAGAGGCCTGTATGGGCCTTGGGGTATATAAAACATAGGATTTGGTTCCATCCAAAAAGACTTGCAGTCGTGTGGGAAAAACAAAACCAACACATAAGTCATGCCCAGTATCTTGGGTTTGAAAGTATTGGTCTATTTATTCACTCACTGGACAGATAAAACAATAATTACTTATAATTACTATAGCTTTCTACTGCTGCAAAAGTACTTTTTGTTACAAACATAATTCTTTCACTCCTTCCAACAAATCAGCAAAGTGGGTACCCTCTCTGCTTCGTATATTATCAAATTAAAGTTCAGAAGTGTCAACACCTTATACAAAGTACTAATGGAGGCACGGAGGCCAGGCTCTGTGCTTCCCTACATCACCAGTGGCTCTGAGTTTATTTAATGATCCTTAGAGTTGGACTGAGCTGGTCTTGGCGTGGACACAGTTAACTAGAACACAAACTCTGAAAGGGTGTTGGGTGAACATCTGCTGGGAAAATCCATCAATGAATGAATGAGGCGGCTGTTGGTGAGCTAGGCCATCATGATCTTGATAGACCAGAGCAAATGTGCCACACCGTTTTCCGGGGGCCTTTGCTCCTACGCTGAAGCGGGCTTGGGTAGAATGTGACCCGCAAGGGAAAGCACAAAGGTCCTGGGAACACACATGCAGGGTAGGAAGGAAGGTTCCTTCCCTTCGCCAAAGCAGTTCGCCTAACACAGTCAAGCTCTCGGTGGTCTTGGTGTCCCTTCCAGCCCCTACCCCGCTCCGTCCCCGCCCCAGGTCGCATTCGCCTGCTCCTCCAGCCACGGACTGCAGGGAGGCTGGGTCGCCTAGCCTAGGAGAGCCTCGGGGCCGTG
>NW_005369676.1:699473-708578 GCF_000412655.1 Myotis brandtii | reverse complement strand
AAGGTAGGTGCCGGCTTACCGGGGGCTGTGCCGCGCTGCGCAGCAGTACATAGCCCTTGCCCCGCCGGACCCTTGCGAGATGGCGGCCCTAAGAGGGGGCAGCACCCCGACGGAGGAAAGGGGCAAGCTAGGGTTGCTCTGGTGCAGAGTAGGGGGGTAGGAGGACTGAGCTGGGCGAGGGCGACCCCGGGAAGGAGTGACAACCTGGGACTGCGGAGGAAGGAGGCTCCCCAGACGCAGGAGCTTCGATCGCAGCTGCTGGAGGGACTAGAGGGTGTGAACATATTCCGGTCTCTTTGGCGTCCGGAATGACAGGACTTAGTCTTTCTCTCCAGGGATCTTGTAAATATAAATCTGCTTCTAAGGCAGGCGTGTGTAAGTACATAAATCAATCTGCGTGCGGCTTCACTCTGGCCTTTAATCGACTGCGCTGGGCCCCTGCCGGAGACACCTCCAACCCGCGCCAGAGCGCACTTCTCAGGAGGAAGCTGTGTGCAGGCCCAGACTACCCAGTTATAGCTGAGGAGGTAGAAAGAGAACATTTACACGATTTGTAAGTGGTCCATAAACATGTTCATTGTGCGGAAAAAGAAAGTTTCGCAAATGTAAGCCTATTTCTTAGTACTGTGATGATGGGTAGAGCATAGAATACTGGTAGATAAGAGAGGTCAGCTTTCACAGCCTTCTGATGCCATTTCATTGAATAGAAATTTAGCTACTACTCTTCAGTGGTCTGTTTTGATGGTAGAGAACTATGCATCAAACCTACATTTACCATTGTAAGAAATCCATGTCACCTTTTTTTGCATTTAGTAAAAGGACTCAATTTTCAAACAAAACCATAAGCACTCTTCGGTATTTCTTTAATTGAAACAGTTCAACTCAAAATATTTATGAAGTTGTGGTTTTGACTCCAGTGACAATTTTTCTTTACTAGAAGATGATTTCTTTATGTAAACAGGAAACAGTTTTCTTATGCAAACACACAAATTTACTTTAATATGTTGTTTTTTTGTCATGATCAGATACTTTATGCAAAAGGGAGGATTATATTGCATTAGTTTGGGATTTACTCAATATGTTTTCTGTTGTGCAGGTTCACCTTAGGCATTTTTGCCAATGCTACTTTCAATGTAACTTAAAAATTATTTTATTTCAAGCACTGTTTATTATCTGATTTAAAGATATGTAACTAGAGGAGGTGAGAATTGAGTCCTACTGTAGTAAACAGTTTTTAACATTATTATTCACAGAGATGTGGGTACTTAAGAATTTTTCTTTGCATAATATTTATCAAGTTGTTCTGAAATAATACAAAACAGAGATGCCATTTCATTTTAAAAATATTGCCTTAACATTAATGCATGGTGTGTTATCATGAGCTCTGTAAATTCTTTACTTTTTAGCCCATGAAAATGTCCTATTGACATTTACTTTATTACTGAGGCCACATAGTTAGTGCTAACTTTGGGATGTTGTGTTAATATTTTCTGGGGCATTCATGCAGTTGTTTGTTTCTTTGATGGAGTGTCATTTTTTTTAAGTTCTTTGAAGTTCTCAATTTTTAAATATTTTTTAAAAATATTGATTTTAGAGAGAGGAAGGGGGAGAGAGAGAGAGAGAGAGAGAGAGAGAGAGAACAAACAAACATTGATTTATTGTTCCACTCATTTATGCATTCATTGGTTGATTCTTGTATGTGCCCTGACGGGGTATCAAACCTGCAACTTTGGCATATTGGGAGGACACTTTAACTGAGCTACCGGGCCAGGGCCTGATGGGAGTGTCTTTTGACTCTTGAGTTCAGGCAAGATCTTGAATGTGAAGTTAAGGACATATAAAGGCTTTTTATGCACTTGAAAATGCAATGTAATGTGCCTTTCCTACCCAGAAGACTGGGTGGGAAAAGAATTGAGAGATGTAGTAGTCACATATTGTGCTTAATATATTACTTTAATTTACTAGCTCTAATATATGAATCTAGTGAGGCATTCTGAAACATAAGTGAGGAATTCTATTAACATTCATTTGATTCTCCTTTGTTGTTGTTGTTGTTTTATTGATTTCAGAGAGGAAGGGAGAGGAGGAGAGAGAGAGAAATAGAAACATCAATGATGAGAATCACCAATTGATTGGCTCTTGCACGCCACCACTGGGGATGATGGAGCCTGGACCTCGACCTTGACCAACTGGGAATCAGTGACCTCCTGATTCATAAGTCATTGCTCAACCACTGAGCCATGCTGGCTGGGCTGATTCTCCTTTTTAACCTATTTCAATCTCTGAACTCACCCATAACCCAATCCCCTGTGACTAATCAGTACTACCATTCAAAAATTAACACAACATGGAAAAACTGCAGGCATTTTAATATAGGAAAAAGGCAAATCCTTTTCAATTTGATGAATCAATATATAAAATCAAGTATTTAAAATTCTGGAGAAGGCCAGCAATCTCTGTGTTGACTTCAGGTTGAGTAAGAATACCTACCTTGAGTATATGTACACCAGGAGCAGTTAAATACGTTTATCACATGGCAGCTAATTAGTAAAGATCATAGCCTTTTTAAAGCAACTTTCTAGCTGAAGAAAAAGAACAATAAAGCAATATGAACACAACTTCTTTTCATGATTTACTGGTTGGGCAGTGAGTCCATTCATTGTATTTTCGTATTTTATCTGTCTAAAATGTTTACATTTAAAAGTAAGATGTTTAAACAGTATTGGGTTATCTTCTTGTCCACACATCACAGAATATGTACCTTTTAAACTAAAGTTTTAAAACCTAGATTTTAAAAAGAGAACAACTACATATCAGCAATTATAGAAGACAAAGGGACTTGTATCTCCGAAAATGAAATGTTATTTGGCCACTCTTGAGTTGCCTTAGCTGGGTCTAATATGAGGAAATTCTAAAAGAATGGGGGCTACTTATACTGGAGAAGAACACTATACATGTTGCAGAGAGTGATTTTGGAATCTATCCAGACTCACTTCTAAAATAAAAATTTAAACAGCTGTGTTTTAGAAATGCTTGTGCACAATTCTCTTAGAATAGATTGGGCTGATGCTTGAGGTGCCTTTAGTCCTTAATGCTGCAATTGTTCTATTTATATTTTAGGATAAACATTTATGAATTTGGGGAAAAGTACCTTAGTTACAATATGCTTGTTTATTGAACATTTCAAGAACACTGTATTATAGTTATTTTACTAAGGCAAAGATGATAGAGTCTGCAACTCAGAGAAATAAAAGGAATTAGTTTCAAAACTCTATCGTAGTTTAAGTTCTGTTAAGAAAAAATTATTGGAGCCTGACACTGAGCAGTCCCTAATGTGTTTGAACTTTGGGGGAATTGAAGATATTGTATTTGGCAAAAGAACATTTTAGAGCATGTAGAGATTTAGTAAAAAAATATTTCATGATTTGAAAAAAAGGAAAATCATTCTCATTTCCCAGCAAACAACAATATGTCTATTTTTATTACAGCACACCTTTGCGAGCTTCCTAGGCTACAAAAAGGGCTGCCAACTCCATGATGTAGGAAGAACAATTTTCAGAATACAGTGAAATTGCAGGCTAAGGTACAGAATAACTAGAGGCTATAGGAGTTATTGTTCTAATTCTTTTTTAATTTTCTTAGTATATGGGACTGACATTATTTCTTCGCCATTTATTATTATACTCCACCATTAAAATGTAAAATTCTGTATGTATAGCACAAGCTTTATTTCAATGCTGATTTTATAAATTGTAAGCCTGCTGGTTTACTTTAATGTTGATTTAAAAAATATTTTAGCTTATTGCATATTGGAAAAATGTCTGAGTTGGATATATTGCATTACATAATGTTAATATAGTTTTACTAGAAAAAACTATTACCTGTTGCATGCACTACATGTTCGATAATAAATCCAATGGCTTTCAAAGAATGGAAAAATAAAATTAATTTATTCTGAAAAATTATCCAGGTTATTGGAATTATTCTGAGTCATATATTTGGGTCAATTATAAGATCAAAAATAAAAATCCTTCTCAGAAAGGTTACTGATTTGTTAAAATTAGAAAGATAAATACCAGATCTCCCTCCTTAGTGATCATTGTGATTATTATTGCACTATTTACAAGAAATGGGGTCCTGACCAAAGTTGTGTTCTATCACAGTAACTTATATTTCAATCTCAAGTTATAGGTGCACATAATTTTCACATATATTGTTTTAGTTATTACAATGACCCTGAAGTAAAATATTAGCCCTAATTAATGATTTTTTTTTCATTCATTCAACAGGTATAGGGCACATTTTTTGGGTGAATTACAGTTCTAGAGCAAGATCACATTTCTTGTCATTAAATCCTCAAACCCTAATAGCTGGTGGCAAACTCCAATGTCTTGGTTGGTGATAAAATGAAGGGAGCCCAGTGTGACAATAGGAAATGGTGGAAACTGAGCCTACAAAGTAAATGTTTCTCTTTGTAAGGAATACCTGATGCTCAGCTCTAGCTCATGTTGCTTTGTTGTGGGACTCATGGTGGCCAAATTTTCTAATTTTTTAAAAACATTATTCATTTTAGTATTGAAAACGTATTTTAAAAATTAAGTGTTGCCCTAGCTGGATTTGGTTAGAGGATCAGCCCGCGTACTGAAGGGTCATTGGGTTTGATTCCAGTCAAGGGCACGTACCTCCTACCTCCGTTGCAGGCTAGATCCCCTGCCCAGGTTGGGGTAGGTGCGGGAGGCAACCAATTGATGTGTCTCTCTCACATCAATGTTTCTCTCTGTCTGTATCTACCCTTCCCTTCCACTGTCTCTAAAAAAATCAATGGGGAAAAAATATCCTTGGGTGAGGATTAACAAACAACAATAATAATAAAAGTTGTGGTGACTGCAGAAAATAATGCTGCTGCTGGCAACACAAGGGCTACAAAGAGAAAGAAGTAACCAGATAATTATGCTGTGAGATACATAAGTCCAGGGTGCTATGGAAGAACAAAGGAGAAGTGCTCATTAGGGGAGGTTCCAAGAGAACTTTGATAAATTCGGGGGCAGGCCTGGTGGATGAAGGTAGGTGTATATAAAGGCACAGGGCAAAAGAGGGAGCAACAGTTGAGGGAAGTGCAGGCTGAAATAACCATAGTGGTTTGGGATCCAGTGGTCTGCCCAGCCAATAGGAGATGTGGCCTAGAACTGCTCCTCTTCAATGGGTTTCCTATGAACTGCCATCTCTGAGGCCCTGCCTCTTTGCCTGGTGACACACGAGCACAGGTTTTCATGATTTGGACAAGGAAGTAGAAGAGCTGTGCATTTCAGCATCTGTTTAATTTATCTTCTTTAGAGGCTGGCCTAGGAAGCTGCCTCCTTTCAGGCACTTAATAACTCTTTAATCAGGGTGTATTGAATAAATGGATAAATCATGAAATATATTATTTTGTTAAATTGTTTTGTTTTTGTTGATTAGTTTTGTTGATATAGTTCTACTAGGCCAAATGGAAGGGGCCATTGGATGCTGTGACACAGGATACAGCTGGAAGTCAACCTGGCAGAATGAGCAAGAGCCCTGTTTTGTTTGGAGTCAGCAGACATGAATTAGATTCATTTACACCCTTACTAGGACACGTGTCCTTTGATGCAGGTTTCTCTCCCATTGTACCTGTATGGGGATAAATGTCTACTTTAGAGTATGGTAGTAAGGGGAAAACATATTTTTGTGAAGCCTTAACATAGTACTTGACTTTAGAAATGCTTAGTTCAAACTTTGGATTGTTTCTTGGTCGTCAGATGCTTTCTGCAGGCCTGTATGTCTAAAAGTCTAAAATCCTCTGAAAAATGTCTCATATTTGTCTAACAGGTTACAGCCTCAAAAGACTGTCACATATATTGGATCCTTTGATCCTCATGGTAATCTATCCTAATATATAAAAAGCCAGGGGCCATCACGACTGAAACAACTGAACAGATGACCGAACAGCAGGTTGGATGGGGCAACAAGGTCAGCAGGGGGGTTAGTGAGGGACAACCAAACGACTGAACAGCAGGCTGCATGGGGCAACCAGGCTGGCAGAGGGGGGCAGTTAGGGGTGATCAGGCAGGCAGGCAGGTGAGCAGTTAGGAGCCAGTGGTCCCGGATTGTGAGAGTGATGCCCGACTGCCGGTTTAGGACATCCCCTGAGGGGTCCCGGATTGGAGAGGGTGCAGGCTGGGTTGAGGGGACCTCCCCCACCCCCCGTGCATGAATTTTGTCCATCAGGCCTTTAGTATATATATAAAAGCCTAAGAGACTGTTATGACCGAACAACTGGAACGACTGGTTGACCAGTTGCTATGACGTGCACTGACCACCAAGGGGCAGATGCTCAATGCAGGAGCTGCCCCCTGGTGTTCAGTGTGCTCCCACAGCCAACCTCCCACGGTCCATCCCCCCGGCTGGTCCCTCCCCCTGGCCAGCAGGCCCTGATCGGCCTGGCCCTGATTGGTCCAGACCTGAATGGCCCTGATTGCCAGCCAGGCCAGGGACCTCACCCATGCGCAAATTTGTGCACCGGGCCTCTAGTATCATTAATAACGACAGTCATCATTGCTAACACTTACTTAGCACCTCTGGCATGCAAGAAATAGTTTCTATCAATGAACTCTCCTTAACTTGTCCAGGTCACACAGCTAATAAATGGTGTTCTTAAGAACAACAGCCACAATAACAACATCAATAGCCACCATTGATTGTGCTTTCATTCTGTTCTAGGTACTTTGTATGTATTATCTCAGTTAATCCTCACCAAGCCCCCAAGGAAATAGGTCCTATTTTTTTCTCTGTGTAGCTGGGTAGTTTCAAAGTGACATTGCTAAGAAATAGGACTTAAAATCCAGATGTTCTAGTTGCCATTTTTCCCTGACAGTTCCCAATAAAACTTAGGCTATTTTTACCCATGTTGGATAAACCAGGACTTTAGAGTGTCCCACCCTATTGATATAAAAACCCAGGATTAAAGGAAAGTTATAGAAAAGAGAAGTGACATATTTCAGTGGCACATTTCAGTCTCCAGCCCCCAATGTAAGAAATATTGCATTTTTAAAAGTGAATTTGGATTTTTACAAATAAACTAGAGGCCCACTGCACAAATAAACTAGAGGCCCTCAGCCCAGCCTGCACCCTCTCCAATCTGGGACCCCTCAGGGGATGTCCGACTGCCGGTTTAGGCCTGATCCCACAGGGATCGGGCCTAAACCAGCAGTCGGACATCCCTCTCACAATCCAGGACTGCTGGCTCCCAACCACTCGCCTGCCTGCCTGCCTGCCTGATTGCCCCTAACCACTTCTGCTTGCCAGCCTGATTACCCCCTAACCACTCCCCTGCCAGCCTGATTGATACCTAACTGCTCCCCTGCCAGCCCGATTACCCCCAACTGCCTACCCCTGCCGGCCCGGTCACCCCCAACTGCCCTCCCCTGCCTGCCTGGTTGCCCCCAACTGCCCTCCCCTGCAGGCCTGGTCGCCCCTAACTGTCCTCCCCTGCTGGCCTGATTGCCCACAACTGCCCTCCCCTGCTGGCCATCTTGTGGTGACCATCTTGTGTCAACATGGGGGCGGTCATCTTGTGACCACATGGGGGTAGCCATCTTGTATGAGGGCATGATGGTCAATTTGCATATTACCTCTTTATTATATAGGATTACTGTATTATTTAATGCCTTGAAGAGGTAATAAGATTATATAAAAAATATATATTAGAATGTTTATTCTATTCACCACAGATGAATTAAGTCTGTTATATGCAACCAAATCTCACTTGTTTTCCACAATATAGTCTACCTTGTTTTGTGCTTCTTCATTCACTTAATTCCCAAATGTTCATTGAGCACTTTTATGTCTAGCACTTATATGCTAGACCAGGGGTGGGCAAACTTTTTGACTCGAGGGCCACAATGGGTTCTTAAACTGGACCGGAGGGCCGGAACAAAAGCATGGATGGAGTGTTTGTGTGAACTAATATAAATTCAAAGTAAACATCATTACATCAAAGGGTACGGTCTTTTTTTTTTTTTTTAGTTTTATTCATTTCAAACGGGCCGGATCTGGCCCGCGGGCCGTAGTTTGCCCACGGCTGTGCTAGACACTGAAAATACAATGAGTAATAAGGTGTAGTCCCTATTTTAAAGAGCATATAATCTGGTGAGTAAACTGAGACACAAATAAGCATAATTGCTGTGCAACATGATAAATACTGTATGTGAATGTAGAAGAGCTATAGAGCCATAGGGAGCAACTCTATTCTCTGTGCTTGGTTACGGACAGCAGGGTTCCAGTTGAGCTGGTTCTGGTAGGGATTCAGTAGGAGATAGGCCCTCCAGACCGAGGAGGGCCTGTTCATGAGGGCAAGATCACAGGTATTCAGGAGAAGCAAGAGTATGGTGGGAGGGCTGAACTGGATGGGCAATGAGAGGAGTGACCAGTGGTGGGACTGGCAGGCCTTCCAGTGAGATTATAAAAGGCATAGGGGCAAAACTAAGGAGTTTAGAAAATAATTTGTGCAGACAAATCTACCTATACAGGAAATTTAGGCAAGGCAATACTACTTTTATATTTTCCCTTCAAACTATTCAATTTAGCACATGTATTGGGAGAACAATAGAAGTCAGCACATAAGGTATAGTTTTATTAATTTTTTCTACCCTATAATCTAAAAAAAACTCTTCGTGATGCAAAAATCATAGTACTTTATTTAATTTTCTTCTTTCTTTTGGTAGTGTTTATATGGTTTTTATCTTGTTACCTCTTTTATAAACTTTTCAAGGAGGACCATGTCACTTAGCTTTTCCTTTATTATTAATGAAATACTAGTACACTATAAAGAAATGTAGGAAAAAGGGGAAAAATTTACCCAGAATGCCACAATATGAACCTAGCCATTGATAATATTTTTCATATAAAATAGGTGTATTTTATGAAGTCAAAATCATGCTTTCTAGCTTGTTGTCAATTGCCTTTTCAAGAATATGCTACTGTATTTATCTGCCTTCCTCAGTCATTAGTACAGGATACCAGGAGAGTGTTCAGTCCAACCTAGTTGCTCAATTATGGTATGCAATGACTCTGTCAGTTATTTTTTCT
>NW_005369676.1:665756-699152 GCF_000412655.1 Myotis brandtii | reverse complement strand
TCCATATTAGTTTAATTCCATATAATTTTTATGTTTGTTTTTTACTTTTAAAAATTAGCACATTAAAAATATTTTGAGATCATGTCGAGAAAGATAACTTGCAGCATACCTTTCATGGAATGTGATTTTATCTTCTGACCCCAATCTTGTGTCTACACAAGGAGCAAGTTGCATGGTTGGGTAATTACTGGATGATTTTGAGATATGCAAGGGGGGAAAGGAAGGCTATGGCCAAGAAGCTGGAAAAGCAATAAAAGCTGCTTGAGTTCACTAAAAATGAGTCATTCATTTGACAAACTTAAAAATGATATTTTTATTGCCCTGATAATTGGATCTGCTCAGGCAGCTGAAATGACCATCTGGGTTGTGTGTGTCCAGGCTGTGTTCAGGCGCACTCCAGGTGCACTGCTTGGCTAGCAGTTGACACATCAGCCTGCCCAACTCTGCTTCCTTTTGTTATTGTTTGTTTTGTTATTGTTATTGTTTTTCTTGAGCTATTTGGCCCACGGTTCTGGTTCTCTGCTATGGTTTCTTTTTAAGTAGTCAGGTTATTTGCTCTGGGTCTCTGTTACTTGTGGAAGATTCAACCCTAAAGGGGAACTGAACCCTTGTTTCTCTACCTGATAGATGGAGCCTCCAGATAAGTTTTCATTTAAAAAAAGTCTACTCCCATGCTATGCTCTGGCTCTACATTTGTTTCTACATTTTAGATCATTTCTGGTGAATATAAAGAGGTTTGGATTATCTTTTATTGAAATGTCAGATTAGTGCCTCCAATTTCATCACTTGTAAATTATGTTTAGATGTTTTTAAATGAATGCATATTTTTTCTGCTAATATATAATTTGCACTGAACTGGTTTGGGAAACAATGCCAAATGTTATCTGTGTCTGCTTCTTAGTGGAGTTAACTAGTAAGGTCAAAGATCCAAACAGATTGTTTTGCAAGGTATAGTGACACAGGGATACTGGAGCCAACCCACCTGGGTTTGTATCCAGCTCTGCCTCTTACTAGCAGTGTGACCATGGGCAAGTGACTCAGCTCTCTCTGAGCCTCGGTTTCCCCTCTCTAAAATGGGATAACAATAGTAACCATCTTCTAGAGTAGTTGAAAGATTAGATGAGTTAACATGCTGAAAATAGTACCTGGCACATAATGCTTAGCAGGTGTTAATTGTTTTTTTAATCACTATTATTATCCTGTTGGTGATGATTGAATCCATGGAATGGAAGGTTTACATACTCACTGTTTAAATGTAATTCTCTACTGGGTGAAGTAGATTGGACACTATGGAGGCTTGGGTAGAAAATAAAGACCTGAGAATTCAAAACCAGTAGGAGTTTTGCATATGGTGTGTATGTAGACAAAGTGTTAACTCTAATAAGTTACATTTTTAAATATTACATATTATATACCTGTTGTACCTTCTTAAAGATGATTCTTTTTAAAACATAAATACTATTACTAATATATATATATAAGCAAATAATAAACATTATACAGTAAATATAGAGCATAGTCACTAATTGTTATGAATGTTATCTGTTATCTTCTTATCTTGTAGAACTCTTCAACAATAAGTACATTTATTAAGAACCATGGCTTTAAAAGTGCTACTAGAACAAGAGAAAACATTTTTCACCATTGTAGCTTTGCTAGCCTATTTGGTAAGTCAACTCTACTTTCATAAGAATGTGGTGAGCCCTGGTTGGTGTGGCTCAGTTGGTTGAGTGTCGTCCCATGTACCAAAAGGTCGCTGGTTTGATTACAGGTCAGGGCACATGCTCACATTGCAGGTTCGATCTCTGATTGGGGCACGTGCAGGAGCTGATTGATGTTTTGCTCTCTCTCTCTCTCTTCCTCTCCCTCTCTCTCTAAAAATATATATCAATAAATAATAAAAAAAGAGAGTGGTGGAAGAATTCATATACATAGTACCCAAACTGTTTTCTATGTCTGATTCCATATTTTAAAATTTGCTTTCAAATTGCATTTTATAATTGTTACATTTAATTAATAAATCAAAGATTGCTCCTGAGTCTGGACTTTTGTAACAATTGTCAAAATTATATTTTATTTTTACTTGCAGCCCCATGACAGTTATTACTTTGGGTTTACAGGCATTCCCACAGCACCTAACAAGACCATAGAGTCTGACTTGGAGCCCATGACTCACACAGTTTGTGAAGTATTTAGAATTGATTTTTGAAAGTTCTGTTATTTTAATATAGTTATTTATATTCTAGGTTCCAAAAAGCATTAAGGATAGATGGAGGATTTTCATGATTGAAAGCTTGACACAAAAGATCTATGAAGGTTTTAAAAAGAATTGAAACTTATTTAGTTTGAAGATATAATTATGATCTACAACTATAAAAAGAATTATTTATATTGAAGGCAGTACTCAAAGTCTTCTTGGAAGACAAAATAAGAGGAAATGGGGTCCATTTAGAGTCTGAGATTCAGGCAGATATAAGGAAAGCTTCCTTTCTTTCAGTTGAGGTAGTGAAACATTGGAATGAAGGAGGAGGTTGGGTAATGTCTTTCTCAAAACCATTGCAGTTGCTTTGCAGTGGGAGGGAATCTCTTACCTCTCTCAAATAAAACCAAACTCCTCTAAGATTGGTAGTCAAGGACAGTGAAGAGAGGCAGGAGGAGATTACTAGACCTTTAGCCCCAAATCATGTTGTAGGCCTAAATTCCACCATGAACTCTCCCTTCTGCCTGCTCAGGAGGTTCCGTCTTTGTTTTTATATAAGGAGGCTTGCCGATATCCTTACAGATATTTCTGCTACAAGGTGGAGGTAATTTGTACTGAATAATTGCTCATTATTATAGCCATCAAAAACAATTCAGTGTGTACCTGTGTGTGATAGGCTTTATCCATAACAGCAGTCACTGTTCTCCCAGTACTTCCTAGAGGTTTTTAGCTTTCATTTTGGAAAACAAAATTATAGTCAGGAATGTCATTGAGGGCATTTCTGCTAACGATGAAAGGTTGAACTGAATGTTGTCACCAATCTGAAATTCTATTATTTCGGACAACTTTTCCCCCCACAAAATACTGTTAAGAAAACAGAATAACACAATTTTGTATGATGATCGTATATAAAGTGAATTTACTGTTTTTAGATAAAATAAGAAAAAAAGGCTATATTTTGAAAATTACTTACAACCTACGTTTTTGCCAAAATAGATAATCTTTCTATTTAAGTCCTATGCTGTGAACCAAAGTATATTTAAATGGTTAAATGGTAGTCAATAAGCATATAAGTTCATATTTACATAGTACTTTTAATTTGAATCATTCAGAGTGTTTGGCTACCATTGTCATCTTCATCATCAAGAGTTTTACTGATCTCAAGATTGTCAGAAGTTATCGAAAGACAATCTCTAAATAAATGCAGTTCACCTGAAAAGGTTGAAATTTCTACATCAAAACTGGGTGGCAGATATGTGTAAAGGATAATAGCAAAATTCCTATAGCTATACTAATTAATTTCATTTATTTATTTATTCAATTCATTATCCTTGAATATGCTTATATTTCTTGATGATCAAAAATATAGTTTTGGAAATCAGAATTTTTGAGATTACAAAGGACCTTGGGTCTCTGCATGACTGTTCTTTTATAATCCTCCTAAAAAAGAGAGCAGCTCTTAAGGCATTTTCTACCTTGGGTCCTCAGAAATGTATCAGAGGAAGATAGCAGTTGATTCCAAGAAAAAGGGAACCTCATTCAGAGAATACAGAAAAGAATCAAACATATTGATTTGTTCCACTTACATATTCAAAAAGGTTTTTATTCCTAAAGTGAAAATTAAATTGGCCTCACTCTGACTTAATGTTTACATTCAGTGATTATGGGAATTATCCTGATGATATTGTTTCTTCCTTGCAAAAAAATGCAATTAACTTACTTTAATATAATGCTTTGTGAAACATTTTTTTTTCAGGTCTGTAAAGTGATTTGTGAAACAGGGGATTGTAGACAACAAGAATTCAAGGATCAGTTTGGAAATTGTGTTCTCTGCAAGCAGTGTGGACCAGGCATGGAGTTGTCTAAGGTATGGTATGCATGGTATAGTTGTAGATCTGTGTTTTTTAAATGTAGTATTTTTAGCTAAATTCTTTTCATTAATTACTAGTGAAGATGTGGACACCATGGCAGAATTCTTGGTTCATTGTGTCACTTTAGCCAAATAGAACACAAAAGAAGTAGATTCTAATAACCAGAATTCAATAAATGTCATTGTTTTATATAACTTAGTGTTTATTGTATTTTATTGAAAGACTAGAATTATTAAGATTTATTTGTATTAATTAAAAAGAATTGATAGTCTACTAAACATTTAAAAATAAAGCATTGATAACAGAAAGTGGTAATGCTCACATACTGAGACTTTTCTTTCTTAAAATGAATGTTACCCTCTGAGAATCTCAGAGGAAAGGCGGGGGTGACTGGGTGGGAAGAGATCAACCAAAGAACTTGTATGCATATATACAAGTTATTGGACACAGATAATAGGGTGATGAAGGCCTGGGATGAGGGGTGGGCTAGAAGAGGTCATTGGGGGGGAGAAAGGGGGCATATGTAATACTTTCAACAATGAAGATTTAAAACAAAACAAGAAAAATAAATAAATTGCAATTATGGAAAAAGAAATGAATGTTACCATTGCTAGTCAAGAAGTAGAGCTCAATGGTCTCTTAAGTAATGATGCTCCAAGAGAGCAGTTCTTTTCCAAACCAGGGTTTTGAACATTTGACAATGCAAGTATTATCAGTCTTCCCAAGTTGAGTGTATGTTACTCCCAGGGTCATTTTAAAATATATTCATTTTAACCATTATTTGTTAAGAAACACTGTGTGTGTGTTCTAGCATATTTCTAAGTCATGGATATTCTTGAGGCTCTTCTTTTTTGAGAGCAGGTTCAGAGCTATATATCTATTTGCTTTATTTTCTGACCTTTTGAAGATGTTACTAGTTGTAGAGAATTGATGTATCATTTTTTTGTTGTTCTAAATAAAGCATCAAAGTCTTCCTGTTAGAAAAGGAACAAAAGATTTTTCTTTTTATTTAAAG
Source organism: Myotis brandtii (assembly GCF_000412655.1). NCBI lineage: Eukaryota > Metazoa > Chordata > Mammalia > Chiroptera > Vespertilionidae > Myotis > Myotis brandtii. The sequence goes on along the minus strand of NW_005369676.1, from coordinate 694,066 downwards.
TTACTTTTAAAAGAGAAGTCCTTTGCCCCTACAGACTGCCATTATTTAAAGTTGAGTGTTGTCATTCATAGATTTTTGATCAATGATCTACAAACAGCAGAACACTAAGATTTATGCATTCCACAGTAATTCCTGGTGCAGGGCCTCTCTCTGGTTGTTGTGTTAGATAAGTGGTGGCTTTCCATATCCTGAGCTTTCCCTTTGGATTGAAACTGGCTGACCTTCACTCCGCCGCTGTGGCTCAGTGATTGAGCGTTGACCTATGAACCAGTTGGTCACCGGTCAGGGCACATGCATGAGTTTGTGGGCTCAATCCCCAGTAGGGGGCATGCAGGAGGCAGCTGCTCAATGGTTCTCGTCATTGATGTTTCTATCTCTCTCTCTCCTTTCCCCTTCCTCTCTAAAATCAATAAAAATATATTTTTTAAAAGAAAAAAATGACCTTCAAACTCTGTGTGACATCTACTTAACTACAGCATCTCAGCTGATATATTTTAATCTGTGGATTTTAGTAACATGCATTTTCAAAAAGATTTTGTTCTGTTTATATAAATACTAAAGGCCCAGTGCACGAAATTCATGCATGGGGGTGTGTGTCCCTCAGCCCGGCCTGCACCCTCTCCAATCTGGGACCCCTCGGGGGATGTCCGCCGGCAGTCGGACATCCCTCTCACAATCTGGGACTGCTGGCTCCTAACCGCTCACCTACCTGCCTGCCTGATCACCCCCTAACCACTCCCCTGCTGGCCTGATTGATGCCTAACTGCTCCCCTGCCTGCCTGATTGCCCCCAACTGCCCTCCCCTGCCAGCCTGTTCATCCCCAACTGCCCTCCCCTGCAGGCCTGGTCACCCCCATCTGCCCTCCCCTGCAAGCCTGGTTGCCCCCACCTGCCCTCTCATGCCGGCCATCTTGTGAGGGCAGCCATCTTGTGGCAGCCATCTTGTGATGATGTCACACGTGACTCCACCTAAGCTTTTATTATATAGGATTCTTTATAGAAGATCTGAATATCTAGGATCATTAAACAAAGTAGTTAAAAATCAACAGTGCCCATGAGGAAAATAGACTATGATATTTCCACCCCTCAAAAGTTCTTCATTTCCCAAATCTCTGTGAAAATCTAAATGAAACTTTACAGATGCCAAGTTGAGTAAATGATTTCTAAGAAATTGCTCCTTAACCTTCATCCTTTGAACTCAGAGACTATAACCTCAAAATTATTTCTGGAGAATCAAACCAGAGGGTGAAGGTATTATCAACTCTAATATTTTTTACTAGAGGCCTGATGCACGAAATTCATGCAAGGAGCTCGGCCCTCACAGCCCCAGCTGCCTTGGCTGGCCCTTGCAGCCCTGGCTTTTTCCGGAAGGTCATCTGGACGGTCATTCTACTGTTTGGTCTAATCAGCATATTAGCTCTTTATTATATAGGACTTTTAAAAAATCTATCTTCTGCCCTAGCTGGTTTGACTCAGTAGATAGAGCATCCAACTGCAGACTGAAGGGTCCTGGGTTTAGTTCCGGTCAAGGGCACATGCCTGAGTTGCAGGCTCGATCCCCAGTAGGGGGCATGCAGCAGGCAGCCAATGGATGATTCTCTCTCATCATTGATGTTTCTATCTCTCTCTCCCTCTCCCTTCCTCTCTGAAATCAATAAAAAAAAATATACAAAATAAAGTCAAGGGAAAAATTTAGTCTTTTGATTAAGACTAAACTTTTTATTAATTGTCAGATGACTACATTTACAAATAATGAATTGCTTTTTACCTGGGATGCTAAATATATTATAACTAGAGGCCTGGTGCATGAAATTTGTGCATGGGTGGGGGGGTCCCTCAGCCCGGCCTGCATCCTCTATAATCCAAGACCCTTCAGAGGATGTCTGACTGCCTCTCGCAATCCGGGACTACTGGCTCCTAACCGCTCACCTGCCTGCCTGCCTGCCTGATCACCCCTAACCCCTCTGCCTGCCTGCCTGATCACCCTTAACCACCTCTGCCTCACCCTGCACCCGGGACTCGGGCTTCGCTCCCTCTGGCCGGCCGCAGACATCCAGGACCCGGGCGGCTTTGCCTAGGTCAGCCGCAGCCGCAGGGGACCATGGGGCGGGCAGCTGATGTCCCTCTCCTGGGCCCCTTGCACAGGTGCAGCCACTGGTGCCTGAGACTGTGGGGCGGGCAGCTTGTCCCTCTCCCAGGCTGCATCCCCAGCTGCTGGCGCCCGGGACTGCGGGGTGGACAGCTTGTCCCTCTCCTGGGCTGCAGGCGCAGCCACTGGCGCCTGGGACCACGGGGTGTGTGGCTTGTCCCTCTCCTGGGCTGCAGCCTGGATGCTCCCATTCCTCTCTCACGAGCTCATTTGTGCCTGGCTGGTCCCCATTCCTCACTCACGAGCTCATTTGTGCCTGCCTGGTCCCCATTCCTCTCTTGTGAGCTCATTTATACCTGGCTGGTCCCCATTCCTCTCTCCCCAGTGTTGAGTGTCTGAGCCATTACAGCATGACTGTGTGAGGGTGTGATGACCATTTTCATATTAGCTCTTTATTATATAGGATAATACATATTATTATTCTACTTCCTATTTAAGACATATTGAAATGTGGCTTGTGTCACCAAGGACTGGATTGTTTATTTCATTTCATTTTAATTAATTAAATTTATGTTTCGCCACATGAAGTTATAGCTGTTGTATTGGACAGTGCTGCTCTAGAATCGTGAACTTTCCTCCAGATGTTCTGACTGAGGACCCACTTCTGAAACAGATAGCTATCCAAATCATGTTCACCTGCTGCACATGTGCGGTGCAGGAGCTGCTCCCTGGTCAGCCTCCATCCTCTTCTTCCTCCTTCGAGCCTCTGTGCTGGCCACTGGTTTCAAAGCATCCACTTGTTTCTGTTCCTCCATAGCTCCTGTTTGGTCTTGCCAAGTGGGCGCCATCCCTGTGGCTCCTCATACCTTTGTGTGCCCTCTTGTGCCATCCTGAGCAGTCTCATCCCATTAGCTCTTTTGGTTTCCAGTTCCCTCCCTGAAAGCCCAAGCATCACTTCTTCTTATTTAGGTTCTTTTTAGTAATTCAGCTTAATAAGTAGTTTTTTTATATCTCTGGGAAAACCCGTGACCCATCACTGAGCCATTTGGAGTCTGTTTTGAGGATTTTATCCATTGAGCCATATTTAGTTGTTCTCTCTTCCTCTACAGGGTTTAGTTTTTGAAAGTTTATGGGGATAATTGATAGCGTCTTTTTCCTATTTCTGAGGCAAAAAAATACAAAGTTTTGTTTACATTGCTCCATAAGAAGTACATGCTGGGTGTCTCGAGTAGTGAATATGGGTAGGAGTATTACACAGACATTCTTTCAGCTCATGAGAATAAACACCATTGGTATATGTGAGAGAGGATGAGTTTTGTTTTCCTGAGTGATCACATAGATTTTTACTTCTTACTCTAAAATTTGCTTAGCCATGGCCCCTCCTCCTTACTGAGCATTAATGCCAATAATGTCCTTTTAACATGATTTCCTCCAAGCAGTAAATCAGGACACTCATTTTTGGATAAACTACTTGAAACAGACTTCAAGTCTCTGGCATGATTTTCAAAGTAAGCTTTTCTAACCAATTATTGGGTTGACTTTAGTTAATATGAGAAAATTAATTCTTGTAAACAGCAGCATACTTCTCTCCACATGGGTGCATGTCTGGCTTCATATTTTTAAAGACATCTACTTTTGGGAAAACTATTTTCATCCATATGAAGAAAGTCACACACACAAAAATTAATGCAATTTGCAAGCATAAAAAAGATTCATTTTTGCCATTTAATTGCTATATTGCTCACTTTATTTATGTTTAATTGTCCTAATCGAGCCCTGTGGTGTTTGGCAAATATTAACAAGCTCTAGCTTGTACTTTTCCTTATAAAAGTTCAACTATGGATTTTCATAAACTGAAAGTTGTCAGGAGGGTATGTCTTTGGTGTTGTTTTATGAAAGGAAATTTAAAAAGCGGATTTCTAAACACCAGCCATGTAAATCTAATTTGTCGTTTCCATTTGTATGCCCTAGATTTTCTCCACAAGTAGCTTCTTCTTTGTCCAGACATGAACTTTTAAAGTTCAAAGAACCAAATTTAATAACTTATTGGCTGTACAAATAAATAGAGCTTTAGACCCAAGGCCCCAGAATGTGTTTCCTGGACAATTAATGGTCTGTGAGGATCCTGTGGCCTGAGGAACTGCTCCTCGAAAATGTAGGTGTAGGTGGGCTCCACTTATGTTTTTGTTCAGTGCTGGATTTGCAGAGGGAGAAAAGGGAGAAGGGGATTTGAGGACTGTTTACTTTGAGTCATTTTGCTACTGCAAAGCCACCGAATGTGGCTTAAAAGTATTGGGCAGAGTGACAGAGCTACTCCTGTCGCCAGCTTGGGTGTAAGCAGCCCAGATGGATCCAGCCCTCTCTTGTCTTGGAACCACCGCAAAAAAGGCTGCTCACACCTCCACCCTCACCCTAGACAGACCCTCACCCTTATTTGCCCCCACCCCCAACTCCACTCCACCAGACTAGGAGGATCTTACCAAGTAGGAGCCATTGCCATAAACTTTACACAGTTTTGCTCCCTGGAATAAAATAAAAATAACTTTAAGAAATACTGCCTTAAACAAAATTCATCCATTTGTTTATTCAGCAAGTACTTATTACTCACCAGCCTGTTGTGTACTATTAAAAAAAAATCAGTGATGAAAATGGTAAGGCCGACTTTATTCAGGACCTTCGCAGTAGATATAGGGACCAGTGCAATGAGATTTTACAGTAGGGAGAGAGATTGGGCTTGACTCCAAATACAGCATGGGCAAGGGGGAATTATAACCAAGGAGCAGGGTGAGGGTCAGTGGATAGAAAATTACTAAGAGGAAACATAAGGAGTAAGGGGGTTTCTGGCTAAAGCCGACCTAACATGGTGTTCAGGCATCACCTTGGGGATGATGGAGGATAAGGAACTCTATCAGATATTGAGGGTGGGGCTCCTGGTTAAACTGACTTAGTGAAGGTCTTGCCAAAACTGGATTTTGCAAGGGCGTGCACAGATGGGCCTAGGAGAAGCTTTAGGAACCTACTAAAGTTTGATCAAGCAAAGAATCCTTGTCAGTACCAGGTGCTATGATAAGCTCTTGGGAAAGAGTGGTAAAGGAGATGTCAAGTACAAAGAATTGTTAACTTATTGCATGATTTTCAGAACTAGGAACCCTACAACAATGTTGTTTTTTTAATTGTATTTTTAAAAATTTGTGTATCTATTTTCCCACCTCAAAGTTTATTAGTAAAAAGATTTTCTCAGGGATTCAGGGAAGGTATTTCCTTCAGGTTTTTAAGGTGCCAGGTGCCTGAATATAGTCTTTATTTATTCAGAAATAAAGACTATAGGATTATTTTAAAGCCCAAGTACATACTTACAATTGATATTAATGGAAGACCATGTTCTAAAAAAATAAAACACACATATCTTATTCTGAAGCCCAGGCCATTGACTGACTTACTCTTCCCTACCGTCTTTATCCTTCCTCACCAAACACACACACACACACACACACACACGCACACAGCCACACACCACAGAGTCCTTCTCATGAAATAATGAGAAGGAGAACCCTAGTGCAACTGGGAAAGTCTCAAAGAGAAGAACAGAGGTTAAAGCAATAAAAGCAAATTTTATTCAGGAACTATTGCCATAGGGGAAAAGAGACCTCAGATAGAACTAGGCTCAATACCAATACAACATAGACAAGTGGGTGTTTATAACCAAGGAGCAGAGTCAGTATGGGACATTACTAAGAGGAAACATCAGAGTAGGGGGGATTCTGGCTAAACAGACTTAACAGGATTGTTACTGAAGGCAGGCCCGAGTGATCAGATATCATCTGAGGGATGGTGGTTGAGGAAATTTGATCAGATATTGAGGATAAGCAGTATGAGGCGGGCAGGGTGGTGGTATAGATTGAAGCTAAACTTACTTGACAGGATTTTTGGACAACTGGGCTCTTAAGGACAAGGCCTAAGAACAAGGCCTTGTTGAAAATGGCTCAGAGGAGCTTGTAGAGTTTAGTCAAGGAGATAGTTTGTCAAAAGGCTAAGCTTGAACACAGCATGACTAGCCTACTCTCTCCTTTCAGTAATCTGTTTTATTTTACCAAAAACTCCCTCATACCTTTTTTTCTATTCCCAAGTGTAATATATTAGCTGGCCACAGAAAATAATATGCCTAAGGAAATTGCCCCTTTCTATTCAAAAGTAATGAGAGAAAATACGCCAAAGATTTGATACTGTTTTTATTAAATGCACAGTTAGATCAGTGATGTGCACTGGTGAAATTCACCAAACGTGTTGCCCTCTATGTTCCAACCCTTGAGACACAGTGATGGTTAAGGACATCTGCAGAGTTGAAGAAGCTGCCGCCATACGATGGGACATCTCCATATCCTGGTCTGTGGGACTCTCCAAGATGCTTTGAGTGGGGGCAATAAAAAAATTAGTTGCAGAACAGTGGTGCATATGGAGAATATTTCTGTCAGATTATCCCAAAACCTGATAACAGTGTTTGCCTGTATGGAGGGAGTAGGAACTCAGAGACTAGAGATGGGAAGGAATGTGTTTTTGTTTTTTGAGAAAACTCTTGTATGTTATAGTAATTTTACAATATAAGAGGTTATAAAAAGAGAAGGAAAAAGAAATGGTCTCTAGCCTCCTTTCTTATTTTTCTTTGTAGTTATTTATTGAACTTAAATGGGGAGATTTCAAGGTATTTTAATCACCTAGTTTTACTGAATGAAATAAAAACATCAAAGTAGACATTTATATTATGGGTAATTTAAAATTTACAGTTGACTCTTGAACACAGGGATTAGGGGCACTGATCGCCCTGAGCAGACCTCCAAATTCACAGATTCCTAATCTCAGATAGAAAATACATATTATGCTGTATAATGTATAGCCTGTATTTCAAATAATTACAGCATCTCTGTGTTCCTAGTGCTCTATAAATAGCACAGTTCATTCTAAAAGTGATTACTGCCCTGTACACTATACTGTAATTACATTTCTTGGAAATAACTTCTCTAAATTTTCAATTAATTTAATGTTTGTGGTTAATTTAACATGTAGCTTGTCACTTCATAACTGTAAGCTATTTAATTTTTTAAAGTTTTAAAATAATAGGCTGGTTTTCTAATCTTTTTTAAATTGGCAAATAATTTAGAGAAAATATATTTAAATAACATTTCCCCAAATAATCTCTATGCAAGTTCCCAGGAGACTATATGATTTATAGTACATGCTCAGTACATTGTGGCATTGTTTGTGGGAGTAATTGATACAAAGCCTTATTCAACCCCTCACCTAACCATAAAGATTATTATTATTGTCATCAAAACATAAACTCTAGCAGAAATAGTAAGTTAATACCCAGATAATGAAGGCAAACTATGATGCATGGGAAGCATTTCTTTCTGTATATGATTTTGGGCCAGTGTAGAATAGACCCCCAATTTTTTTTCATGACATCCTTATTCTACAAAATACAATGACATGTAAATGACACAAAGTGATCTATGGCAAAAATGCATTGGTTAAAATAGTTCTTGTGTACAATGTAAACTCTAGGATACAGTCAGGATTCAAAAAATAAGAACAAAGTTCTCCCCAACACTAAAATCTCTGATCTTTTTCAAAAGAGATGAGAAATCAAAACACCCATTTATATTTGTTCAAGTTCATTTCTATTTGGATCATTTAATCTAGTTTCTTAGGACTGGAGAAAGAAAGTGAATCCTTGGAGACAATGACACTCAGCAAGAACAGGAAATGACAGTTGACTTCCTGCCAGGGGTGTGAAAACAGCAGAACTGTTCACATACACACAGGGATCCCTAGTTTTTTGTATTACAGCACATTGCAGCAGTTGGCTCAACCAGATAAAGTTAAATTATATTTTAACTAAAAGCCCAGTGCACAAATTCGTGCACGGGTGGGGTCCCTTAGCCTGGCCAGCGATCAAGGTGATTAGGGCCAGCCAACCGGGGAGGGGGTAGGGGGGTGGGAGGGACTGCAGGACGTTGGCTGTGGGAGCGCACTGACCACCAGGGGGCAGTTCCTGCATTGAGCGTCTGCCCCTTGGTGGTCAGTGTGTGTCATAGTGACCGGGCGACCAGTCGTTTGGTTGACCAGTCGTAAGGCTCACTTAAGCTTTTATATATATACAGATTACTATTCTTTAAAAGGCAGGCAATTGCGATTCATTTTAGAAAAAAAATTTATTTAGTAAAAATGTTTTAAATGGAAAGCAATGTTTTAAGTAACCTTGAAAATATTGGGGTCTGAAGATTCCCTGTTCCTAGTGATTATACGTTAATCAGGAAAGTTGGTTTATTGGGATGTAGAAAACCCAAAATAATAATTGCCATAGGTATCATGTATTTGACGAATGCCCACTCTGTGCTTCATTTACAGTTTAGAGGCTTAATAGGTTTTCTTGCTTATTCCTCAAAACAACTTTGTAGGGCAGGTATTATTATCTCCATGTCTCTGAGGATCAGAGAGTTTCCAAAATAACTTAGCTGACAAGTGGCAGAGTTGGCATTTAAACTCATGTGACTTTAGCTTCAATGAAGGAAAATACACACTTTCCCTCCTCTATCAACCTGGCTTGAAAAACAAAATGTCAGACTTTACTCCCAGTTAATATACCTCTTCTGTCTCTTTTTCCTTTCTCTCCCTTTGTTTTCCCTTTTACTCTCCCTTTTCTCGTCTTTGTTGTGTTTTAACTTGTATATGGGACCCTTACCATCCAAGCTGCCTGGATCAAATCATGATTTTGAAACATTGTCTTTGTGTGAACCTTTGAAGTGGAGATGCTGAGCCTGTGAATGGGGAGGTCCCCACTGTCCAGGGGTTGTCCAGGGGTTACGTGCTTGCCTTGATCCTAGGAGATGGGGTGGAGCCTCCCTTCTATACTTAAAGAAAGCCTTTGGGTTAGCTGAGCTTTCTCAGCAACTAAAGTTCTCAGCACAAACACACTTCTCTCCCCAGGCAGATCCATACTGCCCAGGGACAGAGCACACACACACACACAAAAAAGTATTGGCCTCTCCACAAAGACCTAGTACATGACCCAAGAAATTCTTTGTGAATTTCTTTATATATCTTAATTTTTTTTAAATTACTAGAGTAATGGATGCTTTTTGCAAAAAAAAAATACCTAAATTATTACAGAATTATAAAAATTGAGAGTAACTCAATTCCTCTAATTCCTGTTAATGGTTTTAAAGAAATTCTAATTTGTGAATTAGTTCTTCAAATCAAGTGGTTGGGTTTTTTCCTCCTCCTGTCTGTGCTTTGGTTTAGAACAATTGTGTAGCTAGAGCACTCAGAATTAAGAAGGTGGTTAGCCTTTTGCTTTTTTATCACCTCTGTCTTTGTTTTGCATGTTCAAGGTATACATTTGAAAGACAGGCAGAGTAAACAAAAGGAGGGAAGGTGTCCCTCCTCCAAAATGTAAATGAGTTCATTAGTAAAAAAAATCTAGATTGGACTGTTATTATTAATATTTTTTATTGAGTAGTTTATTGATTACAGGTTATACTGTCCTTCGTGTTGGTTTTGATTTAATTTTTGGCTAGTAAATATTGCCTAGATAACTGTGTATATAAATATGGATGAAGGAATTAAAATATATAAATTCTATTAAAAGTGAGAATTTTGAACTAGCTAGGATTTGCATTCTGGCATCTGTAGTTTACATCTGAGGAGGCTGAGTCTGAGGTATTTTGTCAGAGCCCTGCCTCCCTCTGTGCATACAGTCTTGTGTGTGGATTTGATTGGCATGCTCTTGCATACACGTTCTTCTTGTAGTTCTCAGGCTGCTGACTTTTTTTTTTTTAATGACCAATGTTCTATAGCAACCATCATAAAGTATAGATAACCAGTGTTAACATTTGGTATGTAATCTTTCAGACATCTTCCTATGTATATCTCAGATAAAGTACCTGGCTGACCCTAGTGTTATGAAGTCTAACTCTGGAATTAAACTGTGTAGATTCAAATCCTGGTTCTAACATTAGCTATGTCACCTTGGTTAAGGTACATACCTTCTGGGAAGCTCCATAATTAGATCCATGAAATGGGATAATGATAGTGCTTATCTCATTGGGGAGGAGTATGAATTAATGAGAAAATATGTATAAAGTTCTTGGAATAGAATAAGCACCCAATAAATGTTAGTACTCAAATGTTAGTACTCAAGAAATGGGATCATACTTCTAATTCTGTATGATAGCTTATTTTTTGAACAATCACAAGCACACATCTGCCTCATTCTTTTTATGGTTGCATTATACTGGTAATTACATTAGGTGATCTGCTGTAATTTGTTTAGTTCCCAAACATGTGGAAAGGATCATAATGTGGGTCAAAGAGCCATTTGTTTTGCCCAATCTTGGAAAAGAGTACGGTGTTCTGACATCCAAGTCCAGAGACACTTATGACCTTTAGTACCACACAGTTTTATCCAAACAAGAATGTAGTGTTTTTTAGAGAAATATGTAAGAATCTTCCTACTATCAGACAATGTTAAGCTGCTGAACATTTTAGGGTGCTCTCTACTGGGTAGACTTCTAGACTTGTAAACTTATGAAATTTCGTATTATGAGTTATCCTCATTTTCTAAAATACCATTGTTGATATCAAAGTACTTGTTTTCTGCCTTGTTAAGTGAATATTGAATATTCACTGACTTTTATCTGAATATTTCCCTGACTTTAGTTTCTGAACATTCACAAGACTGGCTTAATTAGAAAAGGGGAAAGTGCCATAATTCTGCCATAACCTGCAATAATGCAGCAGTGGGGGTCCTGGAGAACCATTATTATTCAAATGATCGTGGTTTCTTGAATAAAGTGGACGACTAAGTGTACCTCTCATAGTAAGAGAGATGATTAGCAGTGGGAGACACATTTGAACTTGCTTAGAGAGCTGCCTTTGTCTCTAGGAGGGCTGGCACTCAGTAATCACTAGAACAGGTCTTCGTTTCATCCCAGCCTCTTTCCTTTTTCATGCTTGCAGTGTTTGAATAGCTTTCTATTGCCTGTTAATCCCCACAGGAATGTGGCTTTGGCTACGGGGAGGATGCTCAGTGTGTGACTTGCCGGCTGCACAGGTTCAAAGAGGACTGGGGCTTTCAGAAATGCAAGCCGTGCCTGGACTGTGCGGTGGTGAACCGCTTCCAGAAAGCAAACTGTTCTGTCACCAGTGATGCTGTCTGCGGGGACTGCTTGCCAGGGTAGGTTGGATGATTTTTTTTCCCCTTGTAATTATTCTGTGTTTTTTTTTTAAACAGGCATTTTTCATTTCCTTTTCCAAATGTGAATGCACAGTGATATTAACCTGAGCGCATTTGTTGAGTATTCATGAGTTTGCATCTCAACAGTCGCCACTAGATTCTTGGTGCCGGTGCCATGGACTGTGACAGGTGCTTGTTATAAATAAAATGAGTAAGCATACTAACAAAGGAATAATGTCACAGAATTCTAAAAAGTTCCTATAATAAAAGCCTAATATGCTAAGTGTCTGACCGTTCGACTGTTCGACCAGTCACTATGACGCTATGACACGCACTGACCACCAGGGGGCAGATGCTCTGACCGGTAGGTTAGCTTGCTGCTGGGGTCCAGCCAATGAGGACTGGGCGAGATGCGCCAGACACACCCTGGAGCCCTCCTACGGTCCCTCCCCGGTCCTGATCGTGCACCGGTGGGGTCCCTCGACCTGGCCTGCACCCTCTCAGAATCTGGGACCCCTCGGGGGATGTCAGAGAGCCGGTTTTGGCTCGATCCCTGCAGGCCAGGCCAAGGTACCCCACTGGTGCACGAATCCATGAACCGGGCCTCTAGTATATCAATAATAAAGAAAACATAAACAAATGGACCAAAGAATGAACAGGCAATTCACAAAAGAGGAAACACATATGTTCATCCTCATTGGGGATCCGAGAAATGCAAATCGTGACCATTCACTCATTTCAACAGATACAGTGGAACTTGGTTTCTCCAACTTAATTCTTCCTGGAAGGCTGTTAGAGAAGCAATTTGTTCAAAAACCAACTTGTTCTTTTGTATTAGAAATAATGTAAATTGAATTAATCCATTCCAGACCCCCAAATGATTCCCTGTTTTAACCTTTATATATATACAGTACATGTCTAATGTGCTGTTTAATTTATGAATAAATATTCTTAAATTTCTTGAACCACATCCTCCCCACCTCCCCCCACCCCCAACTAGGAATTTTTCATCTATCACTGCCTCTGAAATTCTATCACTGGCTCACCACTTTTTCTTTATCCAGATCAACAACAGTTTTTACACCTATTCAGTTGCCTGTGATTGCTGTTTTATGAGCACTTTCACACCCTTAGCAAGATTAGCACTCTTGATGGCCTCTTTAAGTTTTAAAATTGTCAGCAACAAAAGCATTCTCTCCTTTGTTTGTTACCTGAGAGATGCTTTTGTCATTCTAAGGTATCAGCATAAAAGGGTTTTCAAGTCCAAAACTGAAGTTTTGGTCTACAACTGAGACATTTTTTCTGTGAACAACTTAGTTGAGAACCAAACTGTTCAAGATGGGAGACGTTGGAGAACCAAGGTTTGACTGTATTTGTCCAGCAGCCATGAGGCATTGCTTTAGATAAAGCTGTTATCAGTGGAAGTGGCGTTCTTGGGGTGCCTCAGGGAAAAGAATTTTCTGAGGCCCCCATAGGAGGATGGGGTTTTGTGGAAAGCTTTATTGATGATGTAAAATTAAGGGGGTTCCCATCCAAGGTCCCATCTCTGTACCTCTCGCCATGGAAGAAGTCCAATTTTGTATTTAACGGGGCCAGAATTAAGGCAACTGCTCAGAATTTCTGTTTGATATTCAAGTCCAGTCCAGTCCAGTCCAGCATCTGGCTACCTTAGCCTGTGTTCCCAGCTGCAGTCCATTGTGTGTGGGGTCTGCATGGCCATGGGCCATGCGGCTGCTTAAGGTCACATGGTTATGAGAGAGAACAGGAAAGCACACTAATGAGTATGGGCCACGGAGCTAGAGAGCTCAAGAGAGAAAAAGAACAAGAGAGAGGGAACTCTGAGGTTTATGTATTCCCAAAATTTCATGAGCTTGCTTTGAGGTCCACCCCTCTAGCCAATTGACTGTTCTCCAGGTTAGACTGACAGGCAAGTATTCCCCCCTCCCCCCCCTCTTTTGTCCATCCCTTCCACCAGTAGTTCCCTGGGGAGTGTGAAGCTCCCCAGGTTCCTGGTGAAGCTGCCTAGATGACTATGCTTATAATATCTGGGCTCCCCTTTGCTCTCTTCCTATTATTAATATTAATAAACTAGCTAATTATATCCTAATAAGGTTTTAAAAATATCTAAACAGTAAATATTAAAGAAGTAAATTAAGCAAAAGGCAGAAGATGGTGATTTCTGTGGGGGAAAAAAGAAAACCTAAAGCAGTTAAGGGGATTAGGCATGCCTCATGGAATGGATAGATAAGTTGCAGTATTAAAGTTGTAGGCATTACTGAAAAGGGGAGATCTGTCCAAAGACTTGAAGCAATTAGCAGAGCAGATATGTGGGGAAGAGCACTGTAGATACAGGGAACCGCTAGAGACAGGCCCCCAAGATGGACATGAACCTGGTATTTTTTATTTTTAAGAAGCTGCAAAGAGACCAGGGTATCTTCAGGAGGAAGAAAGAGTTGAGTAGAAAAAGAGAGGGTGGAAGGAAGTGGACACATGTAAATCGTGAAAACCTTAAATGTTGAAAATTAACCCAGGCCATGAAAGGAAAGGAGAACTAGACCTGGGCCAGGAGGAGTGGCAAAGCCCAGGAGGAGGCATTTTAAAGTTTTAAGTGTTCCTGGGTAAGCATTGGGTAGATATGCCAGATAAAATAAGCAGTTGGGGGATAAACTCCATATGAAGAGTGGGACTTAGGAAGGCATGGGTGATGATCTGTTAGGGAATGATAGGCATTACCCCCCAAAGTAAAAAGGAAGAGAGACAAAGCATACTATCAGAATACTTTCATGGGAGTAGAGTGCAGCCTGTGTTACCAACCAAAGATGGAAGAGAGAGAACCCAGAATTCCTGGAGCTGTGGAAGACAAGCTCTGTTGCAGGGATAAAACAATCAGTAACAGCAGCATTACAGGAGAAGCAAACATTAATTATTTATAATGTGCCAGGCACTTGGCTAAGTACTTTACATGAGTGATGTACTATAATGTTCACAGTGTCTTAAACATGAAGAAAGTGAGCCTTATCAAGGATGAAGTTTATTCAGGCAAGATCACTTAGCCAGTATATAGTGGAGCTTGGAGCCACATCCAGGAATCTACTGCAACAAGCCATGCGCTAAGTCACTGCAGAGGAAGGACTTTAGCTGGACTTGGCCATACATGCCCACAAAATTGGGATGCTTTTGACTAAATGGCATGGTGATAGCTCTGGGGCCCTTGTTGAAGCCAGAGGAGGAAAAAATGCTCTGGACCTGAAAGGCAGAGGCAGGAGATAGCCTGTGGCTCAAGCATGGCCTTACACAACGACTCAACACCGAAACCGGTGTAAAAAGTAGTGGCCTAACACCAAAAGCATAAGCAACCAAATAAAACATAGCTATATTGGACTTAATTAAATTTAAAATCTTTTGTGCTTCAATAGATACCCTCAAGAAAATGAAAAGACAACCCACAGAATTAGAGAAACTATTTGTAAATTATATATGTGATAAGGGACTTTCTTATCTAGAATATATAAAGAACTTTTACAACTCTAATAAAAAGGCAAATAAGCAAATTAAAATATGGGCAAAAGATTTGGTTACACTTTTCTTCAAAGAAGATATGCAAATGATGAATAAACACATGAAAAAATGCTCAACATTATTAGCAATCAGGGACATGCAAATTAAAAATGCATACTTCACACCCACTAGGATGGCTGTTACCAAAAATACAGACTATAACAAGTGTTGGTGAGGAAACAGAGAAATTGGAACCTTCATACACTGTTGGAGGGAATGTAAAATGGTGCAGCCACTTTGCAAAAAATCTGGCAGTTCCTCAACAAGTTAAACATAGTTACTATGTGACCCAGCAATTCTGCTCTTAGATATGTAACCAAGATAATTGAAAATACATCCATGAAAAAACATGCACACAAATGTTCATAACAGCATTATGCATAATAGTCAAAAGTGGAAACAACCCAAATGTCCCTCAACTGATGAATGGATAAGCAAAATGGAGTGTATTCAAACATTTGAATTTTACTCAGCAATAAAAAGGAATGAATTATCGATACATGCCCAAAATGGACGAACCTAGAAAACAATGTTAAATGAAAGAAGCCACTTACAAAAGACCACCTATTGTATGATCTCATTGCATGAAATATCCAGAACAGGCAAATTTATAAAGACAGAAAGTAAGCTAGTAGTTGTCTAGGGTTGGTGGTGATGGTGGTGATTGTGGTGGGGTCGGGGGGAGGGTTGGGGAAATAGGGGTGGGGTGCAGAGGGGTTTTTTTGGCATGATGAAAATGTTTTAAAATGGATTGTACTTGATGGTTACACAAATCCATGAATATATTAAGACCATTTAATTGTGTGCTTTAACTTGATGGATTCTATGGTTTGTAAAATATTTCAATAAATCTGTTATTTAATAAAAAAGTAATGGCCTAAAATCTCAGAAACATTGATACCTATTAATATCATTACCCAGAGTTTTGACCTTGTGCAAATCTATTTGAGGAGTACACACTGAGTATCTTACACATCTTTATTATTCCTTTCTACAATTTTGATAAAAACATGTCTGTGTATGTTTGCTCTCTTCATCTGGAGGGAAGGAAGAAGAAAAGGTCCTCAGGAGATAATGCCCATCGTATGCCTGCCATAAGGGATGAAGGCTGAGGTGGGCAGTGCCCAGAGAATGTGGGGGGAAGCACAGGGTACAAGGACTAGGTTTTCACTAAGAAGGAGGTATGCTGCTCTAGTGTGGGAGAGGGTATGGTCTCTCCAGGAGCTCCCAAATGTGCTTCCCATGCTTAACCTCTGTTGTCATCTGAACCCATGGCTTTTAGTTTCTACAGTGTTTGCTCATTCTTTAAATAAGTGCTTAGATGCAGGAAAGTTAGAAACGAGTAGACATTTGAATGATTTTTCACAGTTTACTTATATGATTAGTTCAAAATTACATCCTTTTCTAAGTTAGCATGAATGTATGAGGCAGGCAATAATCACATAGTGACTTTTACTCAAGTTTTCCAGAGTGTTTTAAAAGTGCTCATCTAGTCCGCTGGCATGCTCAGTGGTTGCGTGTTGACCTATGAACCAAAAGGTCACAGTTCAATTCCCAGTCAGGGCACATGCCCGGTTGGTGGACTCAATCCCCAGTGTGGGGTGTGCAGGAGGCAGCCTATCAATGATTCTCTCTCATCATTGATGTTTCTATTTCTCTCCCCTTCTCTCTTCCTCTCTGAAATCAATAAAAATATATTAAAAAATAAAAGTGCTTATCTAGCTTAGAATATGATTTTGCAAGTATTTTCTCCCATTTTGTAGGTTGCCCTTCACTGTTGATTGTATCTTTTACTTTTAATCTTAGAAGGAATCATTATTATTTTATTATAATTTAAAACTAATTTTAGTGTGACTTACTTTTTAACCATTTTATTAAGGTATTTAATGTATACAACTCAATGAGTTTGGGTGTAAGTATACATTGATTGTATCATTTTATGTACAAGTTTTAAGTTTGATGTAGTCCACTTGCATTTTTATTTTTGCTGCCTATTTCATATATGCCTTTTGATTGCCTTTTGGTGTCATATCCAAGAAATTATTGCCAAATTCAATGTCATTAAGCTTTTCTCCTATATTTTCTTCCGGGAGTTTTATACTTTGGGGTCTTTCATTTAATTTATTTTGAATTAATTTTTGTATATGAGCTAAGATAAGGAGCCAGCTTTATTATTTTGCATGTGGGTATCCAGTTTCCCAGCACTATTTGTTGAAGGGACTGTCCTATCCCCATTAAGTGGTCTTTGTTCCCTGGTCAAAGATAATTTGACCATATACATGGGGATTTATTTTTAGGCTCTTTTTTCTGTTCATTGGTCTACATGTCTCTCTTTATGCCAGTACCACACTGCATTGATTAATATACTTTGTAATATTTTCATATCAGGAAGTATGAATCTTCCAACTTTGTTCTTTGATTTTGACTTTATAAATTCCAAAATAAATACCTTTAATTAAAATTTGGTGAGAATTCACTATATTACAATCATTTGGACAGATGTTCATAGTCAAATGAAAATGGAATGATGAGCAAATAAGGAAGTTATTGGGCATTTGAGGTAATTTACTTAGTTTCAAAATGCAAATTTCATTTCAATCATAAATTATACAGATTTGTTACTACATTATCCAGTTTTACAAAATAATTGCATCTACCTGTCCTCTATATACTTGATTTGTAAATTTATTCTCCAAATCTCTATTTTTGTCAGAAAAGTTGGAAGTTTTCTGTAGAAAAAAAAATTGCTTGAATTCTCACCATCAAGAAATGATCACTGTTAATATTCAATATATAATTTTTTTCACTGCTAATATATACATATAAATGTCTTTAGCTGCATTGGTAAATAGTCTGAAAGAATATATATCAAGGTGTGTTTGTATAAAATGAAATTATATTATTCACACTTCTTTTTTCACTTAATGATACTTTATGAGTTAAAAAATTATGTATGGTAGATCTGCATCATTATTTCCGAAGCTCACCTTTTATTCTTTTTCCCTGGTTCCATCATAGTTGGTCATATCTAATGTTGGATATTGGGATTGTGCCTAATTGGCTTCTTTTCTTTTATAAACAACTAGAGACCCAGTGCACAGATTCGTGCACCTGTGGGGTCTCTTGGCTTGGCCTGTGGGGATCAGGCCGAAACTGGCTCTCCAACATCCCCTGAGGGTCCCAGATTGTTAGAGGGTGGTTCTCGGGTGATGCAGCCAGGAATTGGGCTCCCTCCTCTCTGGTTCCGGTTGCGTCACCCAAGAACCGCAGCTGCCAAGTCACTGCAGCTCGGCAGGTCCTGCGTTGAGCATCTGCCCCCTGGTGGTCAGTGCGCATCATAGTTTCCTGTCGGAGCGTCTGCCCCCTGGTGGTCATTGTGTGTCATAGCTACCAGTTGGACAGTCGAAAGGTTGGACAGTCGCTTAGGCTTTTATATAGATAGATGGATGGATGGATAGATAGATAGATAGATAGATAGATAGATAGATAGATAGATACTGTGATTACATTCTTATATATATAGTTTTACCCACCTAATTATTTCTTTTGGATACATTTCACAAAATGAAATTATTGGGTAAAGGATGTAAATAAACTATATGAATTCTGATGCTGTATTGCTAAATTGCCCTCCTGCAAGTGGCAATTTCTATTCCCACTGGAAATATATACATGTGCCTATTTACCTAGCCTTACACCAGCACTTTCTCAATTTTCTAAGTAAAAATGGTGTATTTTCATTGCAATTTATAGTTACTTGAATAATAATGAGGTTAAACATTTTAATGTTAAATTAAAAATTAGTGGCATTCTTTTTAATTTTAATTATGAAAATTAAAAATTATGAAATGTTATTCTTTTGGGAGTTAATGTTCTTTGCCTGTTTTTTCCTTTCACCTTAATGATTTTTAAGTTTAATGTTACAGACTTAAGTTATAGAAAATGCTGTGATCAGAACTATTTTTCAATTTTCTTTTGCCCATTAACTAGGTTAATCATACTTTGTTTTTGCTCTTCAGTTGTCTTTAATATCGTGTGTGTGTGTGTGTGTGTGTGTGTGTGTGTGTGTGTGTGTTTTCAAAGCTGTTAATCTCTTTCTGGCTCCTGGGTCATTTTCCATTTATATTAATATTAATTAGTCTTGTCATGCCTAGTAAGATGTCCCCATATCAAAATTATATAAGCACCTCACTACATTTTTCTATTGCTTTTATGGTTTGCTGGACTCTTTTGGTCTTTGAATTTCAAATGTTAAAAACTAGCACTTTATTTATAAGGCATTTTATCATTTAAATTGATTTCATATTCCCTCACCAGCACCCACTCCCCTAATATAGAAAATGTGAGGCTAAGTAAAATCTACAGTTATGTTTAGTGGAGTTGGCCTTTCATAAGTATTCACTGCACGCTCAGAGGTCTTTCTAAGGATGTCTGTCTAAGATACTACTATATTTAAGACTTTGAGCCCTAGCCGGTTTGGCTCGGTGGATAGAACATCGGCCTGCGGATTGAAGGGTCCCAGTTTCGATTCTGGTCAAAGGCACATCCCCGGGTTGCAGGCTCAATCCCCAGTGTGGGGGCATGCAGGAGGCAGCTAATTAATGATTCTCTCTCATCTTTGATGTTTCTATCTCTCTCTCCCTCTTCCTTCCTCTCTGAAATCAATAAAAATATGTTTTTTAAAAAAGACTTTGAGAACTTTTTTAAAAAACAGAATTAGTAATGGAGACTGCCAGTAATTTATGTAATCTGTTCACTGCAACTGTGAGTTGAGATAAAAGAGCTAACAAGGATTATTTTCCTTTTTCTTTTAGATTTTATAGGAAGACAAAACTTGTTGGTTTTCAAGACATGGAGTGTGTACCTTGTGGAGACCCTCCTCCTCCTTATGAACCACACTGTGAGTGAACTCCATACAAACACAGCAGAAGGGCTCTTGGCCTTAAAAAAAAACAAAACACCTTTGTTCCATTGGCAAATGGAGCAAAATCTCTCTCTACCGTGGGTCTTATAGTGTGCACTCTTGTATCAGCTTTCAGCAGGACATAAATCTCTTTTGTTGTGTGCCTCAATCAGCAAACTATGTCCATTAATTTGAATCTCAAAGTGAAATACAGATATTTTGTGGCTGCTGTACTCCATTCAAACTCTTATCTTTTCATATATGTGTGTGTATGTGTGTGTGTGTGTGTGTGTGTATATATATATCATGCAACTCCAATGAACTAGGTGGTCTAAATCCTAATGCATAATGTCTTTGTGCCATGGCCCCATTAATTCCTGTGTTTTCTCATCTTAGTCCCCAAGCACTGTCATGTGGTGTCTTCCATTCCAGACACATTCCTCTCCATGAATTGCCTGCCCTAATTAATGCATTGTTAAATGGAATCTTAGTTCACTTCATTCATTTCTTTACTTTTCTCGTTTAATGAATAAGAAGAGAAACTCACTGTGTACTGGGAATATAACTGCAAATTGTGCCTTTTTCTATTTATATTAATATTAATTAATCTTTTTGACCATAATTTTCCTTTAGATATGAAAGATATTTGCTACAAGTTTTATGAACTTGCATTGATTTTGAATAGGAATCCTAAGTACAAATCTGGCCAATGAAAACGAACAGGTGTTGGGCCAGGAAAGAAATCAGCAGGTGGCCCCCCTCATGTGCTCAGTTCATGCTTGTCTTTGCTAAACAGGGCTTTAGTGAACTGTTTCACTGTACACAAGAAATAGGTTTAGGCAGAGGAGGCAGGAGGGTTTTTATCCCAAGTGTAGTTTCCTCATGCCTTTCTGGGGAGCACTGGTAATATCAATGTTTATATTTAGGGGTTGTTTTGATATAATTTTCAATGCATGGGATTTGTCCTCTTCTTTCTGTGACACAAGTCTCCTCTGAACTAATTGAAGTTATTGCATTATTTGGTAAGGTCACAACTGTTTCCCAACAATTCATGGACTTTTGTAGTCCATATTATTATGTCCTTTATCAAAATGCATTACTTTTTATTCTTCCTTTGAAGTGATAGAAAAGCAAAAAAAAAAAAAAATGCAGACTCTAACTTTTAAAGAAATGTATTTTGACCCTCATTTTTATAATATCTAAATATTCACCAAATGATTCATTGCAATTAATGAATGTAATCATGAATGTCTGTTATGTATTAGTCGTCATTGGGAAACAATTTGTTTTACTCAATACCACATCATCAGCCCACATTTGGAGGACACCAGGTCCAGAGATGTTAATAACTTTTCATTGCTGCCTGGTAATTGGCAGAAACAGTATTCAAACCTAAGTCTGTCTAACTCTAAGTGGTATGTTCTTTCCACCACACTCTACTGTCTCCCTAAGGAAAACCAACTATCTAATCTGTCCTCTGTTGGCTGATGTAATTGCTTCATGTTGACTTCTTCTTATATTGTTTGCTTCATAATTAATGAAAACTCTAAAAATATAACATAGAGAAGATCCTGAAAGAGCCTCTTTATGCTACACAATCTATAAAATGACGTGTTCTCTTGCCCTTTAAAATGGGGTAGCAACTTGGTCTTGCCGGTGGGTCAGCTCAGCCAACATTTTGTCCAGAAGGCAAAGATTATGATCTTCATCCCAAACTACCATGAAAAGATTTAGTAAAGAAATTGGTATTGGTCAATTTAAAGTTGGAAAGTTCTGGGTTAATTTTTTCTGTTTAATAATCTACTCATAAGTCTGAGGCACTGGAATTTTTTGCCTTCGGGGATCTGACTATGTTTGGACATCATAAATTAGCCTTCAAATGTAGATTTCACATTTAACTTTTAATGTCTTGTAAATCCATACTTAAGTTATAATTTGAAAAGAAAATTAACTAGTTTAAATTATATGTATAGACATATTTTTCCATATATGAAACTTTTTAGAAAGCAAAGAAACAAATTATTTTTCAAAGTCAGAGATGTAGTGTGCACAGCTAATACTTTTTTGAATCATGAAACAAGAGTCTGGTGGTCTTTAGTGAGTGTTAATCCCTATTAAGCTCTGTAAAGGAAAGTTTGCTGCTTTTGGCACAGTTCTTGGGAATCACTCCAGAATACAACTAATCTCCTCAAAAGAGATCTTCACGTTTTGGGGGGAAATTATGTAAGGCGCCTTATGTTTTTATTTCTCCTACTTTGGGCTTTTCAACTTATTCACAAAAAAACTGCTTCTTCAAGTGTTTTTTGTGTGTGTGTGTTCCTCCCCCTCCCCCCGCCCATGAGGAGCGCCTATATTTTTTAGACTCCTAGTTAGCTATAAGAAAGTTATGGCACTCAGGCTACCTCAAGTAAAGGACACAGGTAGTACTGAGAGAGGCAAGAACTTCCTAGAACCCAGGGGTAGCCCTTGCTTGAAACCTCAGGCAGCCATAGAGTCTGGAGACCATGGTCCCCTGCAGCCTGAGGCTCTGAGCCCTGCATTTGTGCCACACAGCTACTTGCTCAGTCTGCAGGCCTCTCTTTATACCTCCCAGTTTTCCTTCATACTTTCACCAGACTGCATTGGTCTGGACTTCCCTCTTTCCACTCCTGAAGGACAAAATCTGATTGGTCTAATTAGATACCATTGTCCTGTGAGGCATCGTCTTTTCCGTTTACCTGTTGAACAAACATTTAAGTGCCAGACACACAGTGAAGGACAGATAGACCCCAGTTCTTTTCTTTAGGGAGGGTACAGCGTAGTGGAGGAGTTGTGAAATAACTAGAGTTAAACAGTATTGAGATATAACACATGTAGAGGCAAAATTGTGACTGCTTAGTCCCTTTTTTGGAAGGATCCAGGGTACTCTGAGGGTGAATAATGGGTAATGACATAGGAGCATTAGGGAAGGCTTTGAGCTGTGATTTAAAAGATCAGCTAGAGGAGGATGAGCCTGAAAAGGTGACTAAACAGAGGGTCCAGAGAAGTCTGGGGAAACCAGGGGAGTATGGTGGTCTGAAGCATACTGGTGGATGCTGTATGCAAGTTGAGTCTGTTGACACTGGAAATGCCCTTTTCACCTTGGAGGTCTTTGATGACATTGACAAGAACCATTTTAGTGAGTAATGAAAATGGAATCACATTAAAATTAAACAAGAAATTAATGTAAGCGGAGAATGGAGACCATTATAGACAACTCTGAGATGTTTGCCTTGAAGGTGACAAAGGAATGTGCAGACAAGGGAGTGATTTTGTTTTATTTAGTTTTTTAGGTGTAGACATATCTGCATGTTTTCATATTGAGAGAACAAAAGAATAACCAGGCACATAAGGTTTGTTGGAGAAGGATCCTGAAGCTAAAATGTTCCGTTGGCTTTATCTGGGAGGAGGAAGAGACCTCTGCCATAACCTGGGAAGCGGAGGTGGGGGAAGATGAGCATGAGCTTGTCATTCAGTGATGCGGTTGAGAGGTTCACATACCCTGCTTCTGTGTGTGCGACAGAGAAGACACTCTGTTCCACCAAGTAAGACAGGAGCCAAGGAACTCAGAGGCTGGAAGAGCACAAGTGTTTGAGGTTCTCATTACAGATAGTGGGAGGCAGGTTGATTAGAGAAAATAGCGAGTTTCCTGGTAACAAGGGTCCAGCTGAAGTCTGTGGTCATAGTGGTACATTGTTTGATCCTCATATGATATCTGAAGGGGCTTCTACTGTGGGGATGACTCAGGCCACCTCTGAAACAGCCCCAAGATATGCATAAGTTGCATCCTAAATATATAGCAAGCTACAAACAAGTTTTTAAAAGGGATGACTTTGTTAACACAAGAATAATTTTAAATTAAGGTAATATTTTTTTGGTATTGCTATAATACCTGAAGCAAACCAAAGTAACACTGGATTGAAAACTTCTCATGTATCTGTCAACTTTCCAAGGGGCCACCCCAAGTCCATACTTGTCTGTGACTGGTGTACCCTTGGCCAAGAGACTTACTTAATTCTCCTAGGGCTAGGTTTTTCCCCTGTAAAATGGGGTTACCTACCTATGAAGGTTGTTGTAAGTACTGAATAGTCAATATATGTAAGTCGCCTGACATAGTGTCTGGCAATGAGCAGGGTCTCCAATCTGTTGGCTCCCTTCCTTGCTCCCTCCACCCTGCAGTGCTTCTTGGGTTGTGAGATCTTAACTCCTAGTACTTGCCCAGAGATTTAGTATTCAGGAGAGGCAGTGGTTCAAAGAAGATCAGTGAGCTAGCACTGTGTGTATAACTGCCCCACTCAACAGGAAATGGCATAATAGGAGATTGCCAGAATTTTAGCCATCAGATAACAAATAGGTTCTCTACAGCTTAAATTTGTAATAAAGTGTCTAAATGTAAGTTTCTTTGTAGGGCATACCTGTATTCCTTGTAAAGTGATTTTGAAAACAAGAAAGAAGTTTTTGTCCCTCATGATTTATATTGCCCCAGTCTTAAGAAGGCCTCAAAAAGGCGTCTATCAGAGTCAATAGAGTAGAGCAGAACAGTATGAGACCTATTGCTGGAGGTTTTGGATTCACATTTAGGCTCAGCCTTCTACAATGGTGTAACCTTGGGCAAATCATCTCACCACTTTGAACTTCCATTTACTCTTTGGAAAATGGGGACAATCATACCATGTTAGCAGATCTTAGACTGAACTATATGAGATAGTGTCCAGAAGCGTACCTGCCACAGAGTGAACTCAGTAACAACTATCTGCCCGCTGGCCTGCTCTCTTACAAATAATGGCTGCATCTGTCCTATGTCCCTTGGCTCGCCCTGACCAGGTATGCTCTGTGGAAGGTATGGCAGTTGGGAGTGGTCTCATATGGGGAGGATCTCATGATGCAGTTGGTTTGATGTTTGTTTTGCTGGTCTTTCACTTCCAGAGGTGGGTGAGCAATGGAAAATACCTAGAAAGAGGCTGCAGTGGATTTTTGTGTTTGTCACTTGAATGGTAGACTACTTAGGCTGATCCCTTTTCTCTTTGCCCCATTGCTCAACGCCTCATGCCCCATGCCCAAACAGCATGGGCTTTAAGCTCCCCAACCTTCCAGATAATGATGGATGCGTGCATATAATTGATTAGGCCACCCATAACCTCTTTTCCAGTCACTAATAGCATTAATTTATAAGAACGACTGGTTGGCCATGGAGCCCAGGGTCGATTAGTAACATCACTGTAATTTGTAGGTGAATAAAAGGGACCCTTTCCATAGAAACCCCTGCTTCAGGCTTTACTCCTCTTTGAGCCTTCACTTCCTAGTAATACGTGCCCATTTAGAGCATTAAGAAGAGATGGAGAAAAACACACAAGAAGTTTGAGAACTACATTCTGCCCTGTGTCTGATAAGAAATGCAGATTTTGTCTGATTTCTTTTAGCAGTGTTTACTTAATGTGGAACAAACACTGGTTGGAACAAATGGTTTTGAAAAAATTCAAAGCTATTTTCACCAAAGTCCAGCTTTATTTAAGTGTGTTTAACCTAGATGTTTGCTTTGTTCTTGGGGGCTTTGTAAAACAAGCCATGTGATTACAAAGAGATAAGCGATCAGATAAGTGGCTGTGTGTGGGGGGGAGAGGGGGGGAAGCAGCTCTGTTGACCTGACACTATTTAGAAACTTTACATGGCTTAAAACTCAGGAAACAGCAGGTCTCTGTATCAACAAGTAATAAATCATATTATTTAAAGTATTAAAAATATTTAATAATTATTTCTTGAGTAAAGTACCATGTAGGTATTTGGACAACAGGGGTTTTAAGGCTCCTGTTACCCACATTGCTGCGCTTCACATCTCTGTGTAGGTGTTTTTACTCACTAATGAATTGATAGTGTGTTTACGTGTATAGAGGTATTACTATTTTTGTGTCTTGACAGGCAATGTTAAATTATTTTAAAGTAAAGGTACCTTGTAAATGCCTCTTTAAAAAATAAAAAACAAATCTAAAAGGAAATAAATTGGGAGTGTTTGAAGTCAATACCAATATGAGTTTTCCAGTTTTAAAGGAGGGGAAGGGGAGATGAGCAGAAGGAGGAAGAGAAGGGGGAGGTGAATTACAAGTTGACTTAAGCTTTACCTGAATGATTTAACCAACTAGACTCCTGAAGTGCAGAAACGAGTTTCTAGTATCCTCCCAGCAGGTAGTACTCTGCGTCCTGGCGTACTTAAACACTTAATGAATCTAACCACAGTGAATGCCTATATAATGGCATGCAGAAGAGATGCAGGAAATTCAAAAGTATTTTACATTTGTTTTGGAAAAATTATGTGATTTTTATTGTATCTGTGTATGTTCTTTTGCTTCTGCAGCAGTTCTTCTGATGAGTTTGCTGATATTTAGTGACCTGGCTTTCCAGAGGACTTACTAGGTCCTCTGCAGGATAAAGATAGGTCCACAAAGCCAGTATGTACTAATTGAGGGTTTAGTTTACTGAAGATTTTCAATAGTCTGTGGTCCTCAGGCCAAGACTCCTCAGTGTCCAGCTGGAGCATTGCTGCCATGTCTTGTGCTGATAGAGCCTGCTTTGGGGATGGTTTGGGGAACAAGATGAGTGCTGTTGTGTGTCCTGAGCAAATGGTTAAGGCAGTAGAGATAGGGAGCTTCCTAAAGAGAAGTCTTAACAATGGAGTTCTTTCCAGTTAGACTTTCAGGGTGGGGAATAGAAGGACAATGAGATCAAAGAGAACTTGGTAAAACAGCCAAAACAGCCCAAGGCTTATGGCAGACAAATTTAAAAGCCAGCCCTCCCAGGGAACATTTGAAGCAAAGATGCCTTTGTTTTCACTAATTTATTTGTTGGTTTAGGGTACTATTGCTTTTCTCTTTTTCCCACTGCCTATTGCTCCCTGCATGTCTTTTATATCATCCTTTCTTTTTGTCAATAATATGTAATTTCATTATTTTATTGAAAAACAAATTTAAAGTAATGGTAGTCAGAGGCAACTTCTGTGGAAACCAAAGGAACAGATCTTCTTGCAGAATACAGGCAGTGGAGCACTTTACTGAGAGGAATGCCATTGAGCCCTCCCATGGAATCCTTTTACTTTTATTGTAAGCCTTGTTCTGCCAAACCAAACAACCCTGGTGAAGGAAAGGAGAAGAGTGGGAAGAAGCTAATAAAAGCAGAGAAAAGGATGCAGCAAGAAGTGAAAAGCCAGACTGCAGTACAGCAGGGAGGAGTCAGAACACAACAAAAATCAAGCCATAAGAACTTCAAATACTGTATGTACACTATAATTTTGTGCCATTGAGTGTATAGCAAACAGTCCCATACAGCCTAATTAATGACTGACCCTTAAAGTTTTCTCTCTAATACCACTCAGTAGAATAATTATAGTTCTCATTATTATTCTGGACATGAAAAAGGGTTGGGGGATGATCAGAATACAAATTTGTTAAGAAAACTATTTATTTTAGAATGATTTCCATCAAGCATAATCCTTTTAAAAGTGTATTTGCTTATTAAGGTAAACAACTGTTATCTGAAAATATATTGAAAATTTATTATAGCAAGGTCCTCATTTTCCAAGGATGTTGAAAAAAATAGCTGGGCAGATTAAATACCATAGCCCCTTTAGAAAAAAAAAAAAGTGCTATAAATGCAAGTGCTTTGGATGATTACTGATTTCATATATTTATCTTTACTTAGCACTAGTTTCATTAAAGTTATAGAAATAAAAAATTCTTAGGAGTTTCTTAAACTCTTGTTCTCTACATTCATCCTTTTGGCCCAATATAAATCTGTTAAATATTGGTAAGCCATTAACTTTCTTCCAAGTGAAGAAAAGTGTAAGTACCTGACTGAATCAGGTGGCCCTGTGCCTTGAATCTGGGATGCTTTGGAGAGTTCTTGTTGGTCTGTGATGGTCTGTGACGCTCCTGAGTTGCCAATGAGCAGGCCAGAGGCTTTGAGAATAGCAGCAGTTGATTATTACCTAGTCAGCTATAAACCTAACTTCTCTGCCTTTATCTTCAGTCTCTTTTAGACATTTAAAGTCAATGAGCTGGTTTAAATATTTACTCATGAAGAAACAGGTTGTGGTTTGTTACAGGCCATCACTAAATTAAATGAATGTTAGATTAAATACAGTTTATTTAAAAATATGTAATCCAGCAGGCCTGTATCATTAAGTTGTGGACTTTTACAAATGAACAGTGATTTGTGTGTATACCCATTAAATGCTGAATTTTGTCTTTTTTTAACTTAAAATTTTATTATTATGTATTGGTTTCAGATGTACAGCTTAGTGGTTAGACCAGGGGTGGGCAAACTTTTTGACTCGAGGGCCACAATGGGTTCTTAAACTGGACCGGAGGGCCAGAACAAAAGCATGGATGGAGTGTTTGTGTGAACTAATATAAATTCAAAGTAAACATCATTACATAAAAGGGTACGGTCTTTTTTTTTTTAGTTTTATTCATTTCAAACGGGCCGGATCCAGCCCGCGGGCCGTAGTTTGCCCACGGCTG
>NW_005369676.1:660381-663207 GCF_000412655.1 Myotis brandtii | reverse complement strand
ATATATATATAACAAAATCATCTGAAAAAGTTCAGACATGGGACAGAGGCACACCCTGACCATAGAGAACAACCCCTTTCCTCCATAGGAAACCTGTGTATCTTTCACACAGGCCCTTTGTTTATGGTAACACACATAGCTGCACATTGCTGTGTCTTCCAGACACACTTGTATGGGAGGTGCTAGGGCAGTGCAAAACATGGGTAACCAGTAGTTACCACTAGCACTTCCGTTACTGGCAAAAAACAGCTGCAGTGCACATAGTGTAAAAGAGCCCATTATCAATGTCAGTTTGCATCCACTGGACTCTATAAAAACAACCAAGTGCCACTTTTAAATGCCCATTGCAACAGTTTTTCTTATTAAAAGCTGGAAATGGCAGGATATTTATATATATACCCCTACTGTGACAGCCTGGCAGAGCATTACAAAGGAGAAAACCCAGCATCTGGTGATGTCCATAAGTACAAGACTTCAGGCTGTCATTACCAGGAAAGGGTTTCATCCAAGTATTAGATATGAAC
Source organism: Myotis brandtii (assembly GCF_000412655.1). Classification (NCBI taxonomy): domain Eukaryota; kingdom Metazoa; phylum Chordata; class Mammalia; order Chiroptera; family Vespertilionidae; genus Myotis; species Myotis brandtii. Next base: position 662,683 of record NW_005369676.1, on the reverse strand, counting down.
ATTTGATTTTCAGTTTTTCATTTGTCCAATTACTTCTGAAACCCTGAAATTAAGCGATTTTGTAATAAAATCTTTAGTTCATCACATTTCTATACAATCTTTTTGTTCAACCCACTGAATTAGGGTTCGTTCACACTAGCCGTGCTACCGTTGCAGTGTGGTGCAGTACTGCAATGCAGCGCAGCTATGGTTAATGCAGGGTACACAGGTTTCCATCATGTTTGTGTTGATGCTAATGTGAAGTGGTGCATGTTAACACAAATGCCCTGTAGCACGCATTTTTACAGGCACAAGGGGGAGAAGCAAACGCAGTGCAAAATGCATTTGTTTTGCCGCTAACACATGCGGTTAGTGGCCACGGTAGCGTTACTGATACCGCATCCATATCAGCAAAAAAATGCAGCTGCAGCATGGCTAGTGTGACATGTCCTCTGTGTGTCTTTTTCCCTGCTGCGCGCGTCCACAGAGGGGGAAAAAAATGCAGTGGATACAAGCCCTAAAAGCTGAAAGTCTTTGTTGTTTTATTAACAAGTCATTGTGGTGTACAGAATGTGGGAACGGGAAAAAATTGTGTTTGAGTGGAGCTCTTAATCTTACCTCAGAAAGGCTCTGATACTGTGCTCTCCAGGGGCGTGTCTCCCTACATCACCACAATAACGTGTCTACGCATTCCCAGGGTGATGTCGGGAGACGCGTCCGCAGGCATTATAAGGAGCCTCTGGAAGATTGAGAGGTTGTTCCTTCTACTGAATGAACACTCAGAAGAAGGAGCTGCGGCCGTGTTTCCTGACGTTGCCATGTTAACACTGCTGCTGGTGAAGGAGCGGGGAGAAGAGCAAGAGAACCCTCCGCTCTTTCGGCTCTGCGGGCCAGATAGAACAGCCGAACAGGCCGGATCCGGCCTGCGGGCCGTTTGCCCACGACCCTCCGCTCTTTCGGCTCTGCGGGCCAGATAGAACAGCCGAACAGGCCGGATCCGGCCTGCGGGCCGTAGTTTGCCCACGGCTGGGTTAGACAATCATATACTTTACATAGTGTTCCCCTCGATATTTCCAGCACCCCAACTGGCACCATACATAGTTATCACAATTATTATTGACTATTTTTCCTATGCTTTACTGGCCATGCCTAATTTTTAAGTAATGTTTTCTACATTGTGAGGTGCCACAATCTTTCAGCTAACTTTCAGGCCCTCGGAAAAATTCTTTTATTCCCCAAAACCTCATCAATAGTGTTTGAAGACTGAAGTAGATGTATTTTATACATGGGTGAAGCTATGCATAGAGAAGGCAGCAATTACAAGAAACAAAATTAGTGCAGATCAGAGAGAAGGATGGCAGGTGAATTTTGTCTTTAAATTATTTTCTGCAAGATCTTCAGTATCAAACTTAAGAAAATGTAATTGAAAAGCAGTCATTTCTGGGAAGGTTTTTAGTGTTCATAGGAAGCATGCTTCTTCAAAATGAGAAAAATTACTTTTTAAAAGTTTTTGTTGGACTGTTTAACTCAGGAGACATGTCAGGGAATATGTTCTGAGTGTCTAATGTTAGTCTAGATCCCAGCAAAATGTATCATAGAGACATTTCTCCCATGTTGTAAATTACCTGCAGATGAGTTTGTCCTCTCACTCATTGACCAATATATTGAACTAGAGGCCGGGCACCAGTGGGGTCCCTTGTCCTGGTCTGTGCCCTCTTGCAATCCAGGACCCCTTAGGGAGTGTTGGAATGCCAGTTTCAGCCCAATCCCCGCAGGCCAGGCCGAGGGACCCCACTGGTGCACAAATTCGTGCATCAGGCCTCTAGTATGCATATAAGATCTTTGGTTAATCTCTTCCTGCTCTCCCTTCTCCCCCCTTCCCTCTGAGATTCATCAGTCTGTTCCATGTTTCCATGCCTCTGGATTGAGCGTCTGCCCCCTGGTGGTCAGTGCGCATCATAGCTACCAGTTGAATGGTTGAATGGTCGCTTAGGCTTTTATATATATAGATGCCTACTGTGAGCACTGATGTGAGCACTGAGGAACCCACAGTGACAAACACAGACTAAATTCTCAGTCCTCAATGAGCTCACATTCTAATGCTCCAGAGTAGGGGTTCATTTAAAACTAGAGGCCCGGTGCACGAAATTTGTGCATGGGGGGTCCCCTTAGCCCAGCCTGTACCCTCTCCAGTCTGGGACTCCTTGGGGTATGTCCCACTGCCAGGGATTGGCCTAAACCTGCAGTTGGACATCCCTCTCACAATTCTGGACTGCTGGCTCCTAATTGCTCACCTGCCTGCCTGTCCGATCTACCCTAACTG
>NW_005369676.1:656147-660245 GCF_000412655.1 Myotis brandtii | reverse complement strand
AACTGCCCCCTCACCAGCCTGGTCGCCTCTTACTGCCCCCCCACCCTGCTGGCCTGGTTGCCCCCAACTGCCCCCCTCTGCCAACCTGGTCGCCCCTAACTGCCTCCTCCTGCCAGCCTGGTCACCCCATGCAGCGTGCTTATTCAGTCATTTGGTCGTCCCTCACTAACCCCCCTGCCGACCTGGTTGTAGCAGCCATCTTGTGAGGGTATGAGGGTCAATTTGCATATTACCTCTTTATTATATAGGATAAGGTGGTTAGAGAAGGCCTAAATAAGATGAGCCTAGGACAGGGTCCTAAAGGAAGGGAGGAGGGAGCAAGCTGTGCTATAGGGAGCAATACACTTAGCAGAGCCTGGAGCCCAGTGAATGGAGAAGATGAACTTGTGGGGAGGGTGTAGACTGAGTAGGGTTTGTAGGCCACTGTAAAGACCTGATCTTTACTCTTAGGGAGATGGAAAATGTATACTACAGGAATGACATGATCTGACTGAAGTTTTAAAAAATCTTCTGGCTGCTGTTGAGCATAAATTTCAGGGAAGCAAGGGACGAAGCAAAGTGATTACTTAAACACAATTATGTTTTGCTGATTCAATAAATGTACACACTTTAAAGAACAGGCTTTCCACCCTTTTCTCAAGAATTAATTATTAGTTTAATTTAATTTAATTGAAATACATTTAATTTAATTATTTGTTATATTAATAGTATAATATTTATGTTTGCTTGCTCTGTGTGATGTCAAAGAAGATTGCAGAAGAATAGCATCTGGTTGATTTTTTTTTGCTAAACTCAGGCAAAACACAAATTTGGAAGAAGTTAACTTAAGATTTTACATTGTACCATAAATTCTGCTTCATCATAAATGATTTCTATTCTTTTTAGGCTATGGAGACACAGATAAAGATATGAAAAATAAGATGGGGGAGCTTCTAATTTCTAATACAAATTATCACTGATGGACACTTTCTCATAACTACCTCATTTGATCTTCCCAAGACTAATGCAAACCAATATCAACTTGATGTTTTTTCTGGGATTAGGTAACTTAATTTTCACTGTAAAGAGGGCTTGATTTTGAGTCCTGGTCCTAACACCTAACTTTCAGACAAGTTACTTAACTTTCCTGTGCCCTAGTTTTTTCATGTACAAATAAGAATTCTAATAATATTAAAAGAGGAATGAAGCTTTGGTTGAATTCCTGAATCTTCTTCATGTTTCAAACCTCCAGAAAAGTGTGCTCTTTCCAACCTAACCCAGAGTTTTGTTTTTTATCGTAAGTTCTGCCAACTGTAAAATTATAAGTAAATTAAGCAGTATTAAACTTCTGCTGGAATAGAAAATAGCAAGAACCACAGTCTAAATAAAGATTTTCTTTTCAATTTAGACTCAGTCATATTAAATCATGCATACACACACACGCTCCCTCCCCCCCCTTAGGAGGAAACTAACAGGTGGAAATCATTTGAGTTTCATCATCTTAGAATAATTTCACAGAAGATTACTTCTTTTAATACTGAAGTGAGATAAATAAGAGTTATTCACTTTACTAATAACAGGAAACTTGAGAATTACAGGATGTAGAGTCCTTAGGTGAAAGTGTGCCTGTCTTGACTGTGCCTTCTCCAAAGATGAGATAAAGTGAACAAGGCCATGCTTTCATGGGGGCAGAGTCCAGGGCTTTAAATAGAGCCTGGCACACAAAGGGTTAAGCAAAGTCTGTGCAGGAACAGGGAGGGCAGTAGCCCAAGTTTCATATCTTTGTTTCAATTCCCAGATGGCAGCCTTGTCTGTTAGTCCCAACTGAAGCAAAACTATTTTTGAGCTTGTGTATCCTTCAGCACAGATGTTCAAGGCCATAATAATGTGTTTCTTTTATGGTGTCTTTTCTATTTCTTGGTGTAGAAGTTTAAAAGCTTCATTGTTTCATCAGTCAAATAAACACAGCGAAACCTTATAGGAATGTGGGATAATAAAAAGAAGAAAAACACCCTTGAAAGCAGGAATACAGTATTTCACTTGCTCATGTTTGCAGAGAAATTCTGTGGACAATCTGCTACCATTTTGTGGCTTATTTTAGTGTTAATTATGGTGTTTATCTTAATTAACAAACCAAACAGTTGTACTTAGGATCCACCAAGTGCCAAAAAGAAATCTTAAAGTAATGTGCTTGCTCTGGCATACCAGACTTTCTCTGAACAGCACATGGCAATAAAAGTCTTTAGTCAATCCCATGGTCCCAACTGTGGGCAGTGGTGGCCTGTTGTTCACCTCCTGCCTTACCAGCCACTGTCTGTGATAGCAGCTTTCTCTTCTTTCTCTTTCTTGATTTCTTTCTTTTCCCCTTAACAACATGCATGATAAATAATATTTGAACTACACGGTTCTGGTGGCAAACAAATCAGTAGGCAAAGTGACCTGGAAGCAATATTAAGAACAGCAGAAACTGGAGGGGAAAAAATGGTGGCCAAATAGGCAGACCTTTCTTGCACCTTCTCCCAGTGCCAGACTGGAAATAAAACTAAATTGGGGAACATTCACCCGGAAATACCAAGTGAGGTCCAGCTGAGGAGGGGACTTATGTAAAGGAAGGACAGAAGGCACCTGGAAACTGGTAGGAAGAGTGAAGTTGCTAGAGGGGCTGACCCAGCTTCCACGGGTGGCAGACTGAGAGTGAAAAGGAATCTCTCAGCTATGGGAGGGTTATTTCCCTGAGAGGATCAAGGCCCAGAACCCAAGCTGGGCTCCAAAGCCCAGAGCACCAGAGCTGAAACCAGTGGCTCACGTAACATCCAACTGTGAAAGGCTGCAGGGCTGCTGGCTGCCCAGGAGACCAGAGCTGGTAGACCAGAGCTGGTTGCAGAGAAAACCTCAGTTTTGTTTTTTGTTGTTTATTTTTTTAAACCCAGAGCACAGATGTTTGTTTGCAGCTACTCACCCAAGGCTTTGGTGGAGGGAGGGTGGTGTAGACTCTAGGTACCTAAGGAGAAGCTGGGGTGGGAAGCATTGGGGAGAGCTGTGCAAAAGCAACAGCCAGGAATCCTGCATTTGGTCATTATACCCTCCCCTAACTAAAATGGCCATTTTCCTTAGAGGCACCAGCCCCTCTCAGAAGCCACAGCTCAGGAAAAGGAAAAAAACTTGCCCTAAGTGATACAGCCCGCCACACCCTCAGGAGCCCTGCCTGCCACACTCTGCATCTTGACCTTTGCAGAGGAGACAGCAACAGAGGCCAAGCAGTCTGAGTGACTGACTTAGGGGTGTGGCTGTCCCGGGAACCTCACTGGTGCTTCCTCACACGGGAGAGCTAATAGAAACTCCCAGTACCCCGCTGATCTCACTGGACTGCATACAAGGATCTCCACCCAGCTGAGGGCAGAATAATATTCTGGGCCACTCACAGAGGAGTAGCTCTGCGACAGGGAAACACATACACCACTTTCCCTGAAATCTGAACAGCACCTCCCCCTTACAGGAGACCCAGAGGTCTATACTCCCAATTCTACCTAAAGCCCTTTCAAAACAGACTTTTGAGTCATTAAGATTGATAGTTGGCTGGCAGGTGAAGGTAGACAAAGGTAGAGCCCAGGAACCTGAGGAAGTTTGGTGACCCAGCCCTGGGCCTTGTGTTTCTCACAAACTGGCCTTGGAGTGCACCTTGGCCCGTCCCACTTGGCAGCCAAATCCTGTGGAGACACTCAGAAACTGTAGATTGCTTGGAGCTTCAAACAGTTTGTTGAAAGCCAAAGGAGGACAGTTTCTGACAATAAGTACACCCCCAAGGACCCAGAATTAGCAGACAGAACAGTTAGCCATAATCATCAGCAGAGCAGGATCCAAAGGGAGTTCCCAGGAGGCACTAAACTGCTGAGACAAACGCCACTTCACTTTTTTTTCTTTTTTCTTCCCTTTTTTATTCTTTTTTTAAAAATATATTTTTTATTGATTAAGATATTACATATGTGTCCTTATCCCCACGTTACCCTCTACCCCCATCCCCCGCTCATGCCCTCACCCCCCCGTTGTCCGTGTCCATTGGTTAGGCCTATATGCTTGCATATAAGTCCTTTGGTTGATCTTTCCCCCTTACCCCCACCC
>NW_005369676.1:617425-654703 GCF_000412655.1 Myotis brandtii | reverse complement strand
TCTAAGGAGGTGCTAATTTAGCCTCTGCCTGAGGTTACCCAGCAGGAGCTACGAAGAGATCTGCAGATTCCCCTTCCTTTTTTGGAGTTTGGAGGTGCCCAGATGAGGCCCAGCTGTGAAGCAATGCAAGCTGCTGTGGGGCCTTGGGCCTTCTCTTGGAAGTTCTGGGTCTGTCTGGCCAGCTGCAATTTGTTAGGTAATTTTCAGGTTGCAAAGGGTCAGGGCATTCATATGCAAAAGCCTCTGCTGCAGCCTGGGTGGGGCGGGGTCTCAAGGAATCAACAGGGCGGAGCAAGCAGCTATGACTGATCCTCAGCCCTGCCCTAAGGGGCCGCGCTTCTCAGTGTCGCGCACCTCTGAGGGAAAGCTGCCCTCAAGTTCCAAGTTCTGCCTGCTGCCAGACAGTCCAGTTTCTCCCCGTATGAGTCCTGGGTCCCCAGAGACTTCCCGGAACCGGAGTTCAGAGCAGTCGGGAACTTGTGACTCCCTCCTGATTCAAAAAGACAGCCGTGTCCTCAGGTGCCAGCCCCTTTCTGCGCGCGCGCGCACTCAAGCCTCCATACCTCTGCACTTTACTTCCACAGCTCCTCTGAGTCTCAGTGTGCTTTTCTCTTTCCTTCTAGTTGTAGAATTTCCCCTCAGTCAGCCTTCCTGTAGTTCTGGATGATGTCCGTTTTGTCTTTTCATTGTATTTTTGAAGTTGTTGTGGGAGGCAGCATTTTCCGTGTTTACCTATGCTGCCATCTTGGTTTCTCCCCTTTTTTATTCTTTTTATAAATATATCTTCTTTATCTGTTTTATTGATTTGCTATTATTTTAGTATCTATTGTTTCTTTTATATATCTAATTTTTCTCTTCTCTTTTCCTACTCTATTTTCCCCTTTTCTCCTTCTTTCTCCTCTATTTTCCTTTTCAATTTTTCCTCTTTTCTATTATACCATTTTCCTTCCCCTATTCTTTATTTTTATTTTCTTTATTCATTCTCTTCCATTTCATATTCCTTTTTCTTCTCCCCCTTTTTTCCTCCTCATACTTTTTTCTTTTTTTTCTTCTCTTTCTTGCTCTCTTTTCTTTTTCCTAATTCTCTCTTCTTTTGTGGTTGCTTTTGTTGTTGTTGTAGGGGGTCTTGTGTATGTTTCTTTTCTTTCTTGTTTTGTTTTATTTTCTTCTGTTCTGATGTGATCATGGGTGAGCCTCATGAAAAGGTTATTCCATCCACAAATGGGACAACATTCAAGACCCAAATACAACAAGAGAACCAAAATAACCCAAACAAGGGGCATTCCTAGAGCACCCAGTTCAGGAGATCTAAGAGACAGCACTTACTACATAAGACCACGCCACAAAACACCTACTACATAAGACCACACCATAAAGACTAGGAGGCATAACAGTTTGATCTAAGACATAGAAACAATACAAAGGGAAAGCAAAAATGGGAAGACAAAGAAACAATACCAAAATGAAAGAAAAGGAGGAATCACCAGAAAAGGAACTAAATGAAATGGAGGCAAGCAATTTGCCAGATAAAGAATTCAAAGTAATGGTTATAAGGGTGCTCAAACAATAGCGAGAACTGCAAATAACTTAATGAGAACTTTATGGAACTTAATAAGAACTACACCAGCATTAAAAAAAAAAAAGTGGAAACCATGAATAAGAATCAGGAGGAAATGAAGAATGACATAGCTGAAATAAAAATACCATGGAAGGAATCAACAGTACATTAGAAGAAGCGAAGGACCCTATCAGTGAGTTAGAAGACAAGGTAGAAGAAAATACCCAATCAGGGCAGCTATTGGGAAAAAATTTAAAAAGCAGGAGGAGAGTTTAAGGGAGCTTTGGGACAACATGGAACATAACAACATCCATATTGTAGGGATACCAGAAGGAGAAGAATTTGAGCAAGCAATAGAGAACCTATTTGAAGAAATAATGACACAAAATTTCCCTAACCTGGTTAAGGAAAAAGTCACTCAAGTTCAGGAGTGCCAATCAAGCTGAACCCCAGAAGGCACACACCAACACACATTATACTTAAATGGCAAACATTAAAGACAAAGAAAGAATCTTAAAACTACAAGAGAGAGACAGAAAGTTACCTACAAGGGAGCTGCCATTAGACTGTGAGCTGAGTTCTTAGTAGAAACACTTCAGGTCAGAAGGGAGAGGCATGAAGTATACAAAATAATGAAAACCAAGGGACTGAATCCAAGACTACTCTATGCAGCAAGGCTGTCATTCAGAATTGAAGGTGAAATAAAGAGCTTTGCAGACAAAAAAAAATACTAAAAGTGTTTATTACCACCAAACCAGCAATGCAGGAAATTACAAAGGGACTATTTTAAGAAGAAGAAAGAGAGAGCGAGCGAGAGAGAGAGAGGAACACAGGCATAAAGGTTTAAGATGGCAAGAAATAAGTACCTATCAATGATACCCTTCAATGTAAAGGGCTTAAATGCTCCAACCAAAAGACATAGGTTAGCTGAATGGATAAGAAAACATGACCTATATATATGCTGTCTACAAGAGATGCACTTCAGAACAAAAGACTCACACAGGATAAAGGTGAAGTAATGGAAAAAAATTTCCATGCAAATGAAAATTTAAAAACACAACAACCCTGGGGTAGTAATATTGATACCTGAACCAGTGAGCAAGAATTCTTCACAGGAACATGTCTCACTGAATAGAAGAATGAAGCCGTGGACCAGAGGAGTTCAAATAAAGCAGGAGTTTATTGCAAGCAAACACAGGCTTCCCACTCAGGATGGGATCCAAATGGGTTGTCCTCGAAGCATTCTGCTCTTCCCCTTCTATCTGCTAAAGGCCCACTCTTTGTCTATCTGTGCCACTCTCTGATTGGTTCCTGGCCTTTTTGCAACATTTTATTTTGCACTTGCAATAAAAAATCCTTGCTTTAAAACACCCTACTTTTCTGCTATCCATCCTGTTTTTCTGCTATCCTGTTTTTCTGCAAAACATTTTGTGGTTTCAGCTAGCTCCATGATTCCTTCTTCTTTTTTCTTTTCTTGTCTTGCACAGCACACTTTATTTAAACATTTCCTCCATCCTTACATTACCTTTAGCACATTACATCATTGCTTTTTTTCCATAATTACATTATCTTGAAGGCACTGCATAAATGTGGTCTTTTATTAAGCTGGTCTATTGATGGGTGGGTGAAAAGAAATGTCTTCAAATGTCCGCAGGTCCCAGATGAGTTCAGAAAAATAATTCAAGGCCCCTTTGGTGGCAGGGATATCGGGTAGGGGTGTGTGGACACGTGGTCAGCAAGAAACGAATTTAGGTCTGGTCCTACAACGTCTTCCACTGCTGTGCTTTTTTTTTTTTTGATTCTCAAAATAATATATGCTCGTTGTCAAAAAAAAATGTAAAATTCAGAGAAAAAGTAAACAACTTGCAATCAGTGTGATTTTGGGGAGTAAACCGTTCGCTTTGGGAAAGCAATGAAGAGGAGAGAGCACATTAGATCTCTGGCCCAGAACACTGGGCAGCAGGGTACCCTTGATTGATGGATTCAATCAGGGTTTGAAAGGCCATCTCCTTTTCTGCCACCTGCACGGTGACTGGCGCCTCCCCGACAGGGCTCCTGGACCCCATCACCTGGTTCCTACAGTCCTCTACATGGAGACCCTACCTGGGGAACTTCCCCGTAAGTGTCTACCAACTGAAAATAGATCCCGAGTCCGTCCCCGGCCCCCTTCACCTTCAAATCCTCCCCTTTCTGATTCCTCCTTCTTCCACCTCTTTCCCTGTCTACCTAATTCTGCTTGAACTCCTTTCAATACTAATATCTAAAAAAATATACTTCAAAAAAATGAAGGCCATAAAAAGAGACAATGAAGGTCATGTCATAATACTAAAGGGATGGATACAACAAGAGGATATAACCTTGGTAAACACATATGCATCCAATACAGGAGGAACCAAATATATAAAAAAAACTCCTGGAGGATTTTTTAAGGAGAGATTGACAGCAATACAATCATAGTGGAGGACTTTAACACCCAACTGACATCACTGAATTGATCTTTTAGACAAAAAATGAACAAGAAAATAGCAACCCTCAATAACACACTAGATCAAATGAATTTAATAGACATTTACAGAACATTTTACTCCAAAGTTGCAGAATATACATTCTTCTTATGTGTACATGGTACACTCTCAAAGACAAACCACATGTTAGGACACAAACTAAGCCTCTACAAATTCAAGAAGATTGAAACCGTATCAAGCATCTTCTCAGATCTCAGTGGCAAAACATTCAAATACATGGAGGCTAAATAGCATGATATGAAACAATGAATGGATTACCAATGAGGTCAAGGAAGAAATCTAAAACTTCCTGGAAACAAATGAATATGAACACCACAACCCAAAATCAAGGGACACAGTGAAAGCAGTCCTGAGAAAGAAGTTCATAGCACTACAGGCCTACATCAAGCAACAAGAAAAATTTCTAATAAACTATTAAACCCTACATCTTAGAGAATTAGAAAGAGAATAACAAGAAAAGCCCAGAGTAAGTAGAAGGAAGGAAATAATAGAGATCAGAGTGGAAATAAATGATAGAGACTAAAAAGTTAATACAAAAAATAAATGAGCTTGTTCTTTGATAAGATAAGCAAGATTGATGAACCTTTAGCCAGACTCGTAAAGAAACAAAGAGAGGTTCCAAATAAATAGAATCAGAAACACAAGAGGTGAAGTACTAGTAACAACTGACACTACAGAAATACAAAGGATTGTAAGAAAATACTATTAACAACTATATGCCAACAAGCTGGACAAATGGACAAATTTCTAGAAAAGTATAATCTTCCAAAACTGAATCAGGAAGAAACAGGAAACCTGAATAGGCCAATAACAACTGATGAAATTGAAGCAGGAATAAAAAAACTCGCAGCAAACAAAGGGTTGGTCTTCTCAGCTTCAAATGGGAGTTTTACCAAACATTCAAAGAAAAACTAACACCTATCTTCTGCAAACTATTCCAAAAATTTCAAGAGAAACACTTCCAAGACCTTTTTACAATATCCCTGATGAGCATAGATGCTAAAATCCTCAACAAAATATTAGCAAATTGGATCCAGCAATATATTAAAAAGATCATACACCATAACCAAGTGGGATTTATTCTGGGGATGCAAGGCTGGCACAATATTTACAAATTAATAAATGTGATACATCACATAAACAAAAATGAAAGATAAAAAATCACATGATCATATTAATAGATGCAGAAAAAGCATTCAACAAAATCCAGCACCCATTTTTGATAAAAACTCTCAGCAAAGCAGAAATAGAGGACTCATACCTCAACATAATAAAGGCCATCTATGACAGACCTACAGCCAAAATCATACTCATTGGGCAAAAACTCAAACCATTCCCCTAAGAACAGGAACAAGACAAAGTAGTCTGCTTTCACCACTCTTATTCAACATAGTACTGGAGCCATGCTATGCTCAACCATATACACACCCTGGGTACATTTGTCTTTCCCTTGCCCCTGGTGTCTCTTTTTCAGTTTTGGGGAGCAAACCATGAAAGAATGAGGCTCTCAGAGTCCACACTTTGTCTTTATTTCATAGGTAGCTCCTAAACCAATACAAAACTCGCTCCTGTGGCCAATTTGGGCAGCAGAGTAGCAGTCGGCATGGCCTGACCTGGCAGGACCCAGGTGGGTTAGGAGGCCTTGCAGTTGAGGAGGAGGTGATGAGCCAGAACCAAGGTCATTGCTGAAGGGAAGGAAAAGAGAGAGACCCAAGTATTAGGGAAGATGGTTTTCAAAGCAGTATGCACTGCTGGATATGAAAGGATATTCTAAAAACAGCATGGTTCTGGCAATTGAAATACAAAATACTATTGCAGGCAGAATGAATAATGATCCTGTGGTTTTTCCACCAAACAAAACTTTATTGGCAGGAAAATAATGCTTTGTACTTAAGTTGTTATGTACCATCAATGTACTTTATAGTCAATGTTTACAGTAGTCTAATACACCAGTGCAGCGAGGAATGGGGAAGCAGAGAGAGTACTCTCTTCAAGGAGAAGGGAGCTTGACTGCCCAAGGACTTTTATTTTTTATTTTTATTTTTATTTTTTATTTTTTTTATTGCTTAAAGTATTACAAAGGGTATTACATATGTGTCCTTTTTTTCCCCGCCCTTGACAATCCCCTGGCCTCCCCTACCCCCCAGTGTCTTATGTCCATTGGTTATGCTTATATGCATGCATACAAGTCCTTCGGTTGATCTCTTACCCCCTTCCCTCCTGCCCCCCAACCCTCCCCGGCCTTCCCGCTGCAGTTTGACAATCTGTTTGAGGCAGCTCTGCCTCTGTATCTATTATTGTTCAAAAGTTTATAATGGTCTCTATTATCCATGAATGTGTGAGATCATGTGGTATTTTTCCTTCATTGACTGGCTTATTTCACTTAGCATAATGCTCTCCAGTTCCACCTACACGATGGAATACTATGCTGCTGTAAAAAAGAAGGAACTCTTACCAAGGACTTTTAAATCATGCTGTGGGAGGATGTTTAGGAGGAGGTTTGCAATGGAAGATAATGGTCTCAGTTGTACAGGGAACCAAGCCCATGTCTATACACACCAGTAGAGACATGGTGACTTCTGCCTTATTTTTTTAAAATCAGTTTTTGTAACCACACAGGTTAGTAATTTAAGTCAGGAAATTACTAACCTGTGTTGATGAGAATTAGAAACTGCCAAATTTCTCCTTAACTTCACACTGTCAGCTTATTGCCAAATAAAGACTATTACAGAATTACTTGACTGCTAAAATGTACCTAACTTTGAGTGAGAGTTTGATTCTCTAAGTAAAAACAAAAAGAGAAAGTCAAGGAAAGAAAAGAGGCATGGGATAAATATTACCAACAGCAAACATAATTTCCCATTGGTCAGTATATCTTTTTGGTTATAAATGCTATGCTGGGTCAGATAGTCTTCTATACTCTCTTCAAATAGGAATATTTCTCTTCCCATGTTGGCAATCCAGAATGTTGAAGATTTCATTTGAGTGTCACTAATCCACCTTCATGAATGAATTAAGTCAAATTAACTTGTTCGTGAAGGCAGTTGTCAATGTCCATGTAACTGATCTTTTTTGTGTGTGTGCCATAATTTACAATAAGGCAAGACCATTTAAATATTGGCAGTAGAACCAGACAAATCTATCTAATAATAGAGGAATATGCAAATTATCTGGGATGCCATCACAGTAACAGTAACAAACAAACAGCAGGTTGCTTGGGGTGACAAAGCCGGCAGGGGGGTTAGTGAGGGAAGACCAAACAACTGAACAGCAGGCTGCATGGGGCAACCAGGCCAGCAGGGGGGTTAGTGAGGGACGACCAAACGACTGAACAGCAGGCTGCGTGGGGCGACCAGGCCAGCGGGAGGGGAAGCAGTTGGGGGCGACCAGGTCGGCAGGGGGGCAATTGCGGGCGACTAGGCCAGCAGGGAGGGCAGTTGGGGGCAATTGGGCCAGCAGGGGAGCAGTTAGGCATCAATCAGGCCAGCAGGGGTGTGGTTAGGGGGCAATCAGGCAGGCAGGGCACGAATTTCATGCACCAGGCCTCTAGTGTATATATTTATATATTTATATATTTATATATACAAATATATCTATATGTTTATATATTTTTAGAAGATATAGGATTCTTCTCTGTCTTCCTTTCAGACTGTCATTCCTATTAATTTCTTTTCCTTCAATGCCCCTTTTTTTGCATGCATTTAATGCAAAATAGTTATATTTGCTTAGTGTTTGTTTATATTTCTGTTTATCTGTTGCTATGTAGTTAATAAGTCCAACAAGAAATCTAATAAAAAAAAAGAAATGGGCAGAGGACCTGAATAGATACTTTTCCAAGGAAGGCACATATAACTTTTGACTCCCCCAAAACTTAGTTTTTGGTTCTAGGACCCCCCCTGTGGATACCAAAATCTGCAGATGCTCAGATCCCCTATATATAAAATAGCCATAGATCAATACATACAGATAGCCCTCCACATCTGTGGACTCCCAATCATGGATCGAACATAGTGTAGTATAGGTATTGAGAAAGGTAGGAATATAAATGGACTCTCTTAGCAATTCTTCATGATATGCTCTCAACAAACATGGTAACAGGCTAAGAATGGCAATAAAACAGGAATGGGCAGGCAGCCCAGAGGAAAACAAATTGATCAAATCAGAATTGCTGTATGAAGATAGGGCTCAAAGGTCCTCTCTAAGGAAATCTGAGGATCTCCTGATCTGTATTGCTCTAAATAACTGAGTAGTAATCATTGCATAATTGCACAGTGGAAGAGGCTGTCAGTGCCATTGTAAAACACTATGGGTTTCTTTGGTTCTGGGGTTATCCTTTTACCTTTTATATTTCACTTTATGTACAATTCACTGCCTAGCCCTTAGATACAACTTGACCAAGTGGTAAATAAAGATATAAAAGTTTACTTCTTGAGGGTGGGCTCTGTTTATAATAAGTCATCTTTGTGACTCATCTGTATTAGTATTAAAAGAAAGCAGCTTGGGGCTACCTTGGAGTTCTGCTTTGGTTCACTGGCATTTAAATCATGAAAGAACTGGTAATTAGGGCAGTGCCAGAAGGGAACTTAAAAGAAGAAATCAAGCTAGAAATTCTGTATTTATAAACAAATGTTACATTATTGCTCAACAAAGGAAAAAATGCTTGCATAGCTGAACTGTTTTCTGATGTGTTCAAAAAGGAAAGTCAGTGAAAATAGTTTAGAGCACTAACTTGGAAACCCAGCCCTCAATGTTTGAAAACTGTCTGGCAAGATGAACTTTTGTTTCTAGACATAGATGTTAGAAGATATTGGTCAATGTTTATTAATCTTAGATGCTGGTAAACAGAGATGCCAAGCCAAAGAAATATATACTTGTTTGGTTGAAACTTCAAAAGTAAGCTCAGAATGATTCCTTAAGAAAAAGATGCAAGTCCTAGTATAATCCTTCTATCATTCATTTGAAAAATGATACTTTCTTAATTTATATAATCTTGCTTATTAAGTAATGGGAACTTGATTAACTCATGTTTACTATTTGTTATAAACTCCTACTGAGCTTTGCTCCTCTTATTTGTGTGATATCACATTTCAAAATCACATTTTGGTGTAATTTTCAAAGATTCATTCAATAATAAATTTTCAGGCAGCTACAAGGGACAAGGTCACTCATTTTAAAAAAACACATTTATGTTTAACTTTCTTTCGGAATGTTAAAATTTGCTTTCTGTAAATAATCCCCAAAATAAAATATTCTGAGGTAGCCTAGTTATTTAAGCAACAGAAGAACTCATCCCCTTAAGCTTCTTGAAATGTGTACTTGCTTTCTTCTTATCTCAGAGGCTGGCTCCTCTCTTCTGATTTCCTAATTTCAGAGTGTTCCTGTGTTCTGTCCCAGTTCCGCTTCTTTATCTACACTGTACCTATAGGTGATTTTAATAGTCCACGAGCTTTGGAGATTATGCACGCATGCTTTTAAAATTTTTATCTCTAATTTCAATCTCTCTTTTGCCTCATTCGGATATCCAAATGCCAGCTCAATCATGCATAGATAATAGGATTTCAAACCAGAAATTTTTATCCCCTGCCCCGCCCATAGTCAAATTCACTGTCCCTCAAGTTTTTGCCATCCCAATCAGTAAATGGAACCGTAATTTACTTGGTGGTTTACTCCAGAAACTAGGCATCAGCATTGATTCCATGTTTACTTTCACCTGACTCATAATCAGTATATACAATTGCTCTGACAACAAATGTTTCTCAAATATAACCATAGCAACATCTCCAATCTTTACCCAAGCCATCGTCATTGTCATCTAGACCACTACAACACCCTTCCACCTCATACTTGTCCTTCAGTACCTTGCAGATGGTGATCTTTCTAAAGTGTAAGACACAGCATGTTACCCTCCACACATGAACCCCTCCAATCACTTCCTAGTATTCTTTTTTTATTGGTAAAATTTGCCATTTTTAACTGTGCAATTCACTGGTATATAAATACACACACAATGTTGTGCAACATCACTACGTACTTCCATTACCCTTTCATCACTCCCTGTTCCCCTCCCACACCCACCCCTAGTAAATTCTAATCTACTTTATGTCTCTACGAACTTGCCTATTCTAGATTTTTAAAATATTTGGAATTATATCAATATTTGTCCTTTTGTATTTGGCTTATTTTACTTAGCATAATGTTTTCAACATTCATCCATGTTGTGGCATGTATTAAATTTTTATTCCTCTTTAAGGCTAAATAATATTCTATTGTATATACAGGGTAGGACAAAGGTAGGTTTATAGTTGTGAGTAGGTGAAACAGTTTATTCTTGTATTATTATTTATTGTATTTTCCATATGAACAACTGTAAACCTACTTTTGCCACACCCTGCATATACCATTTTAATCCAGTCATCTTTATAGATGATTAGATCATTTCCACCTTATGGCTATTGCAAATAATGTTGCTATGAAGATTGGTGTACAAGTATCTATTTGAGTTTCTGTTTCCTACACTTTGGGGTATATGCCAGGAGTGAAATTGCTGAATTATACAATAATTCTATGTTTAAATTTTAGAGGAACTGCCAAACTCTAACCCTCCAGCAATGTGCTAGTATAAGTTACAATTTCCCCACATCTTTACCAACACTTATTATTTTCTGGTTTTTTATTATTATTATTATTATTATTATTATTGCCACCCTAATAGGTATGAAGTGGTATATAATTGTACTATTGATTTGAATTACCCTAATGACTAATGATGTTGAGTATCTTTTCTTGTGTTTGTTGGCCACTGTATACCTTCTTTGGGGAAATGTCTATTTAAGTGCTATTTCTATTTTTTAATTGGATTATTTGTCTTTTTGTTGTTAAGTTATGGTTTTTTATATGTTCTAGATTAAACACTTACTAGATATATGATTTGAAAATAT
Source organism: Myotis brandtii (assembly GCF_000412655.1). Lineage (NCBI taxonomy): Eukaryota > Metazoa > Chordata > Mammalia > Chiroptera > Vespertilionidae > Myotis > Myotis brandtii. The sequence continues at coordinate 643,682 of NW_005369676.1, read as the reverse complement.
TTTCTCCCATTCTATGGGTTGTTATTTCATGTACTTGATGCTATTCTTTGAAGCATAAAAGTTTTAATTTGGTAAAACCCAATTTATCTATTTTTTCTTGTGTTGTCTGTGCTTTTGCTATATGTTTAAGGAACCATTGCCAAATCCAAGGTCATGAACATTTTCCCATATGTCTCCTAAGAATTTTGTAGCTTTAGCTTTTAAATTTGTCTTCAATCCATTTTTTAATTAATTTTTAAAATATGGAATGAGATAGTATCCAACTTCATTCTCTTTTACAGGTGGATATCCAATTTTCCCAGCACCATTTGTTGAAAAACCTGTTTTTCCCCACTGAATGGTCTTGGAACCCTTGTCAAAAATCAGCTGACCATAGATGTATGGTTTTATTTCTGGACTTTCAATTCTGTTCCATTGTTTTATGTGTCTGTCTTTATTCTAGTACCACACTTTTCTGATTACTGTAGCAAGTTTTGATATCAGGATGTGTGAATCCTCCAACTTCATTCTTTTTCAAGATTGTTTTGGCTATTGGGGATTCTTAAAATTCTATATAAATTTTAGGATGGTATTTTTTTAATTTCTGCAAAGAAAGAAAAAAGTCATTATGATCTTAATAGAGAGGACATCAAACCTCTTTGGGCAGTGTTGTTATCTTAACAATATTAAGTCTTCCAGTCTTAACATGGGATATGTTTCCATTTATTTTGTTGTTCTTTAACTTCTTTCGACAATGTTTGTATAAGTTTAGCACCTCCTTAATTAAATTTATTCCTAATTATTACAGTCTTTTTGATGTTATTGCTAATGGAATTGTTTTCTTAATTTCCTTTTTGGATTGTTCATTGCTCATGTATAGAACACAACTGATTTTTGTAGGTATGTTGATTTTGTATTCTAAAATTTTACTGAATTTGTTTATTAGTTCTAACAGTTTTTGTGTGGAATCTTTATGGTTTTCTACATATAATATCATGTGCTATCTTTGCCAACAGAGATAAGTTTGCTTCTTCCTTTCCAATTTGGATGCCTTTTCTTGCCTAACTGCTCTGGCAAGGACTTGTAGTACTATGTTGAATAGAAGTGGTGAAGTGAGTATCCTTGTCGTCTTCTTGATCTCAGGGGAAGAGTGTTGAGTCTTTTACCATTGAATATGATTTTAGCTGTGAGTTTTTAATATATGACCTTTATCATGATGAAATTCTCTTTTATCCTTAATCTTTTTTCTCTTATAGCCACTTCTTTTATGTATAATTTGTGTTCAATGCAAATCAGTTTTATAATATGAGAAGGTACTATGAATCAAAATATAAATATACAAACACAGTATATAATCCAAAATATATATACAGCAAGCAGATATGAAAAAATAAATGTTTATTCACACACACAGTAGCTTGGGTTCATTGGATTATGGTTGTTCCCATGTAGGTATCTAAAGGTTTAAAAAATGTCTTTGGTTTTCAAGATTATTATGGCCATATTAGATACTGGAACATCTAAGTATCAGTGTTTGATCATGCAAATAAGACTTTAGGCAGTGTTTGTTTTTTTAAAAGTTTTCTGTGCATTGAGACATTTGTGAAAAGCTTTACTTTCCAGAATCAAGCCCATTTTAGGCTTAGGACCAGATTCTAAATAACCAAAAATATTAACTGATAATAGAAAGTGTTTCAAGTGCAGCTATTCTGATTCATAGAGGGTTTTTTTTTAAGTATTTACAGAAAGACAGTAAAAGTTTTTCTGAATTTAATGCCCACTAGTGTCCAGTCTTCACTTCCCAAATACTTGATTTACAGTTTTGGCTCCTTCACATATTTGCCATTTTAATTTAAAAATTTGTTCATTTTACCTTTAAAACTGATCATTGTTTGGAATTTAAAAAATTAATCAACATATGCAGAAATAAAAAAGTGTTTTAAATCTGTTGAGGTCATGCACTTCTACCCAATGGAATCAGTTTACATGAATTTGGTGTCCTTGTTGAATAGGAATAGGTGATAAGTATGTAAGCAAAATTTACTCATTGGATTTAGGACAGATTCCAATCCATCTTTGCCCTGGTACATGTCAATTAACACAGAAGATATCAAATGCAATGTCAAATCCAAAGTCTCAGGGAAAGAGTTTGGTTCACATGAGAACAGTGATAGCTTAACTTTAAAAATATCAACATTAAATTAGTACTGTGATTCAGTACATTGAGGATTTACAGTAACACCTGAAAGTTCCTTCTAATGTACATGTAAATAAAGTTATGTAAGCTTATTATATTACTTGTTTTATGGCCTTATGGATTTCATTAACCAAATGAAGAGTCTCTTTTCCACTTCCCATCCTTTATCTTTAGATATGATAGTATCTTTTCTTATTTTCAAGGTAGAGTTTGTGTCCATCCTTCTCAAACCTTCACATTTAAGAAAATTATATTTTAACTAATTTTGGATGTTGTCTCTCTTCATCTTGTACATGAAACTCCAGCAAATTTAGATGGCACTTATTATCTAGTCAAATCCTTCACATGATCTTCAAAGCAATCAAATTTAGGACCCTCAAATTTTTCTCAGTCAATCAAATAAGGTGTAGAATTAGCAGATTTGATTAAAATCTGTTCTATCCTTGCCACACTGGAATCTAGATGACATTTGGATTGGGTTTAGAAGATGGAGAAGTATAGATGTTTCTTGGCCTGAGTCTCTTAACAGTAGAGATGTAGAGGGGAGAGCAGGATCATGAAGAGACTGGCGTTGACCGCAGAGCACTGCCACTTGCCATGATGGTGGCATTTCATGAATTTGGGACAGCTGAGGTATTCTATGTGGAATTACTTAATTACACAGTTGTTTAGTTTGAATAAATCTATATAGGTAAGAGCACTGCCAGAAGCAGCAGCCCAGTCCAAACCTGGTCACCATTGCTGTGCCATTGTCTTCTTTGTTAGTGCCCAGTGAGTCTCCCTGGGTGTTAGGTATGTGGAGAACCACTGGCTCAGGGTGGGTGCAGGCAGGGACTGTTTTAAATTTATTGAGTGTTTTTATCATGAAAAGATATTGAATTTTGTCAAGTGCTTTTCAGCATAGTTGAGATGATCATGTGTTTTTTTCCTCCTCTCATTTTATTGTACTAGAGGGCCAATGCACGAAATTCATGCAAGAGTAAGTCTTCCTTCCCCCGGCTGCTGGCACTGGCTTCCCTCTGGCACCCGGGACCTGGGCTTCCCTCTGGCCGCCAGCTTCCCTCACAGCCCCGGATTCATCTGGAAGGCTGTCTGGAAGGACATCTTAAGTATTACAAAGGGTATTACATATGTGTCCTTTTTTTCCCCGCCCTTGACAATCCCCTGCCCTCCCTTACCCCCCAGTGTCTTATGTCCATTAGTTATGTTTATATGCATGCATACAAGTCCTTCGGTTGATCTCTTACTCCCCTCCCTTCTGCCCCCCAACCCTCTCTGGCCTTCCCACTGCAGTTTGACAATAGTGATTGATTTTTGTATGATCAAGCATCATTGCCTTCCTGGGATAGATCCCACTTGATCATGGGGTATCCTATATAATAAAGAGGTAATATGCAAATTGACTGTCACGCCCTTGCACAAGATGGCCACCCCCATGTGGTCAAAAGATGGCCACCACAAGATGGCTGGCAGGGGAGGGGAGTTAGGGGTGACCAGGCCAGCAGGAGAGGGGAGTTGGGGGCGATAGGCCACAGGGGAGGGCAATTAGGGGTGACCAGGCCAGCAGGGGAGGGCAGTTGGGTGAGACCGGGCCAACAGGGGATGGAAGTTGTGGGTGATCAGGCCGGCAGGGGAGCAGTTAGGCATCGATTAGGCTGGCAGGGGAGTGGTTAGGGGGTGATCAGGCTGGCAGGCAGAAGCAGTTAGGGGCAATCAGGCAGGCAGGCAGGAGAGCAGTTGGGAGCCAGCAGTCCCGGATTGTGAGAGGGATGTCCGACTGCTGGGATCGGGCCTAAACCAGCAGTCGGACATCACCTGAGGGGTCCCAGATTGGAGAGGGTGCAGGCTGTGCTGAGGGACACCCACCCCCCCGCAGTGCACGAATTTCATGCACTGGGCCTCTAGTAATCATATAATATGCTATGAATTGAATTTAGTACTACTTTGTTGAGGATAATTTTTGCATCTATATTTATAAGGAATCTTGATTTGTAGTTTTCTTCTCATGTCGTGCCTTTATCTGACTTTGGTGTCAGAGTAATGTTGGCCTCATACAATGAGTTAAAAAGTGTTGTTTCTTCATTTTTGGAAGAGTTTGAGAAGGATTGGTGTTAATTTTAAAAAATATATTTGGTGGATTTCACCAGTGAAGCCGTCTAATCCTGGGCTTTTCTTTGTCAGGAGCTTTTTGGTTACTGATTCTATCTCATTGTTATGTCTATTTTGATTTTCTTTTCTTCTTGTGTCAGTTTTGTTGGTTCATGTATTTCTAAGAATTTGTCCATCTCTTGTAGTTTACCCAATTTGCTGATGCACAGTTTGAATAATATTTTTATAATCCTTTTTATTTCTGTAAAGTCAGTAGCAGTGTCCTCTCTTTTATTTCTGATTTTTAGAAATTGGAATCTTTTTTTTTCTTAGTCAATCTGAAATTGTGTCAATTTTTATTTTTTCAAAGAACCAACTTTTGGCTTTATTAGTTCTATTGTGTTTCTATTCCCTGTTTTATTTATTTTTGCTTCAATCCTTATTATTTCTTTTCATCTGTTAGCTTTGGGTTTAGTTTGCTCTTTTTCCAATGTCTTGAAGTTGAAGGGTTAGTTTATTGATTTTAGATCTTTTTTAATGTAGACATCTACTGCTATAAATTTCCTTCTAAACACTACTTTTTCTGTTTCCCATGAGTTTTGGTTTATATTTTTGTTTTCATTCATCTCAAAGTACTTTCTAATTTTCTTTGTGATTTCTTCTTAGACCCATTTGGTTATTTAAAAGTGTATTATCTAATATCTTCATATTTGTGAATTTTCTAATTTTCTTTCTGTTAATGATTTCTGGCTTAATTCTATTGTGATTAGAAAAGATAATCTGTCTGATTTCAGTCTTCTTAAATTTATTGAAACTTGTTTTGTGACCTAACATATGGTTTCTCCTGGAGAATCTTCCCCATGCACTTGAGAAGAATGTGTACTGTGTTATCATTGAGTACTTCCTATTATTTATTGAATAGAAACCAAACTCCTCACTACCATTTATAAATTCCTACATGAACTTACCCTGACCAGCTTCTCTGGCATCATCCCCCTGCACTCTTCTCTTAGTTCTTTGAACCATCTTAAGTATATTTCCTGACATTAATTAATGTTTTAGTGTAATAACACTGAATATATGACTGACTTATTAATGAACTTAATGCTGTAGGCAGTGGTCAACAAACTCATTAGTCAACAGAGCCAAATATCAACAGAACAACGATTGAAATTTCTTTTGAGAGCCAAATTTTTTAAACTTATACTATATAGGTAGGTACATTGTTATTAACTTAATTAGGGTACTCCTAAGGCTTAGGAAGAGCCACACTCAAGGGGCCAAAGAGCCGCATGTGGCTCGCGAGCTGCAGTTTGCCGACCACGGCTGTAGTGTAATAACAGTAATGTATCTTTTGATAGCATGTGGAACAATTCCTATGTATCTCTGTGAAAAGTTTAAAGATATATGGAAACAGCTTGTACATGAATGTTCATAGAAGCACTACTCACAATAGCCAAAAGTTGGAGACAACCCAAATGTCCATCATCTGATGAATGGTTAAACAAAATGAGGTACAGGTTTTCCCCAATACCCAAAAGGAGAGCTTTCCTATGAAACCCTTTGTAAGCCAAAATGGCATAAAGCTAAGAAGCAATTACTTTAGGGACACATCTTGCTAACAGATGCACAAAATAAACTGAGATAAAGCACAGATGCTCACACAGTTCAAAGCCCTGACGGCTCAATGCTGAGATGCTAAGCGTGATTCCCAGGAAAGAGCTTAGAAGCACCACTCTTTTTAAAAATATTTTTATTTTTTAAAATATGTTTTTATTGGTTTTAGAGAGAGAGGAAGAGAAAAAAAATATCGATGAGAGAGAACCATCAATTGGCTCCCTTCTACATGCCCCATAGTGGGAATCAAACCCATAACCCGGGCATGTGCCCTGACTGGGAATCGAACCTGTGACCTCTTGGTACATGGGACGATGCTCAACCAACTGAGCCATACTGGCCAGGGCAGGTGCCACTCTTAACGATCTGAGTGCTGCTGCCTCTATGAGGCACTGCAAAACAAATGCTGAATGCTATTTTCCCCTTTCACCTTTTTTCACAAAAGCAAAAATGCTCTTTGGATTTCTTTTGGTTTCCAAAAACAGATACTAATGCAGGTCTTTAGTAAAATCAATATAGCATAAGAAAAAATTTCCAAAAGTAAGGGATACATGTATATCAGCCATAAAAAGGAAAGAAGTTCTGATACGTGCTACAGCATGGATGAACCTTGAAAACATGATGCTAAGTGAAAAAAGATGGACGCAAGAGGCCACATAATATTGCATGATTTTATTTATATGAGATATCCAGAATAAGCAAAATCCGTAGAGTCAGAAAGCAGATTAGTGGTTGCGAAAAGTGGGAGAAGGAGGGATGGGTAGTAACTGCTTAATGGATATGGGGTTTCTTTGGGGGGTGATGAAACTGTTCTGGAATTTAGTGGTGATGGTTCACAATATTGTGAGTATACTCAATGTCACTAATGGTAAATTTTATGTTACATATTTTAACTGCAATTTTGCAAATCTGCCCAATTTATTATTATTTATTTACTTATTAGTTGTGTAAACAAAAAAGGCTCATTTAGGAATAATATTTCTATCAGTTATTGAAAAACAGACCACATAGTTTTAAGACCAAAGTGTTTAGAATGAAAAAAATTAAATGATACAGACTTAATTTTGTATGTTCATCCAGTGCTTGGTATAAAGTGGATTAAAAAAATTAAACTATTTTGTTTATTGGCAGACTCTTTTGTGGTACATCTGGAATTCATATGTTGAGTGTTACCATAGGTATTTTTGTTTAACTAGTTTAGATTAACAAGCTAAAGCTTGCACGATAGAACTATATGCTTCCCTCAGTAAGACTGCAAGGAGTTCTTTGTTAATAATTGTCTTTAATTAAAGAACATGGCTAGAGTTAGATTTTCAGGTTTTAATTTTGTTAAACCTTTATTCGACATGGCCTTTTTGTTGGTGATGGTGGTGATGGAAAAGCACAAAAAGCAATGGGTTGAATTGTAGTTTTCTTGAAACAAATATAAAAGTCAAAGATAAAATATTTTACTGAAAATTATTAGAAAATGTCTCAATCATATGCTTTTAGTCCAGAACTAAATGTTAATGGAATTCCATGTGCCAAAATATGGAATTTTAACTCATCAATGAGTTAAAATGCTCATATTTCCAATTTTGTTGGTGTTTCCAGAGGGATATGTGATACATCAAGAAACCTGATGTGATGTCTTCATGTGTTAAACACTGATGAAAACACAAGGCATTGGTGAAATCTCAAAAATGGAAGTTCAGACAGAAAGCATAATTAGTTCATTTACAACTTGTGCTTCTCTACTATGTTTTGATACTCATCTAATTATACTACATTGACCATAAAAATAACATTTAAAAAAGAAATTTTAAAAGTCATATGTTATTTTTCTTTGCAACAGCCTCTTTAATCATGGGGGTAAGACAGACTGAATTTGTAAAGCTCTATTTGTGTTTTAAATTAGGTCAAGTTATATTGTATATGTTAACTAATTAACTAGAGTTTATTGGCCTGTACAAAATAAGAACCACTAATCATTCACACTTTAGTGTAATTTTTGCTCTAAATGGTTGGAAAGAGTATGGCATAATTTATGGGGGAGGGGCGGGGGGGAAAGAGCATAAGTTTTAGAGTCAAACAACCCAAGATCGAATCTAGATCCAACCACCTGATGTCATTTTGAAATGAAAAAAGTATTTATAGATATGTACAGACTTCTTCATCTATGGAATCTTTACCATAGGGATTATTGTGACATTTTCAAAGTCAGTATGTAAAGGCTGGCCCCTGTAGGTGTTTGGTATATGGTAGTTGTTATGGTATTGATGATCATTTGTATAACTTTCCACAAAATATAATTATAGGCTACTGTACTAACAGTTCTCTAGAGGCTCATGGTATTTTATTCATACTTCTGAATAGTTTTAAGGGGAAAAGGGTATGTTTAAAGGTAGAGTTAATATGCCTAATTTGATAAAATGATAGGAATGCTTAATTGTTCCCTTATCCAACTTGCCTAATAATCCATTTTTGAAATTTATAGCAAAGCAGCATTCTGTGGAAGATGAGATTGATCTCCAGAAGGTCCTCCCCTTTGCTAGGTTCTTTGGTAATTCATTATAAATCTGCCATCACTATGTATGCATTGTTAAATAAGATTACATTTGGCATATAATAACTAAAATAAGATCCCTTTGTGATGAATCCATAAAATGCTAATTAGAATTGATTGGAGAAGGCTAAATTTTTTTTAGTATTCATTCCCAGGCAAAGTCTATATATTGATAGATCTGAGCAAACATTGCTTTTTCATCCATAGTCAAATTAACACTGTATAAAATAAGTGCATGCAAATGAACCTGTTATTTGCCTCAGGTTATTTCCATCTGTACTGTCCTACAAAGCCAAAGATGGAAGAATAGAAGAGAAGCATGCTTTGAGCATAATTTTATCTTTTAAATATTTTAAATTAAATTTATTGGAGATAATACACCATCTGTATATTGCATTGTGTGTTTACGACCCAAAGTCAAATTACATAATTGCATCTGATTGTTTGAACAATTCCCCATTAAATAAATTTGTTGGAATATTTGGGGTTTTTCAGTTGCTTTCAAAAACATTAATTTATTTAATCATTTATCAAATATTTATCAGGCACCAACTGTGTGCCAGGAAATCTTGTACTTATTAGAAGTACAGTGGTGAACAAAACTGGCCCAAATCCTTGCCCTTGTGGAACCTATATTTTAGGGAGGGATTCAATTGGTTAGAGCAAAGACTGGGCTGTTGTAATAAGGAAACCCCAAAATATTATAGCCTCAGTAATATAGAAGTTCCTCTTTCCATTCAGACAGTCCAGCCCATCAGCCTGGTGGTGCAGCTCTGCTGCAGCACATCATTGAGAGGCCAAGTTTCTTGCTCCCTGTTGCTTTGCCAGCCTTTTGATATCTTTCTCATCTGTAGAATCAAGATTAGGCTGCTGCAGCTTCCAGCTTCCATCCCACAGTGAAGGTGAAGTCTTGGGCAAGTAATTTGTACCTAAATTGGAGATGACACAGGTGCTATACTCATCACTTCTGCTTACCATCCCTCCCCCATCATTCTCTATTGACTCTAATTTAGACATATTACCACACCTAGCTGCAAAGGGGGCTGGAAAATGAGAGCTCTTGCTGGACCCAGCTTAAACACAAACCAGGTGGATGTGTTGGGGAAGCAAGATGGATTCTATTATTCCCACCATAGGGGAGAATGACAAGAAGCAAACAAGTTAAATGTGTAAGTCTCATATGGGGATAAGTGCAGGGAAGTGAATAGAAAGCACTGGAGAGAGATGGTGATTTTAGAGTTTGGTGGGGAAACCTCACTAAACAGGTGACATTTGAAGCAGGACCTACAACAGTTGAAGCAGCAGCAGCCCATTGCACAAAGAGGTAATGACAGGTAGCAAAGATTTGTGGGAGAACCATGGGATATTGGAGGGATAGGAAGAGAGTGGGTCATGATTGTAATGGAGAGCTCATTTTTGGATTTTTGGATTGTAATGGAGAGCTCATTTTTGGATATGTTGAGTTTAAGACACATCTCTGTCCAAGTGAAATGTTCAATAGACTGTTGGATATATGAATCTACTGTTCAGGAAAGCAGCTCAAACTGGAAATATAAATTGCTAAGTAGTGAAATACACATCCTACTTCATCTTATTCTTTAATATGAAGGTCATGATTATTTCTGTGGGAAGAAATCAGCCAGACCATGAGAGAGATCATGGGACTTCTCAGTAGCTGTCCTGTCCAAGTGTATATGGAAGCTAGTTTCACACTGAGTTCATCAGCCCTAAGATAAATTTTCAGTGATTCCCGTGGTGGATCTTGGTGTCTGCATAATGAGCCACTGTTTAATCTTCCCTGTGAGGAAACTGAGGTTCAGAGGTACAAAGTCTTGTTCATGGCCAGCGTAGAAAGGGGTGAGAGCCTCATTTTGGAGACCCATTTCCTTCCTCCCAAACCTGAACAGAGACCTACCTTTGTTAGAAGTATAGTCTGGGAAGAAGGACCTTTTGTTTAGCAGGTTTTTAAACATAGTCTGCTAGGTTGTCCAGACAGCTCAATCGGTAGAGCAGGAGACTCTTAAACATAGCCTGTTAGGAAGTTGGAATGGTTAAACATGTAGGGAGATTCATAGAAAGCAGAGCTATGGTTACACAAAGGGGGTGGCCCTGAAAACCCAGGCAGAGTGCACTGGCCAGCCTGACACTTCAGCAGCCATCTTTGCAAGCCTTTCCCATCTCTTTCTCTCTAAGCAGCCCTTTCCAGATTCAGTTACCTCCATAAAATTTTCTCTCCTCCCACTTCAGTATAACTCCAATATTGCTCAGCGTGCCCATTCCTGGCACGCCTCCTCATGGCAGCTCATTATGTGACACTGAGACCCACATGGAGGCAGAGGGTTGCTGAAACTTTCTCTCAGGGCAGAAGCACTGGGGAAACCAGCTGTCATGCACAAGTGAACAGGTCTGCTGTCCCATGATCTTTCTGTGGCCTGGCTGGTTTCTCCCCACAGAGCCACAGATTTGAGCATGTTCTTCACAGAAACAGACTTGAGCCACATTTTGCTTATTGTTATCTCCCAGAATGTTTTACTCTGTTAGAAGCTACATGCATCCATGGAACACTGGTCCACTGGAAAAGATCAAAAGGCCTTATTCCAGTTCTCAAGCAGTCTCCACTTTGCTGTGTAACCTTGAGCAAGTCACTAAAAGTCTTGGTTTCTCATCTACCAAATGAGAGTCAGCAATAACTGTCAGCACTTTGCCTCACTGGTAGGAAGGTTAAATCACTGAAAGTGTGTGAGCAATGTACAGATGTATGAAAGCACACAGATGTCCAGTCAACCATGTGGTCTGAAAACGAGTTCCTCTTCCAAGACTTTTCCATGACTAGTCAGAGTCCAATAACACAGATCTCTTCAACATGAATCTCTCCAGCTACCTTCCAGAAGGGTGAAATGTGAGGAGAGCATCTCTGCTATTTGGATTTGTGTACCTCATTACTCCAAAGGGTAACAGTGGACTTTATAACAACACTTGCTAAACTTTGCTGGTGACCTCTGTTTTCTTCTATTCAGATTCTCATTCAACGTACTGAATGACTTGTAGGATGTCTTATGTATAATAGATACTCAGTACCTCAGTTGAGCTAAGGAAATGTATAATATAAAAATGAACCTATGTCATGTATGTAATGTGATGTAAAATGTAAGCTAAGAAAACAGTTCTTACTGAAATAAATTGCCAAAAGGTAATGCTAAGATTATAGTGGAATTTAAAAACTTAATTGGTTAGGGTAAGAGATGCCTTTGTATTCCAGAAAGGTTAAAACTTTCCAAGAATGTGAGTATTCCTATTCCCAGTTCTTCAGAAGTACGGTCCACATCCTAATAAGGTTTGGGGAAAATTCCTCACTAACATTCAGTATGCTGGGTGAACTATGGACATAGAATTTAGTCAAAGCATGTGGGTGGGAAGAATCTTTAATCTCAATATAATTACAGCAGCCACAGGTCAGCAAAGCAATATTTCTTAGTTTGTAGCAGATAAACCTTTTTCTGAGGAATTCTCAGCAACATCTAAATTAACCAGAACTTAATAGAGTGTAGACACCACTTCATATAATTAGTACCAACCTCCTCCCCGCCTTTTTTCTCTCTGCTTAAGTCAAAGAGAAAATGGGCTTTTAACAGGAATTTATGTGAATGAATTTCTGGGGTTGTTCCAAAATCAAATGATAGGTTGGTTTCCTATAGCTTCAATTTTATATCTCTATTGCTGTATGTGACAATTGAACCTAAGAATGATGAACCCATTTCCAATAAAAAAGATTATGTTTGCTATAAGTGTCATAAACGTATACATATAAACAAGAGCATGCATTCCAGAACTTGACTTCCCATGGGGACTTTCTGAGGGGGTGTCTGAGTTAACAAAGTGCCTTTTTTTATATAGGTGTCAAAAATTGAGTGGTAAAACTACTGCATTTTTCTTTTCATTTTCAGATGTACTGCCCAGGAAAGGCATAGAGAAAAGGGACTTATTTCCTTTAAAATTGATGTTATTATGGAAACTCTATAATATTGCAATTACAGTTGTAGTTTTCAATCATGGGAAAATATATATTAGCCAGACTTTTATGATTGGCGTGGGGAAATAAATCCTGAATCACAACCATCAAGTTAAAAATAAAACTTCTTGCCCAGCCAGTGTGGATCAATGGTTGAGCGTTGAACTATGGACCAGGAGGTTACATTTCGATTCCTGGTTGAGGCACGTACCAGGGTTGTGGGCTCGATCCCCAGTAAGGGGCATGCAGGAGGCAGTTGATCAATGTCTCCCTCTCATTGATGTTTCTATCTTTCTATCACTTCCCCTTCCTCTCTTTCTAAAAATCAATAGAAACATATTAAAAAGATAAAAATAATTTGTTTTCCATTTGGGGGCATTTTAGTTTGTTTATAAGTCAGAAAGAGTTCCTTTTATATGAAGGTAAATAAGTTGACTAATACAGTTTAGAAAGATTTTAAACAAGAAGAACTTACAGGACTCTAATCATTAAATTAAAATCCCTATTTCGGTAAGGTTTTTTGAATATCTAATACTATGTTAATTGATGACCTTAATAGTTACAACATTGGTTAGAAGCTTTGATATCTTCAACTCACATCATGTATTATACTTCATTTTTATGACAATTAGAGCCAGGTTGTTTAAAGGAAAGTGTAAGCTAAGGGACCTGATCTCACTCCTGTAAACCGCCTTGCTCACCAACATAAATGAGATGGCAGTTTGCCACAACTTTCCCATTTGGCCCACATAATTCTTCTATTTCCCAAATAACTTCCCCTTCAATGAAGCCTACTGCTCTACTTGCATAGGATATAAATCCTTTGTCAGTTATCTATTTGTTAGTGTTTGTGATTAAAGATATTAACCATGTTCACAAACAAATATTCTTTAAAATGTGTGATTAGTTTATGATTCCTGTTTATCCAAGGAATATAGCTTATATAAATCCTGAACAAATAATTGCCTTTCCAGGTGGCAATAAGAAACTTTTATCAGTGTGATTCAGAATTATTGAGCCTAGAAATACCAAGATTCAATGTTACAAGATAATCATTCCTGTTATATTTATGATTCAATAATATTAACCCAAAACATTCTCTCTGATTCTAGCCTGCAGCAAGGGATGGGAAGAAAGGTATCAGCTACTGAGTTGGCTTGCCTGTAGGTGCCATGTTGCATAAATACACATGCCAGACTTGAATCTTTAGAGTTTCAATGTCCATTATGATTGCCTTATGCACATGTGACACGTGAGCACTTGAAATATGGTTGGTCCAAATGGAGATGTGCTGTCAATGTGAAATCACACCCGACTTTGACATTTTTATATAAAAATAGAGAATGCAAAAGATGTCAATAAGTTTTACATTGAGTGCACATTGAAATGATAATATTTGAAGATAATTGGCTTAAGAAAAAGAGGTTAATTTCACCTGTTTATTTTTCCTTTTTTAATGTGGATGCTAGACAGCTTAAAATTACATGAGTGGCGCATGCTTCTGTGAGGCAGCAGGGAGCTTCTGCCGGGTGTTGCTAAGGAGCTGGGAGCAACTGAAGGGAGCAAAATGGAGTCCCACCTTAGCTTAAGGGCAGTTACTTGGAGACAGAGAAAGCATAGCTGTCCCTCTGTTTAGGTTTCCATCTCTCAAATTCTTTTGAGGCTAGTTAAATGGGACCTCACTGAATACAGATTTCTAAACTGAGTTTGTCCATCCCAGTACCCAAATAAAGTGTCAACTGCGATCTTCATTGATACAATGGCTAATGTTCTATAGCACTGGGTACAGTGCTTGTTCTAAATGCTTTTATGATCACCCATTTCATCCTCTCACCAGCAAGGTGAGGCAGGTACTATTTCTACCTCTGTTTGAACAGATGTGGACTTGATACTCTGAGACATTAAGTAATTTGCTCAAGGTCACACATCTAGAAGTTGACCTGTACAGTAGGATTCCCCGGATTTCGGCCCTTAGCCATGATGCAGTGCTATCCTCGAAGACAAAATCTCTTCTTGATGCTTTAACACATTAGTATGCATGCCTCTCCATCATATAACAATGGTGTCAGTGTTTTCTCCACAGCTTAGATGTTGTTCAGTAATGTAACAGCTAAGATTTAAAAATATTTACTGTGTCAGAAATTGGGGACTTAGTGTAAGGTCATGAATGATCCAACTTCTTGTTTTTCCCTAAAGTTGCCCCCAAAAGCATACCATAGTTCAGTCTATTTTAAAATGTAGGTAGCTTGATTCCAATGAAATAAATATGAAGTACCTACTATGTGCCAAACACATTGCCAAGTACTGGGGACACAGAGATAAAGATGATAAATTCACAAATGGTTCTGGTCTAGGGAACCTAAAAGCACCTTCCTGCAATACAGTGTTGAGGCTCGTGTGTTGTAGGAATGAAGGAGCAGCACATTACACAATTTGGGGTTCAGGGTGGAGCTGTAGTAGTCAAGAAATCTTCTAAGAGGAGGGAGTGCTTAAGCCATCTTACCATACCTCCCACTAGTTCCTGGGGTTTGATTTATATTGCATGAAGACCATTGTTAATAATGACAGCTGAGGTCAGTGTACTAGTAAGTGTCTGAGTCTCTTGGGTGGTTGAGAGCACTGATTCCATTTGTTTGGTTTTCAGGTACCAGTAAGGTCAACCTCGTGAAGATCCCGTCCACAGCCTCCAGCCCGAGAGACACAGCCCTGGCTGCTGTTATCTGCAGTGCTTTGGCTACTGTCCTGCTGGCTCTGCTCATTCTCTGCATCATCTATTGTAAGAGACAATTTATGGAGAAGAAACCCAGCTGTAAGTTTTGAGCTCTTTCTATTTCTTAGCATTGGTGAAGTGCAATTATCATCATTGTCGTTTTCGTGTTCCACAAGAGACTTGAATAAGAAGAGAATCAAGGAGCTGTTTAAGGGACAGAGAGCACATGAAAAGAGATCTCACAGTCTTTTGTCACAGTCTTTTTAGCCTTGAGGGAGCAGACTGATGGGTGGCAGAGATGTCCCTGTGCCACTAGGCAAAAATAAAAATTACTCTAAGTGCTGGCAACATAAGTACTTTCCATTTCAAGCTTTCTTAACAAATTATTTCACACTAGATGCCCAGTGCACAAAGTTTGTGCACTGGTAGGGTCCCTAGTGGCTGCCAGCTGCTGGCCAGGTACTCCCTCCCTTCCCCTGGTCGCCTGCCACTGCCACTGCCGCTGCTGGCCAGGGCCTCCTGTCACCGCCGCTGCTGGCTGGGGCCTCCCTCCCTTCCCCCGGCTGGCCCCACCCCCCTGGTCGAACTCTCAGATGACCTCCCGGTCGAGGGGACAATTTGCATACTATACTTTTATTATATAGGATTTGTGCCTTCGTGTAAGAAGAAATATTTTAAAATGTGAATGATAGCCTTCTTTTAAAAAAAATACAAATGCTAGGATGGTACTTGTCTGTATTATGATGTCCTTTAAAGAGGAAATTGTCTTTACTGACAGAATTCTCACCCCCTCCTTTAGGGTCTCTGAGAGCACAGGACATTCAGTACAATGGTTCTGAACTGGCCTGTTTTGACAGACCTCAGCTCAATAACTCTGCTCCCAGAGCCTGCTGTCAGTGCCACCGGGACTTAGCCCAGACCTGTGGTAAGTTCAGACAGTTACGAATCCTTTAGGGAAACCAGAGGAATGACATTGAAGCTGCAAAGAACTGTTCTGTTCCTGTTTGTCCCACAGCTAGGTTGCTCCGCTTGGTTTCTACTTAAAGCTAATCTTGTTAAATAGTTATTCACTCCCTAACCTGTTTGGCTCAGTGGATAGAGCATTGGCCTGCGGACTGAAGGGTCCCAGGTTCGATTCTGGTCAAGGGCATGTACTTTGGTTGCGGGCACATCCCCAGTGGGGAGTGTACAGGAGGCAACTGATCGATGTTTCTCTCTCATCGATGTTTCTAACTATCCTTCTCCTTTCCTCTCTGTAAAAAATCAATAAAATATATATTTTTAAAAATATTCTCCACCGTACTCACATGTTTGGTGTGTGTTGTGCCACTTAAATATTAAGAAGAAAATAATGATCAAAATCCTGAAAGTTTTCAGCAAATTTGTCTTTGTTGTTTTGAGTCAGTTAATCTAAAACACTATCAACTTTTTGTAGAGGAGGACTTTGTATCCCTTCCTTTCTAGTGGGTTCACACCTAAAGTTCATGTATCCACCTTAATGCCTTGGATTTCTTAAGGAAGAAGGAGAAAGCTCTATGACAGGGTTTTCCACAAACCATAATTGCCTGTTAGGTTATTGACAGAAATAAAAGTTCAGGGAAATAATTCAAATGGGAATTGGTTTCTGATGTGGGCAAAATGGGCAAAGGTAGTACCAACTTTCTTTGCCACTTATTTATATTCATTAACACAAGGTTTCTGCACTTACACTCCCCACTCCTATCCCCACTATAATGACCTTATCTCCTCTGCAAAGTAAAATTTGATGTGTCCAGCAACCCTTTCTAGAAACCTGCTCTAGCCTCCCTCCTCTCTCCTCACTTCCCAATTCTCTTAGCACCTTTGAAGCAATACTAACATCACCTTTTGTCTCATTCTTTAAGTGAAATGTATCCTGATGAGATGGACTTATTCTCTTGGCACTGTTTAATTTTTCTTTTCAAGAAATTGCAGGATTGAGCTTTTTGATCTAATATCTCATATGTGGCATAAGGAGTTTTCAACATAATTATTTTTCTACTGATCATAACTATATTCTATTTTAGGAATATATTTAAGAATGAAATGTAAGACTTTGTGGTGTGTGGGGATCTATTTTTGCCTCTGCCTACGCTGATAATAGACCCTTAGACAGCTACCAATAGCTACTGGATCCTCAAAATGCCCCAAGCATTGTTTCCTAGATACTGTACCATGACATTGACACAGAATCAGAGTGAGGGATAATTTCTTAAGATAGAAATTCAAATTTTAAATATAATAAAATACAGCATTGTACAAACTCTGCCTCACCTGAACTTCTGTCTGAAAAGGAAGATTAAATATATAGATAGCCTTGTTTCATGTCCTCTTAGAATGCTGAGCTTAATCCCCCCATGCTAATGCCTAGGTTCAGTACAGTTTTCCATTTAAATCACTTCCTCCTTAGTAACGTGCCTTTTTTCTTTTAACTTTTTATTTTAACATGTTTTTAGACTTATAAATATGTTGAAAGACTAGGACAAAAAATTCCCCCATACCTTTCACTCAGATTCCCTAAATATTAACATTTATCTCATCTGACATTTACTTTATGATTTTTATCTCTCTCTCTCTCTTAAGTGGTGTGTGTATGTATATATATATATTCATACATGTTTTGTATATTTTTTTAAAAATATATTTTATTGATTTTTGTACAGAGAGAAAGGGAGAGGGATAGAGAGTCAGAAACATCGATAAGAGAGAAACATCGATCAGCTGCCTCCTGCACACCCCCTACTGGGGATGTGCCCACAACCCAGGTACATGCCCTTGACCGGAATCGAACCTGGGACCTTCCAGTCCGCAGGCCGACGCTCTATCCACTGAGCCAAACCGGTCAGGGCTGTTTTGTATATTTTGCATATACACACACATTTTTGCATGTGTATATATACACATATATATACACTTTTTTTTCACTTGCCATTTAAAAATCATTTGCAGATATAATGTCCCTTTACCCTTTATTACTTTGGTGTTTGTTTTCTAAGAACAAGAACATTCTCTTACATAAAGCATGCTTATTAAATCAGGAAAGTAACATTAAATCTATTGCTATTATATAATTTACAGAATATATTCAGATTTTCCTAATTGTCTCAATCATGTCCTGTGTAGCAAAAGAAAATCCCAGATAACACTTATTTATTTGTCCTGTCTCTTTACTCTCATTTAATCTGGAATATTTCTTTAATCTTCCTTTGCATTTTATGACAATATTTTTGACAAAGGCAGGCCAATAATTTTGTAGAATGACCCTCAGTTTGGGTTTTCTCATTTTTTTTTATGATCAGATTCAAAAATACCACAGAGGTGATGTTGTGTATTTCTCAGTGCCCCATATCAGGAGGTACATCTGTCTCATTTCGGTCAGATTAACTAGGGTCACTTTGTTAAGGTGGTGTCTGCAAGCTTTCTCTGCTACAAAATGATCATTGTTTTTGGTAATTAATGAAACTTCGCAAGAGATTATTTGAGATTATGTAAACATCCTATTGCTTCCAAACTTTGGCCCAGTAGTTTAGCATTCTCTGATGATTCTTACCTGAGTCAGTCATTAGTATAATGGTTAACAATTGCTGATTTTCTAATTGCATCATTCTTTCTACATTTATTAGTTGGCATCCTATGGTCAGAAAGAATTTCCCCTTCTTCCCATTTATTTCTTTAATTAGTGTGGACTAATGGACCCCATTCAATGGGTTACAATCCTTTGCAATCATTTATTTTGATGCTCAAATTTTCCTAGATTTGGCAAGTGGAAGTCCCTTTAGGCTCTTTCATGCTCATCTTATACTTTCCCTGATTGAGTCCTAGAACCAGCCATTTCTATAAGGAATGGGAGTGCCTTTTGCTTTTAAATAATTTTGAGAAATTCCACAGTGAGCATGACACATGTTTGTTGAGTTAATTGGTAGTGAATCCAAGTGAGTTCTTCATGGTCATAATAACACGTATTCAGACAGCACAAGGTGTGGTCTGTTTGAGAGAGATTCAGGTGAAAGTATGTTGGGTGTCTGTCCTGCTTAACACTGGTTTGCAATTGTATCTCAATATATTTTCAAAAGGGAAATATTAGTTTCATATTATTCTCCTGTTTATAAAAGTAAAGAGATAATCCTCATGTTAAGTTTGAATATACATAAACATATATGTACATGTAAATATATAATTACTTCAAGTCTTTTTCTCTATATTTATGTGTATCTTTGTATTTGCCTGTATGCTTTAGTATGTTTATGGTTTTATAAAATTAGAATTATATGTGTATATATAGAGAGAAAAGTCTAGCTGTTCACCAAATATTGACAGTGTTTATTTCTAGTTTATAGGGCTAAGGAAGATTTTTTTTTTAAATTTATCTAATCTCTCTTTATATCTAAATTTTTTCTTCAATAAATTTAAGTGTACAGTTCAGTGGATTAAGTACATTCACATTATTGTGCAGCCATCACCACCTATCCATTTCCAGAACTTTTCCATTTTTCCAAACTGAAACTCTGTATCCATTATACACTAACTTCCCATTCCCCCTCCCCCAGCCCCTGGCAACCACCATTCTACTTTGTCTCTATGAATTTGACTACTCTAGGTATATAATATAAATGGTTCATCATTTTTTTAAAAAGATAAAAACAGAGAAAAAAATTAAGACTCATATTCCCATTCCCCAAAAAGTTACCCAAAGGGGAATAGTTCAAGTTTCAAGAACGATGTTGAACTGGTATTAAAGAGAACATTCCCAGGAAAAGCATTATGCTTCATACCTCTGCTGTCTTTCCTAGGGCCTGTTCACTTGATCCCATCCTTGTGCTGTGATGACTCCTGCAGTATCGACCAGGTGACTCTTGGTTGCAGGGTGCATTCCCGGGCCACACTTCAGGAGAGGTAACTGGGTATTTTTTAAGCAATATAATTTCATAATCCTTGTGCAAATATGCATTACATTCATTTACCAATTTTCATGTGAAACATTTAAAAATGTTTCATGAGGGCATCACTTTTTAATATCATTAATGCCATTCTGGTCATTGGAGGGGGCATGTGTTTGGCACGAATTAGGTAAGTCTCTCAGGGTTACTAATATCCAATACAACATTTTTTATACTTTACCCTCAATTTTATTTTATTTTTTAAAATATATTTTTATTGATTTCAGTGAGGAAGGGAGAGGGAGAGATAGAAACATCAATGATAAGAGAGAATCATTGATCAGCTGCCTCCTGCACACCCCCTACTGGGGATCGAGCCCGCAACTCCTGGCATGTGCCTTTGACCGGAATCGAACCTGGGACCCTTCAGTCCACAGGCTGACGCTCTATCCACTGAGCCAAACCAGCTAGGGCCCCTCAATTTTATTTTTGTCTTATACTCATTATTTGTGACACTTCTGCCATCTGCAAGTAATTTTTAACATGTCATGTACTCATAGAATTTTAGAACAGCCTTCAAATTCAGTTAAGACCCAGGAAACTGCATGTTTTAGACATTGTATTAAGTATAACTACATTGATTAAAACGAAGTATATTAAATTTTAAAGTAATTGGAGGAATTAAGCTTATTGTATTAAAGCAAGTTTATAACAACTGGAATTCTGACAATAAATTGCTATTTCATCTAGAAAACTTGAAAGTATTGTTGGAATGTTGCTTTGTAGTCATGGTTTTTCTCCCTATAGAACACTTAAAAGTCTTTTGAACATGTGTTCAGAAATGCAGGTCCGGTGGGAGAGACCATGCCGTCTTTCTTCGGGTCCCTTTCTCAGTTCATCTGTGGCGAGTTTTCGGATGCCTGGCCTCTGATGCAAAATCCCATTTATGGTGATGATATCTCCTTTTGTGACTCTTATCCTGAACTCACTGGAGAAGATATTTATTCTCAAAATCCAGAAAATGAATCCTTGGATTCAAACAGTAGTCAGGATTTGGTTGGTGGCGCTGTTCCAATTCAAGCTTCTTCTGAAAACGTTACACAAACTACTGATTTGTTTAGATACAATTCACTGATAGAACCAGTGCGAACTCAGGATGCCCTAATTACTAGAAGCCAGCTAGGTCAAACAAGTGGGGATATCATTAACCGAACCACTCAAACTCAGACATCCTTCCAGGTAAGGCAATGACTGATTTTACTGTGGACAAAGCATTGACTTTTGGAAGACCATAGGGAATGAATTCTGTTCCTACCACAATATGTGGGGGAACCTGATGAGAAAATTTGCCATCTTTCATAACTTCTTGTGTGTTAAAGAATATATACTTTTTAATTTTTTTCAAATTTATCTTTATTGTTGAAAGTATTACAGATGTTCCCTTTCTCCACCCCCCATTGACCCCCTATACCTTGTTCCAGCCTCTCCCCAGATCTTCCCCACACTATTGTTTGTCCATGGGCTATGCATATATGCATAACAATTCTTTGGTTAATCTCTTCCAGCCCTCCCCGCTTCCCTCTCAAATACCTCATTCTGTGGCATACTTCAATGTCTCTGGATGTTTTTCATTAATCAGTTTATTGTGTTCATTCGATTCCACATATGAGTGAGATCATGTGATACTTGTCTTTTTCTGACTGGCTTATTTCATTTAGCATAATACTCTTCAGGTACCTCCATGCTATCTCAAATGGTAAGAGATCCTCCTTTTTTACAGCTGTATAGTATTCCATTTGTGTAAATGTATGACCGTTTTTTTAGCACTGCTATGAACATAGGGGTGCATATATTCTTTCTGATTGGTGCTTCTGGCTTCTTAGGATATATTCCTAGAAGTGGGATCACTGGGTCAAATGGCAGTTCCATTCTTTTAATTTTTTAAGGAAACTCCACACTGTTTTTCCATAGTGGCTGTACCAGTCTGCATTCCCACCAGTGGTGTACTAAGGTTCCTTTTTTTCTACATCATTGCCAACACTTCTTGTTTGTTGATTTATTGATTGTAGCCATTCTGGCAGCTGTGAGGAGGTACCTCATTGTGGTTTTAATTTGCAGCTCTCTAATAATTAGTGATGTTGAGCATTTTTTCATATGTCTCTTGGCCATCTGTATGTTCACTTTGGAGAAGTGTCTGTTTAGGTCCTCTGCCCATTTTTTAATTGGTTTGTCTTCCTTTTGGTGAGTTGTATGAGTACTTTATATATTTTGGAAATTAACCCTTTATTAGATGTATCATTAGCAAATATGTTCTCTGGTACAGTGGGTTTCCTTTTCATTTTGATACTGATTTCTTTTGCTGGGCAGAAGCTTTTTAGTTTGATGTAGTCACATTTGTTTATTTTTTTTCTTTGTTTCTCTTGCCCTAGGCATTGTATCTGTGAAAATTCTGCTACATAAGATGTCTGATATTTTGCTGCGTCTATTTTCTTGTAGGATTTTTATGATTTCAAGACTTCCATTTAAGTCTTTTGTCCATTTTGAGTTTATTTTTGTGTTTGGTTAAGTTGGTGGTCTAATTTCATTTTTTTGCAAGTATCTGTCCAATTTTCCCAACACCATTTATTGAAGAGACTGTCTTTACTCCATTGTATGCTCTTGCCTTCACTGTCAAATATTATTGAGCATAATGGCTTGGGTTGATTTCCAGGTTCTCTGTTCTGTTCCATTGGTCTATATGTCTGTTCTTGTGCAGTACCACACTGTTTTGATTACAGTGGTTTTATAGTATAGCTTGATAACTGATATTGTGATCCCTCCAACTTTGTTCTTTTTTTTTTTAAGATTGCTGCAGTTATTTGGGGTCTTTTTTGGTTTCATATGAATTTTTGGAATATTTGTTCTAGATCTGTGAAATATGCCATTGGTATTTTAATAAGGATTTCATTGAATCTGTAGATTGCTTTGGTTAGTATGGCCATTTTAATGATGTTAATTCTACCAATTCATGAACACAGTATATTCTTCCACTTGTTTATATCTTCTACTATCTCTTTTTTCAACATCCTATAGTTTTCTAAGTACAGGTCTTTTACCTCCTTGGTTAAATTTATTCCTAAGTATCTTAATTTTTTGTTGCAATGGTAAATGAGATTGTGGGGTTTTTTTAGTTTCTCTTTCGGATAGATCATTATTGGTGTATAGAAGAATATACTGTATTTTAAATTAAATTCTAAGAGTTTTCTTTTAAACTCACAGCTAATGTATAAGGCCATAAAGGGCAGCTACATTTTTTTATTCGTCTTTGTAAATCCAACTACAGTTGACTCTTTTTAAAAAAATATATTTTATTGATTTTTTACAGAGAGGAAGGGAGAGGGATAGAGAGTTAGAAACATCGGTGAGAGAGAAACATCGATCAGGTGCCTCCTGCACACCCCCCACTGGGGATGTGCCCGCAACCAAGGTACATGCCCTTGACCGGAATCAAACCCCGGGCCCCTTAGTCTGCAGACCAACGCTCTATCCACTGAGCCAAACCAGTTAGGGCTACAGTTGACTCTTGAACAATGTGGGACTTAGGGCCACAACTCCCTGCACAGTAGAAAATCCAAGTGTAACCTTAGACTCTCCAAAATATTAACTACTGATATAGCTTATCACAGGGATGGCTAACAGTAGGTTTACAGTTGTTTGTATAGAAAATAACACAATAATTAATAAATAATAATACAAGAATAAACTTTCCCATACTAACAACTGTAAACCTACTTTTGCCTACCTCTGTATTGACTGGAAGTCTTATCGATAATATAAAGCATAGGTTAATATATATTTTGTATAATAGGGTTTATGTAGGTGAGAGAAAAGAAAATGTTATTAAGAAAATCCTAAGGAAGAGAAAATATACTTACAGTACTATACATACGTATTGAAAAAAATTCACATATACATGAGCCTGCACAATTCAAACACGTGTTGTTTAAGAGTCAATGCTACTTAGCACAGTGCCTCCTGGCTCCATTCCTGGTTGAGAGAAAAGAGTTAGTTATAGGAGAATCTTGCAAGTAGTTTCTCACCTTTGTTCTTCCCTGTAATATTCTTATGCCCAGTACTTAAAGGCACTTCATTCAATGTGAAGTTCATGAGAATTTAGGTCTCCTAAAGCTATACTTTTCCTTCCTCTCTGCTCTGACTGCCTGACCGGTTTGGTTGGAAATTGTCGGTTGTGATCTGAGACTAAATGCCGCATAAACCGTGGGTAAAAGGGTTTAAAATAAGGTTTGGGGAGGTGGCGACTGCGGGCATACGGGTCTCTCTGGCATGCTGCAAGACCGGAGGCAGAGAAGCACTCAGGGACACCTGGGCACTGACCCTGCTTTTTCCTCCAGGCAAGGATGTGGCCCTTGCTGAGTTTGACTTAATGTTTAATATTTCCTTAATATAAGCACATATATTGTTGGTATACATTCTTCCGGAAGAATGACGCCAGCCTTGAGTATGAAAGGGCAGAGTCGCAGAACAGTGAGGCTCCCAGGCCCCACAAGACCAGCGTTGCTCTCCCTCTGTGCCCCTCCTGGCCCAGTCAGGGGCCTGGGTACTGAGGCAGCACTATGGGACATGCTGCATGTGCTCCTGAGTGAACCCTTGTCTACGCAGATCAGGAACATGCTAATGTCAAAGTGTAGATGGAGATGTATTCCTTTTAGGTTGTATATTAGTCTAAATCTGCAGTACTTTTTTTTTTAACTTCAAGCACATTCTATAGGCATTTATAGGGAATTTTATACAAAAACATTTGTTGTCTCCGGAGCAAAAATAAATTGTTTCTCAAAAAAAGAAAATGAAGAAAAGATAAGTAAGAGAAAGAAAAAAACAAACAAATTAGACAATTTAAAAATGATGATGGAATAAAATAAATTTTTAAAAAATGCATACCTCTGTAGTTGGGAAAGACTTTTACTGACATTGTTCTCTTGAGCCATCCCTAATTTTAATAACTTTCATGATAATAAGAAAAGACTTAAGAGTTAGCTTAGCCCTAGCCAATTTGGCTCAGTGGATAGAGCGTCGGCCTGCGGACGAAATGGTCCTAGGTTTGATTCTGGTCAAAGGCATGTACCTCGGTTACAGGCTCCTCCCCGGCCTGGGCCCTGTTCAGGGCTCGTGCGGGAGCAACCAATCAATGTGTTTCTCTCACATTGATGTTTCTCTCTGTCTTTTCCTCTCTTTCCCTCTCTCCCTAAAAATCAATGGAAAAATATCCTTGGGTGAGGATTAACAATAACAACAACAAAAAAATAGTTAGCTTAGCTGAGGGTAGGTCTCAAGGATGGCTGTGGCCCACAAACCTTTGGGGTTGAGGACTCCCAGCAGTCCAGAGCAGGTAACTGGCCTTACAATAGGTTAGAGATGCATGGAGAGGCCTCCACCCCCTTCATAACTAATCTCAGTATCCCAATGGGATGCCTTGCCAGGTACTCCAAAATAAAAGTCATAGAACTCTTAGAGTTTAATGCATTCCATTTTCAGTACAAGATGTTGAAGTTTCTTTTATATCAATTCAATTGGCATTGATATCAAACTTGTTTGTGTTACCATCACAAATATCTATTACATCTCCCCATACATCATTAGGGAAAAGTCTGAGTAACTAAAATGACTGTGCTACCAGCTCACTACTGGTATTTCAGAGTATTGTCAGTAAATAGAATTACCACTCATCTTAATTTTGTAGCTTGTCCCCAATTCTGTGATGTAAATACTAAGGAATGAAACATTTTGATACCAAGTTATATAAAACCCAACTCATTCTCTACCTTTTTCTGTTTATGTTGTTGGTGAGGAGGACATAGGGTTGATAGGCACTATAATCACAGTTAAATTAACGTAAAATTTTAGAAATGTAGTTTAGTATATAAGTGGGTATAAAATGACATTAATTCCTTTTCAAAGAGTGTTATCAAGGTGATTATGATCTGCATAAAGTTATTTTCAACACAAATTATTATGGAAAGTTATACATGAAATGGATGAGGAAGCGTTACATTCAAGTTACACAATGTAATTTATTAATGAAAGGTTCTTATCTACACTAATAAAAGAGAAACATGGTAATTAGCGTACGACCGCTACCCTTCCCATTGGCTAATCAGCATATCCTTATACAAATTAACTGTCAGCCAAGATGGCGGCCGGCAGCCATGCACTGAAGCGA
>NW_005369676.1:609508-616085 GCF_000412655.1 Myotis brandtii | reverse complement strand
TGAGGGCCCCCCCTCCCTCCCCGAGTGCACAAATTTTTGTGCACCGGGCCTCTAGTTAGCTTTATAAGATGTGTTATAATTATTACATAATTCTGGTAAATGTAAATGAGACATTCTGAATTCAAAAAATGAATCATTTCCATTTTTACCCTAAAATTAAAAACAGCAAATAATGTATTTTTTAAAATATATTTTTATTGATTTTTAGAGAGAAAGGGAGAGAGAGATAGAAACATCAGTGAAGAGAATCATTGATTGGCTGCCTTTTGCACGCCCCTTACTGGGGATCGAGTTCACAACCAAGGCATGTGCCCTTGACCAGAATCAAACCTGGGACTCTTCAGTCTGCAGGCCGGTGCTCTATCCACTGAGCCAAACCAGCTAGGGCAAAGAACAGCAAATAATCTTTTGAGCCCATTCTAAAAGATAACATTTTCCAGATTCTGAAAAGTACTTCTTCATGGGATGCATTTACTTAATGTGGGAAACTTGGGGAATGAAGCTTAATCTTCAAAAGAAAATAGGAGATAGGGGTAACTGTATCTCTTTGGGAAATTGATCCTCTTTATTTCAAGGGTCAGCCACATTTTTAACTGGAATCCAATCCATTAGATTCCAAAAAGCAATTCAGACTTCCCACAATAGGTTAATTCTCCAACTTAGAGAATATACTTATTTAAAAATTTGATTTCAGCAGCTTACTATTGTGAAGCAAGTATAGGACTTTTAGTTCCTCAAGGTCATGTTTAGTCAGCTTGGCTCCTTGGCATGGGCTCATTCATAATTCAGGAAAGCACTGGATTTCCATTTAGGTGATGTGTAAGAGCAGCAATAGCCATAACAGACCTTTTTAAAAAAAAAAAAAACGGGATTAATTTATTTTATTTTAAATAAAACTTTAAATTCCTCCCTAGGCATTCACTTTATTTTCAGTTTGTTAACATCTATTCACTCTTTTTCCAAGATTTATTGAGATACAGTTGACATATAACATTGTATAAGTTAAAGATGTACAATATGATTTGCTACACGTGTATATTGTGAAATGCATAACAGCATGTTTGTCCTTATATGGTGTTAAGTTCAGATTTCTAATGCATGCAGCATTTGTTTCCAAACACAAATGCTTTCTTGTGGGTGGTTTAAGACCACCCAGAATCTGATGATGAGAGTTATGGTTCAGAATAAAGCCAATAGGTGTCAGAGCCTTCCTAGGTCTGTATGATTTAATTTTTCTCCCTCCCCAGAAGGGAACAGACCTAAGATATTTGGGACATCATTTGCTATGATGTTTGGGAGAAGGAGGCCAGCCTCTTTACTTATAGGAAAAGCTTTTTATGGTGATGTTTTTTTAACCAACATTTTAAGTGTCAGCATAAAACAATGGGAGGAATGGTAAGAAAGATATGAAATGACTTGGATTCTAGTTTTTTAATCTGTTAAAATCTCTATGTCCTTATTGACGAAATGAGTATAATGTGCCTCCCACAATAATGTTAATGTGCTTATTATTATATCTATTGATTGACATATTTAACTAAACTATCTCTGATGATCGAGAGTATTTAAGAAGTTTCTATTTTCAGATAATCTCCTTAGGCCTAGGGGGGGATTTTTTTTCAAAAATGTATCCAATATGTCACTAATGCCAATTAGTGGTATACAAGTTAATGAAGAGTCAGTGCATAAAATGAAGATTTTACATACTTACAGTACTTACAGTTGGCCAGTGCCTCGTCCCCTCATGAGGTGAGGTCACTGCCCTCTTGTGATAAGGACAAATCTAAGGGCTCCACTTTCCAGAGGACATCAGCCCTACGAAGAGTGTGAATATTCCAAGGAGAGCATTATAAGGGGAATCTCATTCCCAAACTATTTCTAAACTTTCTCCATTAGTTTAGTGTAAGTTTTAAATTCAAAGATGAAGAATGGCACTGTTCATTAATCATCTTTGTTCTTTTAAATAAGGGTCAAAAGGCTCCTAAGATCTTTACCTACTTTAAAGGAGTACAACACAGAAACGGGTTTTCTATGTTTAAATGAGGTTGAAATTGTTTGTTAATACACTTTGTTTGCTGTGGGTTACATCAAGCATGTCAAACTCAAAAACTAACACGGGCCAAATAAACAAGGTTTAAGTTTATGTGGGCCGCAAAAAAACAAGTTTCAATTTTCATAGAAACGTAGGTTTATTTCGATAGAGACATGCTGAATACAAAGGACTAAAATAAATGAGTAATCGTTAACATAAAATAATAAAACATTTTAGTAAAAGTTAGTATTTTTTCTTGAACATTAACTTACCAGACACTGAATAACTGCACAAATTAATAAGCATAATGCAAATAAAACTATTTTTCTTGTTCTCTGAAAGCGAAATATTTCCTTTTGTGCACACCAAACAAGTTAGTATAAGACTAATGACATGGCAACCGGCTGCTAAAATATTTGCTGCTAGTATTAGTGGAGAGAAATGGTGTGCCTGCACATAAGGTGTGTAAGGAAAATGAATGCAACACGATTATAGTAATCAGTCATTAGTGAACATTGTAGTTTGTTATTAATAGTTATGTGTAACAGGATATTGTAAAAATTAAGTTACAAAATTTTTATTAAAACGTTTCTTACATACCGTTATATTGACTGGGCTGCAAAAATATTCGTTGTGGGCTGCATGCGGCTCGCGGGCGGCAAGTTTGACATGCTTGGGTTACATTATCATTTTTTTAAGTACTGTTTGCAAATATTGACTGTGAGTTGTTATAGAATCTTTATTTTATTCTCAAAGTAATGGGTACTTGGATATATGAACACCATTACATGAGCTTCTTGTCTGTATGTGATTAAATTCATGTGTATTACTAGTAAAAGTTTTATATATAGATTTTTTTACAATTACAGTTTCCCAGCTTTAATTTGTAAGGTATGGTTTTTTAAAGCTCTCCTTCTGTTGCTGTTTTAGGAAGCTTTTTAGGACTCCATTCTTTCTGGATTAGAAGTGCACGTATGGAACCCAAGGGGCACGCACTCCTCCACTTACACTTATGAACTGAGCAGTCTGGACCTTGCATGGCTTCTGGGGGGAAATATAAATCTGAATCAAACTGATGGCTTTTTAAGCCTTTCAACCAGTTGCTTCTGAGCCAGACCAGCTGTAAGCTGAAACCTCAAGGAAGAACAGGACAAGACTGCAGGCATTCATGATGCTTTGCATCTTTCCTAAACAAGAAGTTTCTGTGCTACAAGTGTGACTTCAAAGACTGATGCACTGAGTTGGCAGCCAGGGAGGTTACGGACCAATAACAAGAACCAGAAATGCAGTCGTGTGTATTTTCAAGGTGAATGTGGTTTCACAAGACTAAAGACCCAAAGTATAAGTTTTCATCTATATTTTCTTTTAAAATAATTTCACATAGTCAATTATCCTACTAAAAGTCAATGTTATATTAGTTACCTTAGTTTTTATGTAGAATGGGTTCAAAAATGAGTGTTTCTATTTGAGGAAGGTCACTTTTTTGTCATCTAAACTAATTGACCTGGGAAGGCTAGAATTGACTTCATTCTGCCTGCCTAAATCTTGGGTTTATTAGTTGAAGTCAATTGACCTAACTAGAAATTAGAGGAAAACAAGTCTTTTTAAGAATCAACACTTCTAACCTCAGCCAGCAGCTCACAAACACCTACCTGCTGGAGCTACTCATGAGAGGACTGCGTCAGGGAACAAGGTGGGGAAAGGCCGCCATCACCCTGAGTCCAAAACCACTGAACACACACATTCTAGAGACTTGCATATTTCTGTGGAAATCAGTTGGTATGGCAGCATCTGTTACTCTGTCCCTGTGACAGAAGATGCAGAATTTCTCTTTTATAGAAAAGTATTTATTAAGATAATCTTTTTTTTTTCTTTCTCTCACCCCTCACCCACCAACCTGTTCTCTGTATCTATGAACTTGGTTTGTTGGTTTTTTTGTTTTGTTTTGCCTATCATACTAAGGAATTTAGAAATGACAACATATCTGGTCCCTTTACTACTGAAACATGTCACCAAGTGAACAATCTTATGAGATACACTACATATTATAACCAGGAGAAAAAGCAGTTTGTCAGCAGCCTTTGAGTAAACAGCCTGTCACTGCTGCAATGTAGTTTGACCAGGACATTACAGTGTTCCCTCTGATCTCATCAGCTTAGTTAGGACAATAATGTCCCATCTTAGCCAGACGATGCTGATTTAAGTGTGGAGCTTCTGTTCAGATGCTTACCCCATCCCGTCTCACATTGGTATTTACACACTAGAAATATCTCTATAGCCAAGACAGAAATAAATGCAGATCAGGCATGAACTGGGGATGGCTCATTTCTCTTCATCTTTTATGGCCCGGAGAGGAGTTAATTGAACAGGATTTATTGTTTCTTTCTTAAACCTACATGATCAGATCTGGCCTTTTAACTGATTCCATTAGCTTTGTCCCATTTGCACTTTTTAAAAAAGAAAGACCTTTCAACATCAGTGTGTTAGAATGTGCTAAAATATTTTGTTTCAGAATTACCCCATCCAAATCAGTGTCTTTTACCTAAACTGAACATTTAAACTGAACATTAAAAATCTGGACATTATTATCTTCTCACATCACCCCATACGTTTCTCTCTTTGTAAGACATTAGTAAAACCTAATGATTCCTTTTCTGTGGCTGGAACAGTTTCTCTATCCATAGTTTCAGGCTCTGATATGTGCATGTTAGCTTGCCTGGGTTTGTCCTTCTCATGACCTCAGTTCATTTAACTGAAATACGAAATTAGAGTGTCTCATGGCAACTCACAATTTTGTGTGAGCACCCAGTCATAATCGATTGATTTCTACTTTCTTCTTGTTTGTGCGTTGTGTTTTTTGTTTTGTTTTTTACCATAAACCAATAGTTCTTAAACTTTGGTACTCACCAACTCTTATGAGAATTGTCTTTAGGAAACCCAGGTGAAATATTTAGGACTTGACCACAAGATGTCTATGAAAATGCTTTTTAAATTCATATACGTGTTCCATTGTTTGCAATCTGATCATTTTTGTTATGAAAGAGGGATGATCAAAGTAAGCCAAGGTTGTGCTCATTTTTGTAACCTGAATATATTTTCCATATGAGCCCTCATTAACTTTAAAGACAAACACTTGCTGGAGAATGAGAGCCAGATTGATGAGAATGAGACTAGCCAAAAATCCTGAAACTTCACTTTTGATCAGTAGATAAATACTTAGAGTTGAAAGTCAATTTGACTTGATACTGCATTTGAAAAATCCTGGATTATTTTTATTAAGATGAAGACATTTTACCCCACTACTATAGACACATACAGTGTTATATTCTACATTCTTTGTAAACATTTGAGGAAAATCCATTTTGCATTTCACATTGTTGGAATACCCTATAGCACTCAAATAAACTCAGCTGCTAGAGTGCTGAAGCTGGAAACGCATTAAGTAATAACATGGCTGGGAGTGCATAATTGTGACTTTTAATGCTGCAAGCAGTCATCGACAAGAATGAGACAAGGATTTGAAAGACAACCATATAAAGGCATGGGTTTTCTAATTTTATGTATATGGAATATATATTTCAAATATAAAATTTCTACTTTAGATAAAGTTAATGTTGCTGTTACCTAGGTTAAGCACTACTTACTGTCTATGCTAGTAAAAATATAAACCATAAAAAGGAAAAAATATATCATTGCCTTAAGGTAGTCAGCTTGACTCAATTTAGATTTCATTATTATTGTTTTGCATACTGGAATTTTCTTATATGAATAGTTTTGTAATACCTTTTTTATTTGTGAATAAAATTGTTATCTGGTATTCTTATTTGCATGTTTAGAAGAAAGTGATTGATGGTGTGGATGCACACCATCTTGCTGTCCCATGTGAGAGTCTCATTAAGCTCTGATCTTTCCAATATAACCCTTTTGGCCCCTCAAACTTTATGAGAGAGATTTTAAATCCTTACTAGTGACTGCCTATATTTCTCAGGCATATCAAGCTACTGAAAATGCTTTGAGTTATTCGAGAATCTTTGGTATCAAAGTTTTATTATGATCTCTTTCTTTCCCTTCATTTTATGACACAAAGAAGGAAGGACTTATGGAAGAAGTTTTATGTATTAATTTTTTATGGAGGGCAATAGGCTGTTCTCCTGCAGAGGTGTGGACTAACAAAAGATAAGAACACTGGTCACTGTAAGAGTTTCCTTTTTCTTCCTAGCTTCTTACCTTCCTTCCTCAATCCCTTTATTCATTCTTCCCTCCCTTCCCCTCAGTAACCTATCTACACTAATAAAAGAGAAACATGGTAATTGGCGTACGACCGCTACCCTTCCCATTGGCTAATCAGCATATCCTTATGCAAATTAACTGTCAGCCAAGATGGCGGCCAGCAGCCAGGCAGCTGGAAGCGAACATGAGGCTTCCTTGCTTCAGTGACTGCAGACTCCAACGTTGCCGGCCTCTGAGTTGCAACTCTAAGCAACAATGTACTATGTTGCAAATAAGAAGCTAAACAAAACCCTAGAAACCAGCTTTCAGCCTGCC
>NW_005369676.1:596317-608400 GCF_000412655.1 Myotis brandtii | reverse complement strand
GGGGTGGCGCCGCAACCTCCCCATTGACCCTGCCTTGAGTGTGACAGGGGGCGGTGCCCCAACCCCCCAATCGGCCCTACCCTGAGCGTGACTGAGGGTGGCATCGCAACCTCCCGATCCGCCCTGCTCTGTGCATGACGGGGAGGCGCCCCAACTCCCCAATCGGCCCTGCTCTGAGCCTGATCAGGGGCTGCACCTAGGGATTGGGCGTGCCCTCTGCCACCCGGGAGCAGGGCTAAGCCAGCAGGTCGTTATCTCCCGAGGGGTCCCAGACTGCGAGAGGGCACAGGCCAGGCTGAGGGACCCCCCTTCCCTCCCCCCGAGTGTACAAATTTTTGTGCACCGGGCCTCTAGTCCTATATAATAAAAGCCTAATATGCTAAGTGTCTGGTCGTCCAGTGACCAGTAGACTGTTCAACCAATCAAAGTGTAATATGCTAATGGTATGCTAAGGCCACTCAACCACTTGCTATGATGTGCACTGACCACCAGGGGGCAGACGCTCCGACCGGTAGGTTAGCTTGCTTCTGGGGTCTGGCCAATCAGGACTGAGCAAGACGGGCCAGACACGCCCTAGAGCTCTCCCACGGTCCCTCCCCGGCACCAATCATGCACTGGTGGGGTACTTCGTTCGGCCTGGCCTGCACCCTCTTTCAATCTGGGACCCTTCAGGGGATGTCAGAGAGCCAGTTTCGGCCCAATCCTGCAGGCCACTCCCCTCTTGAGCGTACCAGACGCAGGGCTCATGGCTGGCGAGCACTGCTGCTATGGTGATGCGAACTTCTCCCAGTTGGGACTGATTGGGTGCAAGCCTGTGGTAGGCGCAGTGGGGCCGGGATGAGCGGGAGTGGCAGGTAGGAGCTGCAGGCAGCGTTGGACTGCGGGTTTCCACCCGATCCCCGCAGGCCACCCAGAGGAACCCCACCCATGCACAAATTTGTGCACTGGGCCTCTAGTATTATTAGATTTTAAAAGGGGGCTTTAAACTTCCTGAAAAAAATGGGTTATTTTAAAGCAATATTATATTCTCTCAGCTGGTTAGTCTGTGGTGTTAAAGGACACTGTGGCTTTCATGAGCTTCTTTAGCTTCTTTCCCTTTTCCACACCATGACCCATGAGCCCCTTGGCTTATGTAGACTGGTGTCCATGTAGACTGGCTGGGAAAAGTAACTCAAGCTTATGAGATTCTAACAGCAGGTCTGAAGTATTCTATAGTCACATAAATGAGATTGTCATTATTACCACTATTATTAAGATCTCTTTGCTATTAGCTACTTGTCATCCTGAATTTGTCTGTTTGTCCCATTTTAACTCAATAAGGTATTTTCTGATTTTTAAAAACCTATTTGGCATCCAATAAGGTATATACATACAGCTTAAATTTATCATTTGCTCATCTTTAATATCTAAGAATTTTCAATAAGACCTGGTATGTGATTCTAGAGATATAATTACACTGAATCAAGTCAGCAGTTCACAGTAACATTGCTTATGTCACATCTCAGCCAGAGGAAGATCACACGGTATCTGTTATGGAGATTAAGCAGGCCAGGGTCAGGTCCTTTCATGAACCACCAATGGCATTTGAATTAGTGTGATTTATGGTTGCTTTCAAATCAGCCTCTCCAAAAGACTTGAATTTTAAAAACTTAACCAGCAAACCCCCTTTTCTGGAACCATGGGTGGTCTTCTGAAGCAGGTTTCAATTAGTGTATAACAACAGAGGATTCTTTCTTTTTATCTTAATTTCTAATGGAATTAAGGATTTGTATGTAAGACAGAAATAGCTCTGCTCTATCAATTTTGTTGTGGGGTTGAATTTACCAAGCAGAACACTGCAGAGGGATTTTCCTTAACTTGTCTGACTATTTACAGTAAATAGAAGATTTGCAGAACACTGTTGGCAATCCTTTAATAGCTGATTAGGGAGGCAGGCTGCCCCACAGAGAGACACACATCACACACCTCGATGTATCAGATTTTAATTGTTTCCCTTGATGTTATCAATACAAGTCTAATTCCCTTCAGAGGCCTCTAAGAAGAGGCCATCCTTCATTCATCCATATACTACTATACATTTATACAGGGTATGTACTTGGTTATTTATGAATGCAATGCCAGTGTGAAGCAGACACTAAGAAGTAAGAGAGAAACAAACTTTGAAGTATTTATAAAATACATCTTGATTGTAACACAGGTGCAAATTTTTCTGGGACTTGGGGGAGCAGGGTCGTTCTGGGCGAAGTCAGGAAGAGCACAAAAGCTGCACCCTGAAGAGAGAGGGTGGAAGGAGCTAGCACAGCACATGCAAAGCCCAGCTTGTTCTGAGAGTGACAGAGTGTGAGGAGCAGGGGTGAAATTGCTGAGGCCTGAGTTCCAGCTTGACAAGCGTCTAGTGCAGTGGTTGGCAAACTGCGGCTCACGAGCCACATGCGACTCTTTGGCCCCTTGAGTGTGGCTCTTCCACAAAATACCACATGCGGGCGCGCACGTACAGTGCGATGGAAACTTCGTGGCCCATGCGCAGAAGTTGGTATTTTGTGGAAAAGCCACACTCAAGGGGCCAAAGAGCCGCATGTGGCTTGCGAGCCGCAGTTTGCCGACCACTGGTCTAGTGGGCTCTGCCCCAGGCTTTGAACTTAACTGAAGGGAATATACTTGCCTTTAAACCAGGGGTGGGGAACCTTTTTTCTGCCAAGGGCCATTTGGATATTTTTACCATTATTCCTGGGCCATACAAAATTATCAACTTAAAAATTAG
Organism: Myotis brandtii; assembly: GCF_000412655.1. Classification (NCBI taxonomy): domain Eukaryota; kingdom Metazoa; phylum Chordata; class Mammalia; order Chiroptera; family Vespertilionidae; genus Myotis; species Myotis brandtii. Next base: position 605,639 of record NW_005369676.1, on the reverse strand, counting down.
CCTGCCATATTTGGTTAAACATTTAATTAACTCACCCCTAATGCCTTGGCAGAGCCAGATCAAAATATTTTGTGGGCTCTATATGGTTCGTGGGCCAGACAGTCCCCTGCTAAACAAATGGATGACACAGCATAAAACTCTCAAATCTCTAGTCTTTTGTTTTTTTTACCAGTGCATAGTATCTCTTACCCTTTGAAACAGTATGGAGGGACCTGGAGAGTATTATGCTAAGTGAAATAAGCTAGTCAGAGAAAGACAAGTATCACATGATCTCACTCATATGTGGAATCAAATGAACAAAATAAACTGATGAACAAAACAGATCCACAGACAGAAGCATGGAAGAGACTGGAATCTCAGAGGGAAGGTGGGGAGGGAGTGGTTGGGAAGAGATCAACCAAAGAATTTGTGTGCATATATGCATAACCTTCAGACACAGACAATAGGGTGGTGAAGGCCCGTGACAGAATCAGAGAAAGAAACTCTATCATTTGCAGTTCCCAAGCATCATTTTCATGAGTCCAGTAGAAACTTATTCCCCAAGATTCAAAGTCCCTGCAAGCATAATTTCTCCCTTCCCCAAAAGCCAACCTCACCTACATAATCTTATCACTCAGGCGATCAATCTGTGTTCATTCTAAGCACAGATTTCTGTACTGCTCTCTAACATTGGGATTCAGGGGCCTAGGAATGGCACCCCAGGAAATTTCTCTCATTGGTCTAAAGGCCCAGTATGCCAATTTATTAGTAAGTAAACTAATTCAGTTGTCAATTTCCACATTTCTTTAAATGGTGGAATTTATTAGTGTAGGCCAGGAACCTGAATTTTAGAAAAATCATACATTAAAAAGTACAGTAGAATCTACACACAAGGAAATAAGCTCATGGCATAGAAGATGTTTTTGATTTTTAAACACATTCAACTTATCAACCTAGATTCACTACCTGTAGCTCTATGGGTTTTCACCAAAATTCACTTCAATAAAGAGTTACCACCACCAAGGATATAACAGCTTTGGAGACAGCATCAAGAGATACATTTCAAAGAAATCTTAAGTAACAGCAACATTATCAGAATAACAAATTGCCCAACCAAAGGACATTTTTGAAGATAATATTTATCTGGATATTAAAGGCTTATTTATTTAGAAAAATCTCAGTACTTTACCACTAGACCTTGTACACTGAAAATTTCTTTGATGAATATACTTAAAACTGATTCTTCATTTGGTGATCTGATGATAGTAATATGTAACAATTGATAACATCTCTTATGGAACACTTTAATATCAATTATTTCATTTGATGTTTACATCTGTCCTATGAATAGTGTTACAGATGAAGAAATTGGAACACAAAGAGATTAAATAACCAGCCCTAAAGATAATAAATAGTATAAAGTGGTATAAGATATGTTTTTAAAAGTTTTAGTCCAGTAAAGGGGAGAGCAGGGATTTGAAACCTGGATTTATGACTTCCTAAGCCATGATCTTTTTGCCATGCAATGCAATTAGGAAGTAATTTTCCATATAAAGTAAAATTAAAGGAGATCCCAGGTTTCATGACATATTTATGCACAATGAAGGCATAGGATTGTTATAAGAGGGCAAAGGACTCCCTCATTCACCTTACAACACTAGGATAGACCTAGAAGGAACCTTAGAGATTGGCTAGCAGTTTTAGCTGGTGATCTGTGGAGCCCCAGAGTTCTGAGGATGATAGACCAGGAATAAGAGAGAGGGCTGGGGTGGGGAACACGGTGGCCCTACCCTAAACACAAGACATTTTGCAAATGGAGATGCTTCATGGACCTAGAGAATCCCAACTTCATCCTTAGTCTGTTGGTTCCAAATCCACTGATCTTCCTCCTACTCTAGGCTGGGTTTCATCCTAAATGCCTATCTTTAGTAGAGGGATCTCCAGTTCCACATTACTGCTGCCCATGGCCTTTCTAATATGATAATGGTACAATTACTAGCCCTCTGATCCCTCTCCTGTCTCACAATGTTAAGTCCTGACTCTATCAGGACAATCAAGGCTCTTCATGATCTGGCGCCAGTTCAGCACATCATCTTCATCACCCAGAGTCTCCTGTTTCATCCCAGTCTCTCACTACACCCCACCCAAATCTATACTCTAGGCCCGTGGTTGGCAAACTGCGGCTCGCGAGCCACATACGGCTCTTTGGCCCCTTGAGTGTGGCTCTTCCTAAGCCTTAGGAGTACCCTAATTAAGTTAATAACAATGTACCTACCTATATAGTTTAAGTTTAAAAAATTTGGCTCTCAAAAGAAATTTCAATCGTTGTACTGTTGATATTTGGCTCTGTTGACTAATGAGTTTGCCGACCACTGCTCTAGGCTTATTGAAATGGCTGAGCTTCCCAACATACTCTACTCTCTCACATCTTCCTACACAATGGTTGCTCTGCCCACTTCCTGGTATTACCTTCTTGTCTCCTTAGGGAATTCAAACTTCAAATCATTAATATTCATAACAAATCATTGCATATATGTAATCCCTAGATGAAGTCTTCCCTAAACTCATTGCACAGTTTAAAATGTTCTTTCTTCTAAGGTTTCCACTGCTATACTTTTTTTTTTAGCAATAATCATATTAGTTCTTGATTATGAGAATGTTTTTCTTCTCACTAGGCTACAAACAAAAGAAAATGCACAGAAAGTGAAGTTTTCTATAAATAAATCAACAAACAAGTGCTGGTGAGGATGTGGACAAAAGGGAACCCTGGTATACTGTTGTTGGGAATGCAGACTGGTATAGCCACTGTGGAAAACATCATGGAGTTTCCTCAAAAAATTAAAAATGGAAGTTCCTTTTGACCCAGTGATCCCACTTCTGGGAATATATCCTAAGAATCCAGAAACACCAAATCAAGAGAATATATGCACCCCTATGTTCATAGCAGCATTATTTACAATAGCTAAGCCCTAGAAACAGCCCAAGTGCCCGTCAGTAGAGGAATGGATAAAAAATCTGTGGTAAAATCAAGATGGCAATGTATTAAGTGGAAGCTACACTAGCTTCTTCCCAGGACCAAACTGGAATTACAACTAAATTATAAAAAAATCATTCTGAATAACCAACTGAAGACTAGCTAGAGAGAAGCCTTATAACCAAGGACTTGCAGAAGAAGCCACATAGAGACTGGTAGTAAGTGTGGAGGTGTGAGAGGGATGACTGGGCTCTCCAGCAGCTGAAGTTCTGGAGAGATATCTCAGCTTTGGGAGGGGGGTTACCCCTGAGAAGTGTTGGGTCTAAACCTCAAGCTGAGCTCCCAAGCCTAGAGCATCAGAACCTGGAAAGGCACCCACATGACATCCAGCTTTGAAAAGCAGTGGGGTTTCTGTGCATCAGGAAGAGATGGCTAGAGATGCAGGCAACTCCTTAAAAGGCAAACACAAAATTTTGTTCACAGCCATTCATCCTGGGCTCCAGCAGAGGAAGGACAGAGCCAAATGAAGAGTCTGGGGTGGGTGGTTCTGGGGAGAGAGCTGAAGGATCAACTGCCAGAATCTCTGTGCTGAGTCATTCCCCCATACTTTAGAAGCCGTCTTTCTCTGGCAGAGCACTTCTCTCCATGCTGTATTAGCTTGAGGGGAAGCAATAGGCCCACTGAAATGCCTCCTGCCTACCTTATGGAGCTTATACCCTGTTGAGGGCCACAGCCAGAGGCTCTTTCAGTGACTAAGCCTAACAGAAAATCTGCAGGTGGAGGCAAATCTCTCTGTGCTTTGAGACTTTTGCTTACCTACCCCTGGACCCAGTACTGGTAAAATTTGGCCTTGGTGTGCAGCTTTGTGCTTTCTGTATGCACCCAAGCCTAGAAGAGGGAGCCACAGGCTATAGATCACCGGTAGTTCCAAACAAGTTGCCCAGGATCAGTCACAGGCAGCTTCTGACATAGGCCTACACCAGAGTCCCTCTGAAGAGGCCCATAATCAATAATACTCATTGACCAGCTTCAGACAACAACAGAGAAGGATACAATAAGCTTTACAAACAGCATATCCACAGGGAGATATTGGCAGGCAACAATCCCTGCAGAGGTGAATTCTGCTTCATGCCATCAGTGCCTGCACAGCAGCTTGCACACTCTGTTGGTGGTTGAGCCTCACATTCAGCCAGTCTTAGGGTTGATCTCATGCACGAATGGGCCAACAGCAATCAATATTCATTTACAACAGGAGGGCACACATAATGTTCACAAAGGACATTCCTAGAGCACCCAACTTAGGTGATCAGAGAGACTGTGTCACTGGGTCCATGGGATACCTACTACCTAAGGCCACCTACTAATACTGGGAGGCATAGAAAATCTACCTAAAACACAGAAACAAAGACAAAGAGGCAGCCAAAATGGGGAAATTAAAAAAACAGACCCCAACTGAAAGAACAAGATAATTCTCCAAAATAAGAGCTAACTGTAATAGAGGCAAGCAATGTGTCAGATACAGAGTTCAAAGTAATGATTATAAGGATGCCCAAAAGCATAAAAAAATACATAGAAACCATAACAAAGGACAAGTCATAAATGAAGAATACAATATCTGGAATAAAGAATACACTAGAAGGAATAAACAGTAGGTTGGATGAAATGGAGGATTGAATATGCAATTTGGAAGACCAAGTAGAAAAAACACACCCAATCGGAGCATCAAAAAGAAACAGAATTTTTAAAAAGTGAGAATAGTTTAAGGGGCCTTCGGACAACATGAAGCATAACTACATCCACGTCATAGGGATGACAGAAGGAGAGGAGAGAGAGCGAGTAATCAAGAACCTATTTGAGAAATAATGACAGAAAACTTCCATAACCTGGTGAATGAAAAAGACACACAAGCCCAGAAAGCACAGAGTCCCAAACAATATAGATATAAAGAGGCTCACACCAAGACACATCACAATTAAAATGCCAATGGTTAGACAAAGAGAGAATCTTAAAAGTATTAAGAGAAAGGCAGTTAGTTACCTACAAGAGAGCTCCCATAGACTGTCAGCTGATTTCTCAACAGAAACATTTCAGGCCAGAAGGGATTGGCATGAAATATTCAAAGGGCTGAAAAGCAACGACCTACATCCAAGGCTGAATTACTCAGTAAGTCTATCATTTAAAATTGAAGGAGAAATAAAGAGCTTCCCAGACAAGAAAAACCTAAAGGGGTTGTTTCCACCAAACCAGTATTATAAGAAATGATAAAGGGCTTATTTGAAGAGGAAAAAGTAGGAGGAGGAGGAGGTGGAGGAGGAGGAGAAAAAAACAGAAGGAGGAGGAGGAGGAGAGGAAGAAGAGAAGGAAGAAGAAGAAAAAACAGGGATATAGTTTTAAAAATAAAATAGCAATAAATATGTACATATCAATAATTGCTTTAAATGTAAATGGATTAAATGCTCCAATCAAAAGACATAGAGTAACTGAATAGATAAGAAAGTAAGACCTAGCCCTGGTGGTTTTGCTGAGTGGTTAGAGTATCAGCCTATAGACTGAAGGGTTGCAGGTTCAATTCTCAGTCAAGGGCACATACCTCAGTTTCAGGCTCAATCCCCAGCCCCGGTTAGGGTGCAAACAGGAGGCAAGCAATTGATATGTCTCACTTCAATGTTTCTCTCTCCCCCCACTCCTCTAGCCCCTCTACTCTCTCTAAATAAATCAATGGGGAAAAAATATCCTCTGGTGAGGATTTAAAAAAAAAAGAAAACAAGGCCAATATCTATGCTATCTTCAAGAATGAAAGATACATGCAGACTAAAAGTAAAGGGTTGGAAAAGATATTTAACACAAATGGAAAGGAAAAAAAGCTGGGGTAGCAATATTTATATCTGACAAAATAGACTTTAAAATCAAGTCTGTAGTAAGAGAGAAAGAAGGACACTACATAATGATAAAGGGAGCAATCCAATAAGAGGATATAACACTTGTAAACATTATGCACCCAACATAGGAGCACCTAAATATATAAAACAAATCTTGATGGACATAAAGGGAGAGATGGACAGTAATACAGTAGGGGATTTTAACACTCCATTGACATCAATGGATAGATCTTCCAGACAGAAAAATCAACAAGGAGATGGCAGCCTTAAATGACACACTAGACTGGGTGGATTTAATTGACATCTTCAGAGCTGTTCACACCAAAGTAGCAGAATATACATTCTATTCAAGTGCATATGGAACATTTCCTAGGATAGACCACATGTTAAAACACAAAATAAGTCTCAATAAATTCAAGAAGATTGAAACTATATCAAGCATATTCTCTGACCATAATGCTATGAAACTAGAAATCAATCACAAGAAGAAAACTGAAAAACACAGACTAAAAACATGTTACTAAACAATTAATATGTGAACAATGGGATCAAGGAAGAAATCAAAAGATAACTTGAAACAAATTCTAATGAGAACACAACAACCCAAAAATCTTTGTGACACAGGCAAAGCAATCCTAAGAGGGAAATTCATAGCATCCAGGCCTATCTCAAGAAACAAGAAAAAGCTCAAGTAAACAATCTAACCTTACACTTAAAAGAACTTGAAAAAGAAGAACTATATTCCAACAATTTGGACAATTTGGATCAAGTAGATAAATTCCTAGAAATATACAATCTCCTAAATCAAAATCAGGAAGAATCAGAGAATCTGAATAGACAGATTACAACTAGTGAAATTGAAGCAGGAATGAAAAAAAAACTCTAAACATACAGAAGCCCTGGACTGGATGGCTTCACAGGTGAATTTTACCACACATTCATAGAAGAACTAACACTTATCCTTCTGCGACTATTCCAAAAAATTCAAGAGAAGACAATACTCCCAAGCTCATTTTACATTATGTTCATTCCAAAATCAGATAAAGACACTACAAAGAAAAAAATTATAAGCCAATATCCCTGATGAATACAAATGCTAAAATCCTTAACAAAATATTAACAGACTGAATCCAGCAATACATTAAAAAAAATCATACACCATGGTTAACTGGGATTTATTCCAGGATCTAAAGTTGGTACAATATCCACAAATCAATAAACATGATACACCACATACAAAATGAAGGATATGAACCACATGATCATATAATAAGATGCAGAAAAGGCATTTGATAAAATCCAGCACCCATTTATGATAAAAATTCTCAGCAAAGTGAGAATAAAAGGAACTTACCTCAACATAATAAAGGCCATATATGACAAACCCGCAGCCAACATCATACTCAATGGGTAAAAAATACAAGTGTCCCACTTACAATCAGGAACAAGACAGGGATGTCTGCTTTCAATCACTCTTACTCAACATGTACTGGAAGTCCTAGACACAGCAATCAAAAAAGAATAAGGAAAAAAAGTATCTAAATTGGAAATGAAGAAATAAAACTGTCATTATTTTCAGATGACATGACACTATATATAAAGCACCGTAAAGATTCCACCAAAAAAAATGCTAGAATTGGTCAATGAATTCAGTAAAATAGCAAGATACAAAATAAGTATCCAGAACTCAGTTGCATTTTATACATCAATAATGAACCATCAGAAAGGAAAACTATCCCATTCACAATTGCTTCAAAAATAATAAAATACTTAGAAATAAGTTTAACCAAGGATGTAAAAGAGCTGTACTTATAAGACATTGAGAAAAGAACAAGATACAAATAAGTGGAAGCATATACAATGTTCACAGATAGGAAGAATTTTCGTCATTAAAATGTCCATACTACCCAAAGCAATCTATAAATTCAATGCAACTCCTAGCAAGATACCAATGGCATACTTCACAGAACTAGAACAAATAAACCAAAAATTTATATGGAACCACAAAAGACCCCGAATAGCAACAGCAATCTTGAGAAAGAAAAACAAAGTTAGAGGAATCACCCTACCCTATATCACACTCTACTACAAATCCATAGTTATCAAAACAACACAATACTGGCATACAAACAGACATATAGATCAATGGAACCAAATAGAGAGCCCAGAAATAAATCTATGCCTTTATAATCAAGTGATATTTGACAAAGGAGTCAAAAACATTATAGTGGGATCAAAGATAGTGTATTCAATAAATGGTGTTGGGAAAATTTGACAGATACTTGCAAAATGAATCTAACCACCTCCTCACACCACACACAAGAATAAATTCAAAATGGGTTAATGATTTAAATGTTAGACTTGAAACCATAAAAATCCTAGAAGAAAATATAGGCAGTAAAATCTTGGACATTTCTTGTAGCAATCTTTTTTAATATGCCTCCTTGGACAAGGGAAACAAAAGGAAAATGAACAAATGGGACTATATCAAGCTAAAAAGGTTTTGCCCAGCAAAGGAAACGATCAACAAAATGAAGAAACAACCCACTGAATGGGAGAACATATTTGTTGATATATCTGATAAGGGCTCAATATCTAAAATTTATAAAGAACTTGTAAAATTCAATACCAAGGAAAGAAAAAACAGTCCATTTTTTAAAGTGGGCAAAGGATATGAATAGACATTTCTCCAAAGAGAACATACAGATGGCCAATAGACATATGAAAAGATACTCAATATAACTAATCATCAGAGAAATGCAAATTAAAACACAATGAGATTTCACCTCACACCTATCAGAATGGCTATCATCAATAAATCAACAAACAACAAGTACTGATGAGGATGTGGAGAGGGGAACCCTGTACACTGTTGGTGGAAATTCAGATTGATGCAGTCACTGTGGAAGCAGTATAGAATTACATGAGAACATTAAAAATGGAACTGCCATATAACCCAGTGATTCTACTTCTGATAATTTATCCAAAGAAACCAAAACACTAATTTGAAAGAATATATGCCCTTATGTTCATTGCAGCATTATTTACAACTAGAGGTTGGGTGCACAAAATTCATGCACTCAGGGGGGGAGGGTCCCTCAGCCGGGCCTGCGCCCTCTCACAATCCAGGAGCCCTCAGGAGATGTCCGACTGACGACTTGGGGGGAGCGGGCCTAAGCCGTCAGTCAGACATAGTTAGCACTGCTGCTCAGGGCTTCTGGCTGAGTTTCACTCCCCCTGTGGGAGCTCACTGACCACAAGGGGGCAGCTCCTGCATTGAGCGTCTGCCCCCTAGTGGTCATTGAGCATCATAGCAACCAGTCGTTCCGCCATTCAGTCAATTTGCATATTACCCTTTTATTATATAGGACTAGAGACCTGGTGCACAAAAATTTTGCACTGGGGGGGGGGTGTTCCCCAGCCCGGCCTGTGCCCTCTCACAGTCTGGGACCCCTCGGGAGATAACGACCTGCTGGCTTAGGCCTGCTCC
>NW_005369676.1:593923-594777 GCF_000412655.1 Myotis brandtii | reverse complement strand
CTCAGAGGCCGACAAGTCAGGCGGGGAACGTTGGAGTCTGCAGTCACTGGAGCAAGAAAGCCTCATGCTTGCTTCCAGCTGCCTGGCTGCCGGCCGCCATCTTGGCTGACAGTTAATTTGCATAAGGATATGCTGATTAGCCAATGGGAATGGTAGCTCGTACGCCAATTACCATGTTTCTCTTTTATTAGTGTAGATAGCCAAAACCTGGAAGCAACCCCAGTGTTCATCAGTAGATGAGTGGATAAAACAGCTATGACACATTTGCACAATGGAATACTACTCAGCCGTAAAAAGAAAGGAAATCTCACCCTTTGCAACAGCATGGATGGACCAGGATAGCATTATGCTAAATAAAATAAGCCAGTCAGAGAAAGACAAGTACCATATGATTTCACTCATATGTGGAATCTAATGAACTAACAAGCAAACTAGAGACAGAGTTAGAGATAAAGAGCAGGCAATCAGCTCTGGTGGTGGTTTGGGGTGGTGGTGGAGAGGATTGAACAAAAAAATTTTTTTTTAAAAAAGAGGAAGAACCCATGGACACAGTCACCCATGGTGGGTAGGAATGGGGTGAAGTTAGAGGAGTATAGGGCATAATGGTGATGGGAAAAGATATATACTCAAAAAACAAAAGTGGGAAAAAGTGGTGGCACATTTCATAGTATTCCATACAATGGAATACTATGCAGCCATAGAAAAGAAGGAACTCTTACCTTTTGCAACAGCCTGGATGGACCTGGAGACTATTATGCTAAATTAAATAAACTAGTCAGAGAAAGAGAAATACCATATGATCTCATTTGTATGTGGAATCTAATGAACAAAATAGAAACGAGGCATAGAATACA
>NW_005369676.1:592834-593757 GCF_000412655.1 Myotis brandtii | reverse complement strand
GGGCAGGGAGAAATGGGGACATCTGTAATAGTGTCAGCAATAAAAATAAAATAAAAAAGAAAGGAAGTGAAATTTTATCTCTCCATTTTTATATTTTTAGTCTAGAACAGTGCTTGATAGATAATGGGTATTTTTTTTACCCAATATTCATTATAGTATGTAAATATTTATGTTTAATTATATTTATTAATTACAAATATTAAATAAATAAATAAAATATTTATTCATATAAATATGCATTTATTGTATATAATGTAAGTAAATGTCTCTGTTACCATTTACTAAATGAATGAGAGAATCTCAAATGCCTTGGAGCCCATGATTCCTAGAATAAATGATAAACCTTTTTTGGCCTTCAAGGCCCCTCCTGACTCCATCCCTGCCCACTTCTCAGTCATTTCATACTGCTCTCCTGCTGGCCCTCTTCTTTTTGATGCCTGGGCATTTGCACTTGTCCTTCCCTTGGACTATAATGGCAGATTCAGTCTCACCTGTAGACTTCAGCTCAGGAGTATCCCTCCAAGCACCTTTCCCTGACCACCCTTATTTAAAATACATATGCTCCGATCTCATTTGTATGTGGAATCTAATGAACAAAATAGAAACAGAGGCATAGATACATGGGACAGACTGATAGCTGTCAGAGGGGAGTGGGATAAGAGGACTGGATGAAAGAAGGTGAAGGAATTAGCCAAAGAACATATATGCATAACCCATAGACACAGAGAACAGTGTGGTGGTGGCCAGAGAAAAGGGGTGGGGACTGGGTGGAGTGGACAAAGAGGGGTAAAAGAGGACATCTGTAATAGTGTCAACAACAAAGAAAAAAAAGAAAGAAAGAAAGGAAGGAAGGAAGGAAAGAAGGAAGGAAGGAAGGAAGGAAGGAAGGAAGGAAGGAAGGAAGGAAGGAAGGAAGAAAGAAA
>NW_005369676.1:583006-591435 GCF_000412655.1 Myotis brandtii | reverse complement strand
AAAAATGGGCAAAGGACCTAAATAGGGACTTTTTTTGTGTGTGATGATTTCTTTTCTTTTCTTTTCTTTATTTATGTATTATTTATTTATTTATTTTGGATCACCATGCTTGATCTTGATTTGATTTATTTTTTTTCAAGAAAAACGATTTTAAATATAATAATGTTGCATGCAATAAAATTAATGTTTCAAAAAAACTATTTTAAATATAATAATGTTATATGCAATAAACATTAATATTTCAAGAAACACAATTTTAAATATATTACATGCAATAAATATTAATCTTTCAAAAAAAAGATTTTAAATATAATAATACTAGAGACCCGGTGCACGAAATTAGTACACTCAGGACAGGGGGTGGGGGAGGGGCTCCACCAGCCAAGCCTGTGCCCTGTCACAATGCGGGAGCCCCATGATCGATCGCCCCAAAGAGGTAGACCGGAGCCAGGGGTCCTGCCTCCGCACCATATGGAGCCGGGAGGCAGGACCCCCAGGACCCAAAGGCAGGCCTTGCCTTGTGGAGCCGGGGGACCCCCAGGCAGGCCTCACTGCGTGGAGCCGAAAGGAGGCAGGACCCCCAAGGCAGGCCTCACCACGCACAGCCAGGGGACCCCCAGGCAGGCCTCGCCTCACGGAGGTGGGTCTCTCAGGCAGGCTCCATGCCACACACGCAGCATCAAGCCCAGCCCCGCCCACCTGTGCACACCCGCTGTGCTCGCATTCATCTTGTGATGGCATGAGGCATCACGGCGTGACGACTACTTAGGCTTTTATTAGTAAGAATTACCAAAACTGTACTAACATAGTATAATATCACAAAAGTTGTAGAAAATATTAAAAATCTGCAAATAATAGGATTACTTCTTTTATATTCTAAAATATTTTTTTCTTCTGGCTCTATTTTTGTTCATCAGTTTATGTTGTTCATTATATTCCACAAATGAGTGAAATCTTGTGATATTTATCTTTCTCTGACTGGCTTATTTCACTTAGCATAATGCTCTCCAGGCCCATCCATGCTGTTGAAAATGGTAAGAGTTCCTTCTTTTTACAGCAGCGTAGTATTCCACCATGTAGATGTACCACAGTTTTTTCATCCACTCCTCTGCTGATGGGGCACTTAGGCTGTTGTTTGAAAGTGGATATACAGAAGGCCAAGAGACATGAAAACATGCTCAAAGTCACTAATCATCCGAGAGATGCAAATCAAAATGACAATGAGGTACCATCTCACACCTGCCAGAATAGCTATCATCAACAAAACAACAAATAACAAGTGCTGGTGAGGATGTGAAGAAAAAGGAACCCTCTTGCACTGCTGGTGGGAATGCAGACTGGTGCAACCACTGTGGAAAACACTATGGAGTTTCCTCAAAAAATTAAAAATGGAGCTCCCATTTGACCCAGTAATCCCACTTCTAGGAATATATCCCAAGATCAGAAACACAATCAGAAAGGATATATGCACCTTTATGTTCATAGAAGCACAATTTACAATAGCTAAGATTTGGAATCATCTTAAGGGCCCATCAGCAGATGAGTGGATTAAAAACTGTGGTACATCTACACAATGGAATACTATGCTGCTGTAGAAAAGAAAGAACTCTTACCATTTGCAACAGCATGGATGGACCTGGAGAGCATTATGCTAAGTGAAATAAGCCAGTCAGAGAAAGATAAATATCACATGATCTCACTCATTTGTAGAATATAATGAACAACATAAACTGATGAAAAAATATAGACTTAGAGACAGAGAAGCATTGAACAGACCATCAAACCTCGGAGGGAAGGCGAGGTGGTGGGGAGGGGTAAGAGATCAACCAAAGGACTTGTATGCATGCATATAAGCATAACCAAAGTACACAGACACTAGGGGATGAGGGCATGTGCTATTGGGTAGGAATGGCTGGGGAGAGGTCAATGGGGGGAAAAGGAAACATATGTAATAATTTAAACAATAAAGAATTGAAAAAATAAATTAAAAGTAAATAAAATACATATACTCCCATTACTTCCCTCCCAATACTCAGTGTTTATTAAAGTGTATATAACATTATTTATTTTTCTGTTCATCTACCTCCTAATATAATGATCCTAATATATAAAAACCCTGAGTCCGTCACAACTGGAGGCTCAACCAACCAGAAGTCAGTCCTACAGTCAGTGTTGGGTTGCACTGACTGCTACAGCAGCAGGCACGATGACCCAGCACTGACTGCTGAGGGGGCTGTGAATCAGGCCCGGAGAGAGGCCTGAAGAGAGAAGCAGGATCTGATCCGCAGCCTCTGTGGCAGCTGTTGATCTCTCCCTTTCTCTCCAGACCTGGCCAGCAGCCGTGCCTCCATTTCTCTCCAGGCCTCCACCCGGGCTACTGATCAGCCCCACCTTTCTGATTAGGCCCCGTTGATAGGCCCAGAGACACTGACTGGCATAGAAACTGACCAATCAGAACCAAATCTGGGTGAAGTGTGAGGAGCCAATGGCTGTCTAGGAGGCGGAGCTTTTGACGCTGACTGGCATAGAAACCAACCAATCAGAACCAAATTGGCCAGCAGAGGAGGGCAGTTGGGGATGAGATCAGGCCAGCAGGGGAGGGCAGTTGGGGGTGACCAGGCCTGCAGGGAAGGGCAGTTGGGGGTGAGTTCAGGCCTTCAGGGGAGGGCTGTTGGGGTGATAGGGCTGGCAGGGGAGCAGTTAGGTGTTAATCAGCCCAGAAAGGGAGCAGTTAGGGGGTGATCAGGCTGGCAGGCAGAAGCGGTTAGGGGCAATCAGGCAGGCAGGCAGGCAGGCAGGCGAGTGATTAGGAGTCAGCAGTCCCAGATTGTGAGAGCGATGTCCGATTGCCAGTTTAGGCCCGATCCCAAAGGGCCTAAACTGGCAGTCAGACATCCCCCGAGGGGTCCCAGATTGGAGAGGGTGCAGGCTGGGCTGAGGGACACCCCTCCAATGCACAAATTTTGTGCACTGGGCCTCTAGTTAAGTTATAAATAAGGAAGGAACTGGTCTGTCTTATTCATCATTAAATTTCAAAACTGGAATATTATGTGGCATATAGTACATGCTTAACAAATGTTTGTTGAACAAATGATTAAATGAGATCAGGCATCTGTGTACTTAATTGAGTTATTGGCTTACTGGGCCTCCCCCTGACTCTGGACATTTTGTTGTTCTTGTAATCCTCACCCGAGGATATTTTTCCATTACTTTTAGATAGCGTGGCAGAGAAAGTGAGAGAGAGAAAGAGAGAGAGAGAGAGATTGATGTGAGAGAGACACATCAATTGGTTGTCTCCTGCACATGCCCCAACTGGGCCAAGAATAGAACCTGAAACTCGTGTAGGTGACCTTGATTGGGAATCAAACCTAGGGTATCTGGGCCAATGTTCTAACCACTGAGCAACACGGACTAGGGCCGGACATATTTATTCATTTACATCAGTTCAACATCAGACTAGACAACACATTGTCTCTTTTCTATTTGACGATGATGTGGGGACTTATCAGACTCATGGGGATGTTTTCCCAGGAGAGGGGATGGATTTATACAGAGGCCACATGATGTAGTCAAAAGCTTGAGTTCTGAAGTCACATAGACTGACATGAATCCTACACCCAATACTTGACAGTGGTGTGACCCTGTCAATGTTACTTAGTCTCTTTGAACACCAGGTTCCTCCATTACCAAATGGAGACAATAATGGTCCCTATCTCATAGTATAATTGTGAGAATTAAATAAGAACTTTAATGCACAAAAACTCATAGTTAATGTTGAGCTACTTCCCATTATACATATTTTTCCAGGTCCTAAATGACTATAGTCTAATTGTCCAAGAAGGGAGACAATGAATTGATGAAAATGGACATGAAGAACTCCCTGGGGGCCCAGACCAAACCATGTGAGACTCTCCTGGTGGGTCCCAGAAGCTGCACCTGACAAAGGCTCCCTCAGTGATTCTAATGAAGCTGAAGTTTGGGGACTACTCATCCAATCCTCTTAGGTTTCAGAGGAGAAGACTGAAGCCCAGTTTTCCTCCCAGCTGGTGCCATGCTTGCTCAGCCACACAGGATGGTCTGTGAAGCACAGGCTAGCTACACTTTCCCAGGATGCATGGATTTGGGGAAGGCAGCCTTGGCCAGTGCTGCTCAGTATCAGGATACCAGTGCAGAGAGCTCAGACCACCTTGGCCAGCGGGAGCTCACTATGCAGCTGGGGTCAGGTGAAGGACAGTCACTTCCATCATCACCTGCTCAATCTCCAATCAGGGAGGCCCCAGGAGCAGGAGAATCCCTGCAGTGTGGTTCCCTGTCAGTCAGGATTGCCTGGCCACCTGGGGGCAGGAAAGAACAGAGGAGCCACCCAGCTCCCCAGAGGGTTCGTCCCAGTGCAAATCCCCTTCATCCTGGGACCATTTACTCAGCGCCATGGGACCAGATTCAGGCTGCTCAGCATCTGAAGTGCATTTGGCCTCTGGAATTCCTTAAGACCCAATCTGGGCTACTGTAGGCCAACTTTAAAAGGGGACAATTCAGGAAGGGCTCCAAAGGTTCCCAGGTTCCTGTGAAGACAAAGAGCCTGGTAGTGGGATCCAAGTCTTTGTTCTGTTGCAGGGCAAGTCCTTTAGCCTAACAGGACCCCCAGTGAGGTCCCATGTCCCACCCAGCTCTCCACCTGCTTCCACCAGATACCCTGCATTCTTCTGGCTAAGTTCTCCCTAATCCTAATGGAGAAAACATACAGCTTTTCTATTATGTTTATAGTCAGCTCATGTGTAGTCACTGCTTCGCTTGTCTGCCTAGTGTGCCAGGGTCTGTGCTGTGCTCTGAGATTCACAGGTGAGTGAAAGGTGAGTGATGCTGTCAGATAGACAGTCAAGGAACAGCCATGAAGCAGAGTGGTGGACAAATGGCCACCTTTCTAGAAAGCCAGAGTGGCTGGGAGTCAGGCAGAGCAGGGTCAAGGACAGGCTCTGCTCCTTACCTGACCCAGGGACCTGAGCAAGCCACTTATCTTATCTAAGTTTTTTTTTAAATTGTGGCAAAACATACATATCATACAATTTGCCATTTAAGTGTACAGTTCAGTTGTATTGAGTACATTCACGTTGTTGTGCAACCATCCCCATCATCCATCCACATAAAGTTTTCTCCTTCCAAACTGAAACTCTTTATCCACTAAACACTAATGTCCATTCTCTCTCCCTGCAGCCCCTGGTACCCACCATTCTTTCTGTCTGTAAGAATTTGACTGCTCTAGGGACCTCATATAAGTGAAAGCATACAGTATTTATCTTTTTGTGACAGATTTATTTCACTCAACATAATGTCCTCCAGGTTCATCCACATTGTAGTGTCTTCCAGAATTTCATCTCAGATATTTTTATCTACTTCTGTGCAGAATGGTGATGATTTATAATTCTCCAGAGAGAATACAGTAAGAAGCAGGGATAAAACACGTATAGCTCTGTCACAGAGCAGGTATAATGAAATGTGGAAAGAGTCTGCAAGCAAAATAGAAAGAGTCAAATCTACCTGTTCATTTGGGGCTGTGAGGTTTGGGGACTTCCTTCAGAAGCTGCCCACAGTAATATGGAGGTGAGGGAAAGTGTGTGGCCAGGCTGTGGTTTGTGAGCCTGGCTTCATTCTTCCCAGGAGGTATGTGTTGAGGTGGAATGGAGTGCAAGGTAAAGAGGGTATGTTTCATCCCATGGTCTGTGATGGTTTTCCAACACTGGAAACTCATGAGGATGAAAGGCCTACCAGGTGCTGAAGGCAGTCCCATAGGCTGTGGGAAGAAGTGGGTGAGGCTTCCCAGAGGACTCTCCCAATACCTTGATTCCAGGAAGGAGATCACAGCAATGAGAGGCCATTTCCTTTGGGAGTACTACAGGCACCAGATCATCAGGTGTAGAGGAAGCAACAAGAATCATGTGAAGAGGCAGCAGAGATGACAACAGTCAGTAAATAGGATGTTTGCCATGATCCACATGTTTTCTGTGGATCTTGGATTCTACCAGTCACTGTTGGGAAGATCTCTACACTCTCTCAGGGAATGAAGACTGGCTTGGGGAAAGTAGCTACCAGGAATGTCCCAAAAGCCAGGAATACAGGCAGCACTTACCTTATCTAAAGCCAAGCTCTGCTTATGCTAATATGCCATGGAAGTCAATTTGAAGGGACAGAGACACCTCTGAAGAAAGAACCAAAGGGAAAAGGGGCCAGACAGGACAATCTAAGAAAGACAAGCAAGCCTTTCTGTCTTATCTACCACCAAAGCCTCTCAGAAGAGGAATCTGGCCACCATGAGCTAGAGCCAACAGACATGACAGAGGCAAGATTGCTTGCAGCTCCAAGAACTTGCTGTTATAGAGCCATGGTGTGGAATAAATCTTGTTATATAATATTAAAGAATAAAAGGAGAAATACAAAATTATGAGAAAGAAAACAAGCAGATTTGGAAAATAAACCAATAGAATTTCCAAAATAAAAAATATAATAATTGAAATTTAAAACTAAAAGAAGAGTTGAAAAGCAAAAGAGACAAGTAAAAGAAAGTGAGTGAATAGGAAAACTTGATCTGAGGATTGGAAGGGATGTATGATCCTATCTAATAAAGAGGGAATATGCTAATTGACCCTCATGCCATTGCAAAGATGGTGGTGCCCACAGCCAATAAGGAGGGAATATGCTAATTGACTGCCACGCTCTCAAAGATGGCAGCACCCACATCCATAAGATGGCGGTGCCCAGAGGGGACTCTGCCTCCGGAGTCCTCCAGTCCCCTCAGCCCCGCAGCTACCCAGGACCAGCCCGAGGTGCAGGCAAGCCTCGGATGTTGGCTTCCCAGCTGCCCAGGGCCACGCAAGGCTCAGATAACCAAGGTTGGCCAAGGCTTGTGCTGCCGGCAGTGGCAGCAGCAGAGGTGTGATGGGGGCATCGCCTTCCCCTGATTGCCGGGTCGCCTCCCACCTCTGAGGGCTCCCGGACTGTGAGAGGGGGCAGGCCAGGCTGAGGGACCCCCCCCTCCAGTACATGAATTTTCATGCACCAGGCCCTTAGTAGAATATAAAAATAAAACAAGAGTGTCTAATATATATCTAATAGGGATTCCAGAAATAAATAATATGGAAAATAAGGGAAAGAAAATATTCAGAGACCATTTTCCAGGACCAAGTGGTATCTACAGTACCACCTTTAGACCAAGGTGAGAAGGTGCCCTGCCCTGGGCCCTGCACCTCAGGGAGCCCTGGTGCTTTAGAGTGTCTTCCTTGAAATTTTCTACATCTCCCTTTAAGGTGAGGACTGAAAAGAAAGGTGGCAATGTTTAGCAGGGTGCCCAGAGCCTGGAACAAGAGCAGTGTGGACCACCACAGCCCTATTTCTTTCCTTCAAGACATTCTCTGACTTATAGGGACAGATGCTCCAAAGATATTCAAGTCTTCCCCCTTGGGTTTACCTGGGGCCCTATGGCTGGGACTTGGCCTCAATAAGTGGCCTGCAGAGTGGGTCACTCAATTGGACAAAGAAGAACTTTTTTTTCTTGGGGTCATATGTGATTGAGCTGACAAAATGATGCTGACATGCTGATTTTTCTGAGTCTATTGATTTAAATAGACAAGGACTCCACAAAAAGTATTTGTGCAGGATCCCACATATCCTCTCATTTTTCAACAGTAGCAAATATCCATGAATCACACTGTTAGCCTGAGGTTGCAGACCATAAATGATAGAGAGCTTCTTTAAAGCAATCATAGAGGAAAAACAATTGCTTAGGAAGGAATGACAGCTTCCCTGACCAAAAGCCTTCAAGAACAGTCAAGGTCTGATGGCTTTGGAACAATATTTTCAAAATGCTGAAGAACACTGTCCACCTAGAATTCTGTATCCAGGTAAAATTTAATTTAAAATATGTATCCAGGTAAAATAAAGTAAAATAAATAAAAAAATTCTGGAAGACATCAAGGGAGAGATTGATAGCAATACAGTCATAGTAGGGGACTTTAATACCTCACTATCACCATTGGACAAATCCTCTAAACAAAAAATCAGTGAAGAAATATCAATCCTAAATGATGCACTAGATCAGATGGAATTAATTGACATCTTCAGAACATTTCATCCCAAAGCCACAGAATATACATTCTTCTCAAGTGCACATTATCAAAGATAGACTATATATTGGGTCACAGGCAAAGTCTCTTCAAATTCAAGAAGATAGAAATCATATCAAGCACCATCTCAGACCACAATGGCATAAAACTAGAAATCAACAATAAAAACAATTTAAAAAAAAATCAAACACCTGGAGGCTAAATAGCATGCTATTAAACAATGACTGGGTTACCAGAGAGATCAAAGAAGAAATAAAAAGCATCATGGCAACAAATGACAATGAAAACACAACAATCCAAAATCTATGGGACACA
>NW_005369676.1:543777-579751 GCF_000412655.1 Myotis brandtii | reverse complement strand
TAATACTTTAAACAATAAAATAAAATTTTAAAAAAAAACAACAAACACAGATTTCACCACTCATGGAGCCTCACTGAGGAAACAAAGAATTTTATTCAAGGAGGAAAAAAAAAGAAATTAACCTGGAAGGAAAGAATAAGGTGAAAGAAATAATTGACCAAATAAAAATTAATATCTGGGCAAATCAATATGAATTTGCTATATAAAATAATAATTATAATTATGTCTGATAGAAGGTTTGAAAGCAAAGTGGAGGTTTATTCTCCTAATATTGGTGAGGTGTGTACACATGTTAAAATATATCAAATATGTCATTATTCTTTTTGTCAATTTTACCTCAATAAAACTGTTTAAATAAACAAAGAAAAGTGGAACTAAACGTCTCAGCAGTAAGAGTCTGAATGATGAATGAGATGAGAGTTAAAGTTTCTAAGGTCTTTATGTTATCCAGAAGAAGGCTAAAGATATTAACACTAGATTTTGTTAAATCAAGTCTGATTTTAAACATTTAAGTGTCACCCACTAAAAGAAAAATAATAAATTACATAACTTCCAAACCACTAGAAGGAAAATATTGGAATAAGGAAAACGGAAAAACCCAAAAGAAGTCAGGAAAGAGAGAAACAAAAGAAAAAGGATGGTAAATAGGAAGCATAAAATAACATTATTAATATCTCAATAACCACAATTAGCTTAAACTGTCTAAACTCAACATTCAAATGCAAAGACTATCCAAATTAAATAAAAACCAAAATCCATAGGTATTTGCAAGAGACAAACCTAAATAAATGATTAATGGAAAAATGATTATAGGAAAAAATATTCAGGCAAACACTGGGATGGCTATCTACACTTAAGACCAAATGAAATGGTAATAAGGGAACAATGAATGACATTTTCATTGGCTCCACAATTAGCTTAAACTGTCTAAACTCAACATTCAAATGCAAAGACTATCCAAATTAAATAAAAACCAAAATCCATAGGTATTTGCAAGAGACAAACCTAAATAAATGATTAATGGAAAAATGATTATAGGAAAAAATATTCAGGCAAACACTGGGATGGCTATATTAATATAAGACCAAATGAATACAAAATAAAGCAGAATTGAATGACATAGAGAAAAAGACTACACAAAAAAATTAATAAAACAAAGAGCTGATTATTTGAAAAGATTAATAAAATTGACAAACCCCTGGAAGATTCACTAAGGAAAAAAGATAAAAGACTTATGTAAACAAAATCATAATGAAAGAGGAGAAGTGACCACAGACATCACAGATATACAAAAGTTCAACTAGAATATTATGAAAGACTACATGCCACCAAATGCAATAACCTATAAGAAATGGATAAGTTCCTAGAAATAAATAACCTTCCTAGACTGAAACATGAAGAATTGGAAAATCTAAATAGACCAGTGAACAGTGGGGAAATTGAAACAACCATAGAAAAATTAAAATTCACCAGTAAATTCTACCAAACATCAAAAGGAGATTTGATACCTATCTTTCCCAAACTCTTCCAAAGAATTGAAGAAGAGGCAATACTTCCTAACACATTTTATGAGACCAACATAACCCTGATACCAAAACTTGGCAAGGATAATACGCAAAAAAGAAAAATACAGACCAATTCATCTCTGATAAATACAGATGCAAAAAAAATTCTATACAAAATACTAGCAAATCAAATACAACAATACATTAAAAAATAGATCATGTTCAACTGGGGTTCATTCCAGGGTTAGAAGGATGGTTCAACACACACAATGTAATACACCACATTAATAAAAACCAAGGATAAAAATAATATGATCTTATCAATAGATACAGAATAAGCATAAGATACAATATACATTTATGATCAAAACTCACAATAGGTATAGAAGGAAAGTATTTCAACATAATAAAGGCCATCCATGACAAACCCACAGCCAGTATCACACGCAATGGTGAAAAAGTGAAAGTTTTTCCTCTAAGATAAGGAACAAAACAAGGATGCCCACTCTTATCACTCTTATTCAACATAGTGCTGAAAGTCATAGCCAGAGCAGTAAGGCAAGAGAAAGAAATAAAAAGCATCCAAATTGGGAATGAAGTAGTAAAATTGTCAGTTTTTGCAAATGACATAATTCTTTATATAGAAAATCCTTAAGACTCCACCAAAAGCTATTAGAAACAATAAACCAATACAGTAAAGTTACAGGATACAAAATCAATGTACAAATATTTATTGTGCTCCTGTGTTAGTAACAATGAAATTTCAGAAAAAGAAATGAAAAAAAAAGTTTCTTTTGCAATTGCAAAACAGCATGGTACTGGCAGAGAAATAGACACACTGACCAATGGAACAGAAATGAGAGTTCAGAAATAAAACCATATGTAGATGGGCAAATAATTTTTTATAAAGGAGCCAAAAACACACTATGGAGAAAAGAAATTCTCTTCAATATATGGTGCTGGGAAAATTGAAAAGCCACATGCAAAAGAAAGGAACTAAATTACATTTTGTCCCCATGTGCAAAAATTAATTCAAAATGGATCAAAGACCAAAATAGAAGACCTGAAACAATAAGTTACAAATTAGAAAATATATGTACCAAACTTATGGACCTTGATCATTGAGAACATTTTATGAATCTGACCCCAAAGGCAAGGGAAGTAAAGGCAAAAATAAATGAGTGGGACTATATCAAACTAAAAAGCATCTGCACAACAAAAGAAACCAACAACTAAACAAAAAGGCAACCAACCAAATGGGAGATGATATTTGCAAACACCAGCTCCTACAAGACGTTAATATCCAAAATATATAAAGAACTCGTACAACCCAGCACTAAACACATAATCCAATCTTAAAAAATGGGCAGAGGACCTGAACAGACACCTCTCCTAAGAAAACATACAAGTGGCCAACAGATACATGAAAAGATGTTCAACTTCATTAGCTATTAGGGAAATGAAAATAAAAACTACAATATGATACCACCTCACACTTGTTAGAATGCCTATTATCAACAAGATAGGTAATCACAAATGTTGGAGAGGTTGGAGAGGAAAAGGAACCCTCATTCACTGCTGGGGGAATGTAAACTGGTACATCCACTATGAAAAACAGTGTGGAGGTTCCTCAAAAAATAAAGAATAGAGTTACTATATGATCCAGTAATCCCTCTTCTGGGTATCTACCAGAAAAACTCGAAAACATTTATTCGCAAAGATATAAGCACCCTTATGTTCATTGCAGTATTATTCACGGTGGCCAAGACATGGAGACAACCAAAGTGCCCTATGATAGTGGACTGAATAAAAAAGATATGTCACATATATACCGCAGAATACTACTCAGCCATAAGAAAAGATGAAATACTGCCATTTTTGACAACATGGATGGACCTTGAGAATATTATGCTAAGCCAAATAAGTCAGCCAGAAAAAGCTAAGAACCATATGATTTCACTTATATGTGGGGTATAAAACTGAAACTCATAGACACATACTGTTGTATGTTGGTTACCAAAAGGGAGGGGGTGGGGAGGTAATAAAGGGTAAAGAGGACAAATATATGGTGAGGGAAGATGATTTGACTTTGTGGGGTGGGCCACAATGCAATATACAGATCATGTTTCATAGAAATGTACACTTGAAACCTATATGACCCTATTGACCAGTGTCACCCCAACAAATTTAAAAAAGGACCAAATGAATTTTAAGGCAAAAAAAAAATTGTTAGGATTGTTAAAGAAGATCATTGTGAAAACTGTAAATTCTTTTAAAGACCTCTGAAGCAACTACAGAACTGCAGGCCACCCCTTGTTGGGAAGAGTTGTTCTAATGCTTGCAAGTAAGAAAAGTTGCTTGGTTGGCTGGTTGGTTCTGGTTTTCATTTGCTGCTTACTGTGGCAGGAAAACCTGGGGAGCATTCAGAAAAAGCCAGCATAGTTCCTGACGTGGCCTTAGGAGTTCGGGGCAAGAATTCCCCTTTCCTCATCACCTGTGGTGTTCCCATCTCTTGGCAGGAGGGTATGGACTATGGTGCAGCTTCTCAGAGATAGTGACCAGTTGTGCCTTTGAAGTCACCTGAATTGCTTATAGGTGACCCTGAGTGCTATCACTCCAGACACCTTGTGTCCTGGGGCTGCTTGGGTTCTGAGTGCACCAGAGACCTCTGGCCCTGGGGAAGCTATTAAACTCAGCATTGCACTGCTTTTCAGCAGGTAAACTGGGATAATTGGTCTGATACCATTCATCTTGGTGCAAGGTGGGAAGGGGAAGAATTTCTTCTTTGTTGTGGCTGTTTTGAGGGCCTTAGGCTCACATTCCCATGAAGTCCCTCTAAGCAACAGACTATGTTCCACTCACCCTCCCTTTTCATGACTCTGCTGGCCGAAGTTGAAATTTCTATCTACTGCACATTCTACCTCAGACACCACTGCATTTTCTCATTGGAACAAAGGGCACTCAAAGCAGGTGCTATGCACCACAGAGCCTCAGAGGAGAGGAGGAGGCAGGAGCAGGTCTGCACACCCGAAGCCAAGCCTCACGTGGCACTCTGTTCCAGCAGGAGGCCGTGTCTTCCAGATTTAGTCTAGGCCTCAGTGTTGAAAAACCTGCCTTGTCCTTCCCAGAGCCATGCAGTAGTTTTGATGGTATCCTGCTTCACAGTTGTGTGACCGAGGAATCACGTGTGGCCCTGTGCTCAGAAACTTTTAGTCATTTTTATCTTGAATTGGATCCTCAACTGGGGTAGAAACATTGGGCCTGAACTATACATTTTCATTTGATTGGCAAGACAAGGGGATGGCCAAACAAGGAGAGGCTGAAAGGAAGAGTATGATGAAGGTGAAATGAAGGGGGTGCTCTGCTATGATGAGTTGAAACATCACTTCCCCTTATCACCTCTCTGTCCCTTTGCATTAACTCTGCCTGTGTTTCTCATTTCAGATTGCCTGTTGTGCCTACTAGAACCCAGTGCCTGGAAGGGTGTTAGATAACTCTGTGCCTGGGAGCTGAGTAACCTCCTGCTGGTTTCTCTGTGTTCAAAGCATCTCAGGTCATTGTAATCTGAAAATGAAGATGAACCCTCTTTTGGAATTCCTGATATAACCTACTCAGAGAAAACCAAATTCCATCTAAGTACAGCCAAAGCAACCAGTGACAGCTCTCAAAAGGCTGAAGTGATCACCCAGAGATTAAGAGCTGGATGGCATTTATAAAGCTCTGAGGTCAGCAGCCCAGGTTATCTTGAGAAAGCCTAACTGGCAAGTCCACTTTCTCTGATTGTGGATTTTGGGAGGAGATTGGGCTCA
This sequence comes from Myotis brandtii, assembly GCF_000412655.1. Lineage (NCBI taxonomy): Eukaryota > Metazoa > Chordata > Mammalia > Chiroptera > Vespertilionidae > Myotis > Myotis brandtii. The sequence goes on along the minus strand of NW_005369676.1, from coordinate 574,437 downwards.
GTCTCTACTTTCCATGCTTTAGAAACAAAGGGGCCCTGATGACCAATGTGGGGAGAGCAATGGTGGTAGAAGGAAGGTGTTGAAATTTGGGGAATCTCTAAAGATTGAGGGTTCAAAGGAACACTAGAATGTTATCTCTCTATCACACCTTGCAATACCTCAGCTGATCCTTTCTCAAACATAAAAAGGTACGAAAAGTATCACATTAGGGAAAATACAGGATTTTGAAAACTCCACCCAATTCTATGAGCCTTGGTCCAAATGGGGATATGGTGAGGCAGTCTATCTTGCCAACTTAGAGCTATAGACTAAATCTGAGAGCTGGACAGGACCTTATATATAATGAAGTCTGGAATATAAATAGATCAATGTGGGGAAAAGTGAGACCCTGAGAAGGAAAACAACTGACTTATGATCTTTTCTGTCATCACGTTATAACCATAAACTACCCACATACTCATTGACCACTAATTCGTTTCAAATACCTCATCTACCACTTCTGCCAATCCGTACTGTAGGTATCAGGCAGCTGGGGGTAGCCGGGAAGTGTCAGTAGTGCAGAAATTCAGTTCAAATGGTCCCATAGCTGAGATCTGTCCCCAGATGATTCTGAAGCTGTCTATTTAAGGTGGGAGATGAGCTTCTGAGTTGGGGGCACATGTACACCATTTTCAAAGTCTGAGATGAGATGTGTGGAGATCAAATAAGTTTCCAGGATCAAGCATGTCTGCTGTAAACCTGCTCATTGCAATTTATGGCATGCTCCTAATCCAAAATAACTCTAAAGATGCTGAGATAAGTGGTTGTTGTTGACTAGAAGGAAAGAAGATTGTTGAGAATGATGTCCAAAAGGCTGGAATCAAAGCCAGAAGATGTTGAGAGATTCTAAATGCATTAAGGATCTCATTTTACATGAGTTGGACTTGAGCCCTTCTGTACCGTAGAACAATCCTTGTTTTATTTTTAAAGATCAGGAAGACAATCTCCCTCCCGCTCCTGTGCCCAGGAAATCTTTCTTTGTCCCACATTCCAAGCCTCAGGATTAACTATGGAGAAGTTTTATCTTAAATCTAAATGAATTCCTTTTTCTAGCATTAATCCATTTACATCATGTGAAATAAATGTCAAATAGAGCTCATCTCTGTCCTTGGTACAATAATCCTCACCCACAAAAAGAGCACAGCTAGGTCATTGTGTCTATTTCCCAGTTAAGAGGTTAGTTATGTTTTCATCAGAGGTCATATATCTGAGTCTTTCCAGCAGCTTCTATTCCGGGCCCCGGTTGGCAGGAGTAACTGAATCAGCAGCACTCTATGAAGCAAGAGGAGGTGCGTGCCATCGCTGTACAGTAAATATCTCCCTCTGCGACAGTCCTCCCTGACGGGGGTAGGCAGCTGTCCATTAACTGAAACTAAATAAGCCTCCCACTGAAGGATGAGAATAGGACACAAATCAAAAGAGGCGATAATTAAGGGCAGTAAATGAAGGGAGGTCCAATGTGGAAAAAACACAAGGAGGACAAAAATCTCAAGCATGGCTATTAATGGCAAGGAGATAAAGTCGTTGGAAAATACAAACACTGAACAAGACCTCAGGAGAATGAAAAAAAGCCAACAAATTATATGTGAGCTTGTAATGTGATACAGCCGAAACAACCACACGGGACACAAGCAATTCTGAATTGCATAGTTGAGGGATCAAGTATAGACCAAGGACCAGAGAGATTTCTCCCTGAGCTCACAGAGACCACATCCAGGGCCCTGGATCAGCAGAGAGACTCAGATGAGATGGAGGGAACTGAAAGGGAAGCAACCACCGAGAGAAAAGAGTGGGAGGCATTGGTTTTAGAAGAGAATAACCACCTAAGCTTGTGCAAGTGGTGACTAGAACAGTGAAAGCCAAGCACCAGGGCAATGGGGAGGCCTGCTAAGGAAGGCCTGCAGCTGGACATGGTAAGTCAACTAAGTGATGTGACCATAGAGTGCTGGGAGACATCAAGAGGCCACAGACTCATTGGTTGGAATGGCTCTTTGAAGCATGGTGGAGACCAGGTAACTTGGCAACCATGATGGAGTCTGCACAGCAGCTGATGCAGGGGAACCCCTGAGTCTTGGGTGTGCTCAATTGGAAAGGGACTGCGGGATTTCTTCCAGCCTTTCCAGATACCCACTGTGTTGATGCCATCAAAGGCCAAAGCTCTCAAGGACTGGGCTGCCTATTCCCACCTTTGCTCAAGACCCTGACTTTGGTGAGAGGCTGCACAATAAAGATTATTTCATCGCCCTCCCACCATGCCTGATCTTTCTATAATTTCTTGTGAGCTGTTTTCTACCCATATTTTTATGAAAAGCCAACACAAGAGATGAAAGCAGTGGAAGACAGAGGAGACAACAGAGTGGCAGAGAAGGCGGGGAAGGTTCTTGGGCAGGAGGATGGGGTGGTAGAAAGCTGAGTAGAGAGGCGCGTGGGGTTGCCCTGTAGTCCAGGCCCATGGTCAGCGGCCTGTGGGTCTGGAAGGCTTGGGCAAAGAGCCAGCGGCCCCCAGTAGCCTCCAAGGACATCAGACAGTGGGCTGAAGGCAGGTAACATCCTCCGGGGTCTGTTCCCGATTTCAGGCACAAGCAAGCCACATCAGCTGTATGATACACTTGAGTCTCTCAACTTTGTGCAAATATGTATTGAGCCCAATAGGCCCATCAGAGCACTACATGCTTACAGTGCAAAAATGAATAGCATGAACCTCAGCAGGGACATAATCTGAGGATTATACGTGTTAATGCGTGCAAAGCCCTCAGAACTCTGTGTGACAAAAAGAAAGTGCTCACTAAATGAAGGTCTTTTCTGTCATGTAGTCAGAGAACTTGGAGGAATTCCGTGATGGGGGACGAAGAGACAGCGAGCTCAGCAGCAGAGCGGCTGTAAGGACTGACAGGGAGGATGAGGCAGGGAAGTGCACTACCAAGCACCACAGGCCCTGGGCTTTAGGAGAGTCAAACAAGAAATACTTTTCCATTTCTTATTTTTTAGATTTAAAAATATATGACTTTTAAAATTACATTTGAAATCGTTTTTAAATTATATGACCTACAAAACTAAAATTAAAAGACTAGTATTTTGCTGTTGTTGTTAATCCTCACCTGAAGATATTTTTCCCATTGATTTTTGTTTTTTTAAGAGAGAGTGAAAAGGAGGGGAAAAGACAGAGAGAAAGAAACATCAATGTGAGATGTTTGGATGGTTGCCTCCTACACACACCTGGACTGAGGATCGAGCCTACAACCCAGGTACATGCCTTTGACCAAAATCAAACCTGCGATCCTTCAATCCACGGGTCAACACTCTAAACACTGAGCCAAACTGGCTAGGGCAATACTCTAGTATTTTTATATTGTATAATCCAAGAGTTGTATGAAATTGTTGCTTAAACATGTATTTACTTGTGGCCAAAAGAGTAAACATAAAACAAATGTCAGAGTTTAATTATGTGGCTCAAAAATAGATAATGCTAGGGAAGCATAAGGAGAAAAAATGAGTTCTACAAAATAAGGTTACTGAAAATGGTAAAATTAGTAATCAAAGCAAAAATAGTTAGCATTTTAATACGTATGAATCCTTTACCTGAATGAAAGGCTCCAGCATCTAGCCAGGCTTGTGGCCTGGGGAGAGGGCACTAGGGTCCCTGGGAGAAGACACTTGGGTCAGAACGACCTGAATCTCTAGAAATCTCTCAGACAATGAAGAAGACACTGATTTTTAAATTAATATATAATACATTGACCCATGCTTCTTAAATATACATCCTTTCCCCAAAAGCTACATGTCTGCTATGTGCTCTGGGTCTCAGTAGAGGAGACTGGGCCCTCTCTCCTCTGACTCCTGCAGTAGGAGCAGGAGAGCAGGTGGGAACAGGCCTTGATTGGCCCACATGTCCTGTAGATCAGGGCGGTCAGTTCAAAGTCCCTCATCTTCCTCCAATGCTCTGCTTCAGGTGGAGAACCCTAGGTGGGCCTGGCCAGTCTCTCTTCTCTACTCTCTGATACCTGAGACCCTCATCTCTTCAGTTCATTTGCGTAGCTAAGATTTGGTATAAGGCTTGGAAAGAGGAGGCCCTATTGGGCCTCAGTCATGCTTCAGCCTGGTTTCCAAAGTGCTTCGAAGCCCAGCACAAAATGTCGTGCTGCTTTGATTTACATGGCCATCATATTTGGGGCGGAGGCCTCCTCGGGTTGCCAGAGATGGCTGGGTGGAGCCCAGAGATGGTTGGTTAAGAATAGGGTATTCTAGTGGCCATGGCCATAATGACCTCTTAATACTGTCAAAACCACTCAAGCCAAAAAACACCTAAGTCCCCAATCACAGCTGGTCCCTGAAGCACTGAAAAGAGGCCCTCCTCCATCACCTAAGTGCTAATGATGGGCACAAGAGCAGTGGGACATGATGAATTCTGGAGAACCGACTTCACCGCTGCCAAGCGCCCTCACTCCACCAGCCTCATTCCACATCCCCACTTGAGTCTGTCTCGGCAAACCAAATGCTTCCTGCACCGACCCAGATAACTTAGTCCTGCTCTCATGACCATGCCGCCCACAGGCCTTCCATAACTTGGAAGCCACTGCATAAGCACTTTGTATTGGCAGAGACTCTGATTAAGATGAATAAAGTGTTTTGAACACAAGATGAGGAATAGAATGGACATTGTCAAGGCCTGAGGAAGGAGCACTGTCACCATAGGCCTAGGATGGCTTTTTGCCCAAACCCTGCTAAGTCTCCAGGAAGTTAATAAATAAGAAGCAGGACCCAGGCGGATGAATGCCTACTTGACCTCTTACATGATTAATGTGACCTCCCTTAGGTCTCTCCTGTACGACTTTCCACACAGACTTCATAAAAATTATAAACCACTTTACCAGGGGTGCTTGGAAATTCTTGAGACCTCTTAAAATGCTGAGGTTTGGAGATGTGGCCCCAGAAGGGCAGGAGGTATCGGAATGACTATCAGATTGGCAATCTCCAGGCAAAATGCCAGATGGCCTCACACCTTCAAGGTACGATGACAACTGAGAAGGGTCCCCTCCCCTTTACAGTAGCAGCTGAAATGTAAAGAGTTTTTAAAAATGCTCAAAAGTCAGGAAATTCGACACTTGATTTCAACAGCAGCATTCTCTCTACCCACACATTCTCCCTAACCAGCCAGTGACAAGCAAAAGGCCTTGCCAGATGCCACTTGAAAGAGAGTGGGATTTACTCTGTGCTCCCTAGGACTGCAAGTCTACAAATCAAATGCCTTTCATAAACATTTGACAATGCAACTCCGCTTACCTCTCCAAACCTCTTGGCCTGGATAAATGCCTTTGCTGGACTGGAAGGGGCAGCTCATGTTCACCAGGGCTTCCACATATGCCAGCTGTACCCCTGGCCAGAGACCCCACCCATTTCTAGCCATGGGATTGCAAAGGAGTAGGAGATACTTCTCAACACGCATGCTGCTGCTGCTGCTGTGTTGAGAAGTTACCATGTACCTAGCTCTGTGCTGAGAACTTAATGTAAATTGGCCATTCATCAACAGCTTTTTGCTGTAGGCCTATTATGCCTGATGCTATTGTAAGTGCTGTGATACAGTGATAAATAAAACAGTGCTTTGCCATCAGGGGCTTACATTGGAAGTGAGGAAGATGTTATCAAGTCATGAACTAAACAAACAGGCTAGATGATATTTGATACAGATGAGTGCTATGAAGGACAAACCCAGAGACATATGGAAGAGATGACAATGTGTAGACAGTTTGATTCTTCTCTCACTTTGGGTCCCCACCATGAGGCTTCAGAGTAGATGTGAATTATTGCACCCCATTTTATGAATGAAGAGGCAGCTGGATAGAGATGGGAAGTGAATCACTAAAGGCTGCCTACCTCACAGAGCTAAGCCAGAATTCAAATTCAGCTCTCTCTGTCACAAAAAATCCATGTTCTTGCCACTATGTTGTACTCAAAAGACCTAAGATAACATTGACTTCTGGTCAAATAAACCCAGCAGAATTTAGCCACATTGTGATGTAACAATGGCAGATACCTGCTTGAAACTGGAGTAATTGGTGTCTGGGGGGATTAAGTTGGAGAAGGCCTCAGGAGAAGGAAACCCAGTGTGCAGGGGGTGCAAATGCTGGGAGGAGTCAGTTGTGTGCTGGCGAGTATTTAACAACCAGTTCCTCAGGATGAAACCCCGATTTCAGTGTTTGCTGATTTCCATGATATAAACATTCCTGCTGTAGCCAATTTCAGGTTATCAAGGTGATGCCAGTGAATATGGATTTGGAAAGAGATGTGCATACCTGGCTACCAGGGCTGCTCTGCAGGGCTCCAGCTCACTACTGGAAGAGAAGGTAGCCCTATCAGAGGCTGTGTGGTGTAGAGGTTAAGAGCATGGATTCTAAAGCCAGTCAGTTAGTTTTCAAATCACAGCTTTGGTGTTTATTAGCTGTGTAATTTAACCTCTCTGTACCTCAGTTTACCTCCCTGTAAAATGAGGACAATAATACCTACCTCAAGATTGGTATGAGGATTAAGTGACTTTACATTTATAAAGTGTTTAGAAAACACCTAGCATGTAGTAAGTGATATTTAAATGTTTTCCAAATAAAATACAGAAGAAAGAATTGCACAGAAGTCCTAGTTCATCATGATATGTTTCTAAGTTCAAGAACAAATCACAAACAGGTGCTTATGTTATAAAGGCAATAGAATATCAGACAAAAATAATTGTGAAAGCCCCAACCTTTCACAAGGTGTGGCTCAGTGGTTGAGTGTCAATGTATGAACCAGGAGGTCATGATTCGATTCCCCGTCAGGGCACATGCCCAGATTGTGGGCTTGATCCCCAGTAGGGGGCGTGCATAGGTAGCCAATCAATGATTCTCTCTCATCATTGATGTGCCTATCTCTCTCTCTCTCTCTCTTTCCCTTCCTCTCTCTGAAATCAATTAAAAATATTTTTTAAAATAGTGTGAAGGAAACCACCCCTCCCCCCCATTTCCTTGTTTTTAAAAATATATTATTGGTATTTAGCAAAGTTTAGTGCTTTAAGGTAGACATCTACAGCTTTCAAGTCTCAGGCTCATTTTCACCTCAGGGTTTCTGCACATGCTGTTTCCTCTGCTCTTCCCCCATATGCCTCATGGCTCTTCACTGTGCTCTTTTAAGTTATGTTTCCAGTGAGGCTGCCTATGACTATCAGATTTAAAGTTGCATACCTCCCCCGATTCCATATTCCCTTCCCTCTATTTCCCATAGAAGCTGTTGATTTTATTCTCATTCCCTACTAGGATGTAAGTGCCAGGACAATAGAGTTTTGACTGTTTTTTTCCCTTCTGTATCCATAATGCCTAATAAGTACCAAATGCAGAGTAGGCACTTAAGTATTTGTGATATGAATAGAGGAATATGTTTTTTTGGTCTCAACTAAATTCTCAAGAGTTATTAACTTCATAACAATTGTGCTAAATTGCACTTGGGCTTTAGTTGTAATTTTAGCAGTCTGGATTTTAACTCAAATATCAAGTGGTTTAATAAGATTCATCAGTAAGATTGCCATCATATAATATGCCCCTACCTCAACTCAGATAACCATCCATTGTGCATAGTTACTTCTTTGAACATTTATCTTACACAATTTTTTCATGCTTATTCATCTAAACAGTAACCTGAATATGAATTGCTGAGTACCAGGTACTAAGTAAATAGATTTTTCTTCAATCCATATATTTTTAAATCCTAGTTTTCTATACAAAGAACCTGAATGCATCCAAGGTGGAAAGCTAGAAATGGCTGATCCAGGAATCTGCCTGTATCTATCAAACTCTAAACCTGTGTCTCCTCTGCTCTGTCAAGTGCCCTCCAAGAATGATTTCTAGCTTACTCATTTGACTATTGATTTTACTTTCTTTTCTTCCACAACAAAGTTGATATAATCAAAACCCAATGTGGTTTTTCTGCCAGAAATGATACATTTTTAGGCATTCATATCAGTAAATGATTTAGATAAATGTTACATTCCACATTTCTCCCATTTTCACAGACCTCAGGGTATTTTGGTCTTAGTGTTTTTTCAATTTATCTACTTCTCTTGATGATTAGTTTATCTCTATCTGCCACTTACTTAGTATTAATAAGCAAAACCCTTCTTCTAGGAACTAGGTATGCAATGATGAGCATCAAGGTTCTCACAGCTCTTTCAACTAAAGCAGGGGTAAGAATATCTGGCTGCGGACCATATAAGGCCTGCGAAATCATTTGCTCTGGACCTGCCAAGGCATTAGGGGTGAGTTAATCAAATGTTTGACCAAATGTGGCAGGCTAATTTTTAAGCTGATAATTTTGTATGGCCCGCAAATGATGTTTATAAATTTCTAATGGTTCTTGGCAGAAAAAAGGTTCCCCACCCCTGATCTAAAGTTAAATAAAATTACCCTTAACATTTATTCATCCATTCATTCAGCAAAATTTTATTGAATGCCAGCTGTGTGCCAGGCATTGTGTTAAATAAAAAACAACAACACAAAACAACAAAGATACAATTCTTACCCTCAGGAGAATGTTCTATATAGTGGGAGATGTATGTGTAAAGCGTTTAATAGTATATTGAAGGAAATTCTGCAGATTCTCCAAATCAGCAAATTATTAACAAATAGAAATTACCAGTTAGGTAACATAGCTTTTCTGTAGCAGAGTTTTCAGGAATCAGAGTCTCTGCATCTGCGATACCAGGAACACACACACACACACACACACACACACACACACATGCACACACACACATATACACACGCACAGGCCCACACTTGAGCAGTAATAGATCAAGTAGGAATTCCATTAATCTATCAAATGAATAATGTACATGTTTTAATTATGTGTACATACTCTTTCTACTAACATTCTTAAAACAATAACATTGTCTATAAAGCACTATGGTTATTACCATCACACATATGTAAGCTATAAGAAACTCTCTCAGTCATAACCATAATTAATTCATAATCATTTTAACTCATTCAGGATTTCTAGGAAAGTCAGGCTTACTCTCTATGGTGCATTTCAGGATGTTCTTGCAAGAGACTATCATAATACCACACAATAGACAAATGTAAAGCCCATGACCTGACTGGAAAGTATACCTGTTAACATTTTTAGGAAACTCTTTTCCTGAGGTATTTGTCCTGGGTGCATTTGGGCACCAGTTGGATGCCACTAAAAGCTCTGCATTGTTTGGGAAGCTGACCACATGACCTCAAGTATCCCAAACACTTCAAGAGTTTTAAAAATATGGCTGGGTGGTCATATTTTGAAAGTAGGCAGGAAGAGACTACAGGGCAAATCGTCCTTTTCCTTTCCCTAGAATGTCCAGGGGCCACTGTCATCACCACCATAAATCTCAGCTACAAATGGCCCTAAGTCCTTTATAGTCCTTTAATTTAGAAAACCACCTCTTTTGTCCTCGACAAGCCAACAGGTTTTTTGTTTATTTATTTTAAGAATTACTTAGAAACTAAGTAAATTAAAAAGCAATAAAATTGCCTTGGGTGACAACATTATATATAAAGGAGGAAAAACTACATCATAACAGAGTTTAACAAGGGGCTGAAATGTGTCTCCACAAAGATATGGCCTGAAATAGTCCTATCACATTCAGAGCTGGTGGAATCTTTAACACTCTTCAGAAAATTTGGAGTCCAATTTCTAGCTATGGAAGATTTCATAATGCCATTGATCTTCTGGAATTTTACCTTGCCCAGAGCTTCTCCCCCTCGTCCTCCCCTCCCCCCAGGACTTGGATCTCTTATCTCTGATTGGTTCCTATAACCTGCCCCCTCCCATCATCAAGTTCCCTCTCATTTTAGCAGTGTGCTCAACACCCAGGCAACTGATTGGAAGAACTGTCATCCCTTCAGCAGTAGCTCATGTCTGGTCTGGACATCTCAAAAGCATTTGAAGGGATCTTAGTCTTACTTAGACCTCATCTGCTGCCTTCAGCTTTCAGAATTCCCTTACTGTAAACCAAATCTCTCATTCCTCAGGTCCACCACTAAGTTATGACATCATCAGGGATCCACATGTCATTGCCATGGGAGAGGAAAGCAACTGCCTGTCTGAGCTGGGTGAAGGACTGTGTCCTCCTGCCCCAACTGTCAGCTTTCTTCCCTCTCGTCCCTGCAATCTTGCTATTGGCTCAATACACAGGAAGAAGTTTCATCTTAGTATGTCATGATAGTTTAATACACTCTAGAATAATTTCATTGTGTATATTTGTCTCACCTTATACATAGAAAGAGGATGAGTATTTCCTCAGAAAAAGATTTCTGAAAGTGCTAGCTCACATATGATTTTATTTAAAATAATCAGGCTGCCTGGATGGTAAAGGTATGCCTGAGAAAGATGTCCTCTGTAGTATGAGGGAATGATTCAGCACAGGAAATCAGGGTGACTGCCTTCTAAGCTCTAACTCCAGAGCCCCCAACTCTGGATTCTCCTCACAAAGCTCTAGTCCACTCTGCCCTCCCTCTGCCGGAGGACAAGGAGAGTGATGTCAGAGGAATGGCTGCGTGAGAGAGCACTTGACCTCTCCCCATGAAATGTCAACAAGTTAACCAACTATAATTCAACAGAGAAATCCCTGCTCAACATAGACACATGCCTGAGAGATCCACACATTGAAACATCTAAAGGTGGGCAACTGGAAATAAACAGAGAGACAAGAAGGGAAGAAAGTGCAGACAGCCTGCAGATGCAGCCCTGCAGCCAGGAGCAGAGAGGAAGCTTACAGCAGCAAGCACTTCTTTTGGCCAGGAGGAACAGAAGCTGCGGGGGGCAGCCCAAAAGGACAAGCCACCAGCAGAGCTAACATTGTCTGAGTCAGCAGATGCCTGACAGAGCACAGGATTCTGCCATGCAGCTCTCCATTATTGGGCCAGGTGGTGGTGTTTCAGATAAAGAAACAGAACTACAGAGCCTGCAGCCATTTAGACTCTCAAAACTCACCTCCCATTGTCCTTGGAGTTGGGTCCATGAGCATATTATCTGTAAACCAAGAACTATTGCAGTATAATGTCTGTTTCCCTCTACGACTGATCACCGGGAGGGATGCTTAAGCAGGACCCCATGGAGGCTAGAGGTCACCATTATGGTGAGGGAAAAACAAACCCCAGCCCCAAGAAGTGTGGCTGTACTCTTACAGAAGCCATGAAGGTCAAGATTGGGAGATTATAGAGGTAAAATATCTTGTGATTCAGTGCCATCTACTGGATAATAGTAGAAAGACCTCTTCATTAATATAGAAAGATTTAAATCCCCAGGCAAAGGAGAACAGCAAATACCATGAATAACCATGGTAACAAGGATGACCAGAAAGAAAATGAAAAATCCCCCAAAAGCAAGCTGGAACATATGGAACTATGTGATATAAATGACAGAGATTTCAAGATTAGAGTTCTAAAAATACTCAATGAGATGTGAGAAAATACAGACAGGCAATTCAATGCACTCAGAGAACAAATCAATGAACAAAATGAGTACTTTACCAAAGAAATTGAAACTTTAAAAAAGAACCAGTCAGAAATCCTGGAAATCAAGCATGCAATGAAGGATATTAAGAGTGAACTACTGAGCATAGAAAATGGAGTTAACCAGATGGAGGAAAGATTTAGTGATATCAAAGATAGGAATCTAGAAATGACACAGAAGGAAGAAAAGAGAGACCTGAGCATAAAGAAAAATGAAAGACCTCAATGAGAACTATCTGACTCCATCAGAAAAAGCAATATTAGAATTATAGGAAGTCCAGAGGAGGAGGAGAAGGAGTATGGAATGGAGAGTCTATTCAATTAGTGGATGAGAACTTCCCAAATCTATGGAAAGAACTAGATCCTCAAACCCAAGAAACAAACAGAACACCTAGTTACCTCAATCCAAAGAAATCCTCATCTAGGCACTTGGTATTAAAACTGTCAAAAATTAATGACAAAGAAAAAAATTCTCAAAATAGCCAGGAAAAAGAAGGAAGTGACCTACAAAGGAAAACCCATCAGAATTTCACCCAACTTCCCAGCAGAAACTCTGCAAGCCAGAAGAGAGTGGAACCAAATAGTCAAACGTCTGAAAGAGAGAAATTGCCAGCCACGAATAATATATCCAGCAAAATTATCCTTTAAATATGAAGGAGTAATAAAGACATTCCATAAAGCTGAGGGATTTTACCACCAGAAAACCTCCACTGCAGGATATACTCAAGGGAGTTATTCTACTTGAAACAAAGAACATAAGGTCACAACACTATGAGTAAGATCACCAAATACTTATAGCATAAACAGGGATAATTTGTGACAACAAAAAAAAAATGAAAGGGGGGGGTGACTAAAGGTCTGAACTGGCAAAGGAGGATGAAGATCAGATGCACTCAAAAGAAAAAAATACTATGGTATACTAGGTGTACCAGTTAATGATGCAGATTTTTTTAATAGATGGAGTTACACATATGTTGATATACATGAGATTTGATATGTATGCTATTTTGTTGTATTGACAACAAGCTTCAAAACTTCATATGTCAAATTTGTTGAAGGTGATAACATCATAGATATTTTTACACTTTAAAATGTTGAATTCCATGTCAAAAAAAAAGAACATTTGCATTACTTTATTTTGAAGAAAAGTGTGGCTGAAAGTTATCATATACTTCAGGAAGCTTATGGTGAACATGCTTCATCTCAGGATACTTGTGAACACTGGTTTAAACACTTTAAAAGTGATGATTTCAATGTGAAAGACAAAGAACGTCCAGGTCAACTGAAAAAGTTTGAAGACCAACAATTACAAGCATTATTGGATGAAGATGCATGTCAAACTCAAAAACAACTTGCAGAAAGATTAAACGTTGCTCAGCAAACAATTTCCGATTGTTTACAAGCAACGGGAAAGATATTAAAAGAAGGAAAATGGGTGCCACATCAACTGAACGAAAGACAAATGGAAAACCGAAAAGTCATCAGTAAAATGTTGCTTCAACCGCACGAAAGAAAGTCTTTTTTGCATCAAATTGTGACTGGCGATGAAAAGTGGATTTATTTTGAGAATCCCAAACGACACAAAATCATGGGTTGATCCAGGTCAACCATCAACATCCACGGCAAGGCCAAATCGCTTCGGAAAGAAGACAATGCTCTGCATTTGGTGGGATCAGGAAGGTGTGGTGTATTATGAGCTTCTAAAACCAGGTGAAACCATTAATACTGATTGCTACTGACAACAAATAATCAATTTGAACCATGCTCTGATCATGAAACGACCAGAATGTACCAGAAGACACTGCAAAGTAATTTTGCTTCATGATGACGCACCATCACACACTTCAAAACCAATTAAAGACACATTAAAAGATCTTGCCTGGGAAGTATTAACCCACCCACTATATTCACCAAACCTTGCTCCTTCATTTCAGATTCTACTTATTCTGATCGATGGCACACACTTTCTGAGCAGCACTTAAAAACACACGAAGAAGTGGAAATTGGGTCTTTGAATGGTTTGCCTCAAAACAAGAAAAGTTCTATTGGGACGGTATTCACAAATTACCTGAAAGATAGAGTAAATGTGTAGCTAGCAATGGACATTACTTTGAATAAAGCACTTTTGATGTTTCTCTTGAAATTATCGTGTTTTCTTTGATTACAAAATCTGCCATTATTGACCGGCACACCTAGTATATGCAAGTTTATTTCTTATAAATCTAATGGTACCCACACACAAAAATCTCCAAACCAGAGCAGATAGTTTAAAGAAAAAAAAAGGAAACAGAAGAAAGAAGTATGGAATACCACCAAACAAAAACAACAGACAGAAACACAAAGGAAAAGAACCAATAGAGGCACAGAGTTACCAGAAAACAAAAGATAAAATTGCTATAGAAAATTCTCATACATTAATAATTACCCTAAATTTAAATGGTCTGAATTCACCAATAAAGAGGCACAGAGTAGCCAAGTGGATCAAAAAACAAAATCCAACCATGTGCTGCCCACAAGAGACACAACTAAGCTGTAAAAACAAAGGCAGATTCAAAGTAAAAGGGTGGAAAATGATTCTCCAAGCAAATAGCATCTACAGAAAAGCAGGTGTAGCAATACTTATATCTGACAAAATAAATTTAAAGATAACGAGACAAAGATGGACACTTTACATTGATGAAAGGAAGACTACATCAATAAAACATAACACTTCTTAATATATATGCACTCAACCAGGGAGCACCAAATTATATAAAACAACTATTCACAGAAATAAAGGGAGAAAGATCAAAACACAATCATAGTTGGGACCTCAATACTCCATAACAGCTCTAGACAGCTCAACCAAACAGAAAATCAATTAAAAAATATTGGCCTTAAATGAAACACGAGACCAAATGGACATAGTTGACATTCACAGAAGCTTTCATCCCAGAACATCAAATTATACATCTTATCCAGTGCATATGGAACAGTCTCAAGGATACACCATATGTTGGGTCACAAAACTAGCATCAACAAATTCAAGTAGATTGAAATTATACCAAACATATTCTCCAAACACGATGCCTTGAAATTCAAAATCAACTGCAAAAAGTAAGTAAAAAACCCCACAAATATGTGGAGACTAAAAACATGTTACTAAAAAATGACTGGGTCAAAGAAGAAATAAAAGATGAGATCAGAAGATATAGAGAGACAAATGAGAATGACAATACAATATTGCAAAACTTCTGGGATGCAATGAAAGCAGTAATAAGAGTGAAGTTTATATCATTACAGGTCTATCTCAAGAAATGAGGGAAATCCCAAGTAAACAATCTAACATCACATCTTAAAGAACTAGAAAAAAAGCAACCCAAAGTCATCAAAAAAAGGAAATAAAAAAATTACAGTAAAATTGAATGAAATAGAGACCAAAAAGACTACACAAAAAATTAATTTATAAAAGAGAAGGTTATTTGAAAAGATTAATAAAATTGATAACAATCTGGCTAGACTCACTAAGAAAGGGAAAAGACCCATAAAAACAAAATCAGAAATGAGAGAGGAGAAGTCACCACAGACATCACTAATATAAAAAGGATCATACTAGAATATTATGAAAGACTATATGCCACCAAATTCAATAACCTAGAAGAAATGGATAAGTTCCTGGAAAAATATAATCTTCCTAGACTAAATGTGAAGAATTGGAGAATCTAAATAGACCAATCAGTACTGAACAAATTGAGACAACCATGAAAAACCTCCCAAAAAATAAAAGTCCAGGACCAGATAGCTTCACCAGTGATTTCTACCAAACATTCAAAGAAGATTTAAAACCTATCCTTCTCAAAGTCTTTTAAAAAATTGAAGAATAAGCGATTCTTCCTAACACATTCTATGAGGCCAATATAACTCTAATACCAAAACCTAGCAAAGATAACACACAAAAACAAAACTACATACCAATATCTGATGAATACAGATGCAAAAATCCTTTTAAAAAATACAAGAAAATTGAATACAACAGCACATTCAAAAAATAATACAGCACGAACAAGTAGGGTTCATTCCAGGGCACAAGAATAGTTCAACATAGGCAAATCAATCAATGTAATATACCATGTAAACAAAAGAAAGGATAAAAATCATATGATATTATCCATAGATGCAGAAAAGGCATTTGATAAGATACAACATTCATTTATGAATAAAACAATCAATAAAATAGGAATAGAAGAAAAGTACCTCAATATAATAAAGGCCATATATGATAAACCATCAGCAAATATACTCAATGGAGAAAAACTGAAAGCTTTTCCTCTAAGATCAGGAACAAGACAAGGATGTCCACTCTCACTGCTCTTATTCAACACAGTTCTGGAAGTCCTAGCCAGAGCAATAAGGCAAGAGAATGAAATAAAAGGTATCCAAATAGGGAAGGAAGAAGTAAAACTATCACTTTTTTGCAGATGGCATGATTCTGTACATAGAAAACCCTAAGGACTCCACAAAACACTATTAAAAACAATAAACAAATACAGTCATGTTGCAAAATAGAAAATCAATGTACAAAAATCCATTGCCTTCCTGTATACTAACAACAAAACTTCATAAAAAGAAATGAAGAAAAAAAAAACAATTCCTTTTGCAATTGCAATCAAAAGAATAAAATACCTAGGAATAAACTTAACAAAGAACATGAAAGACCTATATACTGAAAATTACAAAGCATTATTAAAAGAGATTGAAAAAGACACAACAAAATGGAAAATATCCTGTGTTCATGCATTGGAAGACTCAACATAGTAAAAATGGCCATTTTTTTTTAAATTACCCAAAGCAATATACAGATTTAATGCAATCCCCATCAAAATCCCAATGTCATTTATTAAAGAAATAGAATGAGAAATCATCAGATTTCTCAAAAGACCCTGAATAGCCAAAGCAATCCTGAGAAAAAAGAATGAAGCTGGAGGTATCATGTTACCTGACTTCAAATTATACTACAGAGCTATGATAATCAAAACAGCATGGTATTGGCAGAGACACAGAAATTAATGGAATGGAATAGAGAGCCCAGCTATAAAGCCACATGTATATGAACAGATAATTTTTGACAAGGAGCCAGAAACACACAATGGAGTAAAGATAGTCTCTTCAATAAAGTTGCTGGAAAAACTGGAAAGCCACATGCAAATGAATGAGACTGGATTAGTTTGTCCCCCATGTACAAAAATTAATTCAAAATGGATCAAAGACCTAAATATAAGACCTGAAACAATAAGTTACATATTAGAAAAATATAGGTACCAAAGTTATGGACCTTGGTCATACAGAACATTTTATGAACTTGACACCAAAGGCAAGGGAAGTAAAGGCAAAAATAAATGAATGGGACTATATCAAACTGAAGAGCTTCTGCACAGCAAAAAAAAACGGACAACAAAACAAAGAAGAAGACAACCAGATGGGAGATGATATTTTCAAACAGTATCTCTGACAAAGGTTTAATTTCCTAAATATATAAAGAATTCATAAAACTCAACAGCAAACAAACAATCTGATCAAAAAGTGGGCAGAGGACCTGACAATACACCTCTTCCAAGAAGACATACAAACAGCCAATAGATATATGTAAAGATGTTCAACCTCACTGGCAATTGGGGAAATTCAAATCAAAACCATAATGAGATACCACCTTAAACCTGTTAGAGTGGCCACTATCAACAAGATAGGCCATAACAAGTGTTGGAGAGGTTGTGGAAAAAGGGAACCTTCATCCACTGTTGGTGGGAATGTAGACTGGTACAGCCACTATGGAAAGCAGTCTGGTGATTCCTCAAAAAAAAGAGAATAGAGCTACCATATGACCCAGTAATCCCTCCCCTTGGTATATACCCAAAAAAACTTGAAGTCATGTATTTGCAAAGATATATGCCCCCCTTATGGTCATTGCAACATTATTCACAGTGGCCAAGAGATGGAAACAACCAAAATATCTCGTGATAGAGGACTGGATAAAGAAGATGTGGTATATATACACAGTGGAATACCACTCAGCCATCTGAAAGAATGAAATAGCTCCATTTGCAACAACATGGATGGACCTTCAGAATATTATGCTAAGGAAATTAAGTCAGTCAGAAAAAGCTAAGGACCATACGATTTCATTCATATGTGGGATATAAAATTGAAACGCATGAACACAAAGAGCAGTGTGGTGGTTTCCAGAGGGAAGGGGGTAGGGAAAGAAGGGGGTCCTAAAATTTTAATTTAAAAAATTAATAAATTTAAAAACATAAGTTAAAATAATCATAAGAGTTTAATAATAATCTATAAAGTTTTTTTCTTAAGAGACAGGTGACATCAAAGTGAGACAATAAAAAGTAAATTCAAGTTTTAAACAGTAATTTAGCAATCTTTTTATTATGGCATTATAAATCATTGCAAAATAGAAAAGAAAAGATGTACAGCTCTAAAAAATCATCTAGCCATTTGCTACATTTCCTACCTTCTCCTTAAATGCAGAAACTAAGGAGCTGGCAAAATGAGTTAAAGACACAAAAGAACAAACACTGTACAATTCCACTTATACAAGGTACCAAAAATAGGCAAATTACAAATTAGGAACGCAAATTAGAATGGTGGTTGCCAGGGGCTGGGGGAGGAGAATGAAAGTTAGTGTTTGATGACTAAGGAGTTTGGGATGATGAAAAGTTCTGGAGATGGATGGTGGTGATATTGTACAACAAGGTGAATATACTTAACACCACACAACTGTACCCTTAAAAATGGTTAAAATGGTAAATTTTATGTTATGTATATTTTACCACAATTTTTTATAAGTGAGTTAGAAAATAAAATGCTCAGAATTCACAAATGTTCTCTTCAAATAAACCATGTGTTTTTGTCATTTATGTTACTTCAATTTAGGAGACAAGTAAAATGTGCCAGATTCCATGCCAGGTGAGGGAGGTGGCCAGGTGTGTGATGTTGAACCAGATGTGTGACATTCAACTTTACACTTGGCCTTTCAAACTTTTTATCTAGGAAACAACTTGAGAAAATACTGAAAATGTGCTTGGCTATTCCTGAATCGCTGGGCGTGTAAGGTGCCCAGTATTACTGATCACACTCTATGCCTAACTCTCCACCATCACATTGGGCCTATGAGTGAGCCTCCAGGTGTGCCCTTGACTTTGTGGACAGTGGAGGGAGGCTTGCACCCTGCACCACACACACACCACTGCCCAGATGCCAAATGGATATTTAAGAATGTGTGGTTCACAAAAGGTTCTTTTTCCTTAACTTTTTTTTTTATCATATCCCGCAACATTCATTTTAAAGTAAGGATATTTGACAACTTTATTCTTTAAAAAAGTCTGACTACCTAAAGTCAAGCATATTTTATTTAATTTCACCCCGAATAGTTTTGGGGAAAATAAAGAAGGTTGGTGTATTTTCATTATGGAGGCTATTTTTTGAAGCGTCTAAAGATCTGCTACATAATTAATGGTTATGGTTAATAAATTTGCTTTTAGAGCACTGATTGTGTCTGTGGTCAAGAAAATCCACTTATATTTGAACAGTCATCACTTTGTCTAGAGAGTGCTTTAGTATTTTTATTGACCTTGAGAAACCTCCCTCTTTTTAAATGAAGTAATAATTCAAATCAGAATGGTATTACCTTGAAAAAAAGAGTTCTTTCCAAATTATGTGAGGCATACACAACATTAATATTCTTGGAAGGAGCATCTTATGAGTGATAATGTGGTTATGAGTGTGAGTGGGGAGAGGGGTGGGCAGTAATTGACTAACAATGAAAAACTCAGAATGTGCAGAGCCTGACAGGTGACATGCAGCACCTCTGTGCCCTGTCTAGGAGATGGAAGTCATCAGCGCAGGCTATGCTGTGGTCCAGAGATAAAACGCAATTCTACCTGGAGGCCTTAGATCCCATAAAATACAATACCATGTACAGGCTGCTCATTCCAGTTCTCCTTTGATTTCTTTTCTCCAGCATGAATCCTCTCCCTACCTTTTCTGTTTATGGCATCAGGAGGTATTCACTCCCTTTGGGGAGGTGCCAGTTGGTCTTTTGGTGTGATGTGACCTGCTAGTAATAGGACTAGAAGACATGGTAAACAACAGCCAGCAAACAAAGCATTTCCTGAGGACCTGCTTACCCATGGTAGCCAATGCCTAGATGTTTGTGTGACTTCTTGTTTTTTGTTCCTCCCTTTTTCTGGCCAATTCAGCACCCTGGGCTGGCACAGGACAGGGCCACCTAGAAGGTCCAGTACTTTAGGGTCATGGAAGGCTTCCTGTGAGGACTCATTCTGAAAAGGCTGGGTTGCAGCTTTGCAGACCCTGGGCATATCTCAGAGGCCCTTTCCTCTGTATGGGGTGCAGACAGAAGCTTCTGCACCATGGAGGTGATCTCAACCTCTGTTTTTCCAGATTTTTGAAGAGCTGATTTGAAATAAACACTTGGGGAAACAGACTCTTCTTTAAACTCTTGCCAATAAGCTGAACTGAGATTTAAGTACTTGTAACAGGGTTTTCATCCATTCTACTGCCTTCCTTTTTCCAATGCAGTAGAAAGCATTACTTGAATGAAATCTTAGGTGGCAGTCCAATGTAAATTCTGTCCCCTGTGGCTGTCACCCTCTCACATGGTGACACCTAAGGTCCTTGGTGGACCTCTTGAGAACCACAGGTTCTGTCTGAGAAACAATGACCCTGAGAAATTCCCAAAGACAGTCCCATGTCAGCCCCTGTTCTTTCCTTCCATAGCCACCTGTTGGGTGTAAGTTCCTCAGCCAGGGACTTGACCCCTCTGGGTGCAGGAAATTGGGAGAACACATGAGTGACTGTAGGTAGGTGGGGCATGCTTTATTACAAAGTCACCAACAACTGGCTGGTCAGTGGTACCTTATATACACGGTCAAATAAAAGAGGCCTTGTGCCAATTAGTGACTTCCGTGCTACAATAATATAAACAAGTTATATAAGGGTACCCTTGTGCAGTACGTATAGTGCTACTATTGAGTCATTGCCCTTGCGCATGCATAGGGCAAAGCGGCCTTTAACATAGTAATACTGCTGTGTTAGTGCCTGCACATATGGGTATGGTGAGTGGGCCTTTAACCTCTGGCATACTCTGGTCAGGGGCCCACACTCTACCCTTTATGCTGGATGGTTTCTATGGGGTAACCTGGCCCATATGCTACCTCCTTGAACATAGAGTCTATAACAGTAATACAAACTACAACATGCTATGACCAGTACTCAGGCCCCAATAGCAAAACTCAAAAATGCCTAGCGCTATGCTCCTGACAGTCTATCCCACGAGTCTTGGAGGGAGTCATGGGAAAAGGCTTGTATGGACTGCACTTCCCTGTCTATCTCTTACAGGGCACTGGTAGTACCTTGCCCAGGCATCTGCCTCATCATTCCCAGGGGCTAACAACTGTTGATGGCCACTCAAATGGTATATTGTTGCCTCTTTGGAAGTCCCTACTTTCTATATATCTTTCTACATTTCCTGTCCGTACCCGGGACGATGTCCTATTATCCACTGCTATTTGTGCTATTGCAGCAGCTACAAAGTTAGGCCTTTAAAGACAGCCCATCTGTCTCTTCTAATGGCCACAGGGCCAGGTTCCTTTGTCAAAACTATCTAGACTGCTCACACTTCAGCCTATTGGCTAGAATTGCCTAGTACTGCCATCTATGTAGCAGGGCTTCCCCTGCTAGATCCATCCATGTACCATTGGTCTCCGGGAGGGGTGGCGTACCCTCTTGGAACGGACTAGGGAGTACCTCCTCCATAGGAGTTTTATCCCTTGAAAGGGTCTTATAAGTCACAGGACCCAATAGGGTTTGCAATTTCTGTGACCGAGAGCTGGTACTCACCACTGCCCTCTGTTCCAAATATGCCCCCCACTTTGCTAAAGTTGGGGTTTGTGCCATTCCTGACATGGGCGTGATCACATAGGCCTGTAAGGCAGCACATGTGGCTGCCACCTATCTCTCAACAAGAGAGTATTGGCTTCTAGTTTCCTTCTTTGACTGGGATGAAAACCCAATGGGTACTCTTCTCCACCTACTTGGACGACTGCCCTCTTGGCAGCTGGATAGCCTTCTCTGCCCACTTGGGCAACTGCCCTCTTGGCAGTTAGAAGGGCTTCCTCTATCTATGGGGTCTAGTCCCAATTCGCCCCCTTCTGGGGCAACTGATACAATGGCCACAACAACTGCGCCAGGTTGGGAATGAACACTCGCCAATACCTCAAAAAGACCAGCATGGGTAACTGTTTTACCATTGTAGGTTGGGGATAAGCCTGCACTTTGTTAATGACTGATGTTTAGGTATCACCTTGGTCTTACCCGACTAGGCAACTCCCAAGAATCTGGCAGATAAGCCAGGTCCCTAGACCTTGTAGTCATTTACCACCAATCCCTATGCCTCCATAGCCTTCTGTAGACTACTGGCAGCCACATTCAAATCTGCAAGAGAATCAGAGGTTAGCATGATGTCATTAATATAATGGAACATTGTCACTGTGGGAGGCTTGACCTAGGTGGCTAAATCTTGTGCCATCAGACCATGACAGATGGTAGGGATGTGCAAATATCCTTACGGGAGGATGGCAAAAGTCCACTGCCGACCTTCCCACAGGTAAGCAAACTGTTCTTGACTCTTCGGTGCTATGTCTATGGAAATAAAATTATTAGCTAAATCTACTACATACTGGTACCAACCCAACATCAATGTAAGGCGGTCCATAAGCTGTTATAGCCAGCACCACAGAGTGTAGCAGGGGAGTCACTTTATTTAGTTCCCTATAATCCACAGTTATTTGCAAGGGGCCATCAGGCTTCTTAACTGGCCATATGGGTTAATTATAGGGGCTGTGTGTGGGCCAGATGATCTCTACCTTTTCCAGCTGCAATATTGTCTAATTTCCTCATCGCCTCCTAGGAGGTTGTACTGCAGCACCAATTCCACTTGGTGGGGGTCAGGCAGTCTCACAGCCGCATGATGCAGGTGCCCTCTTGTGATGGGCTTTATCACAGGCACCCACAAGCAGAATTCACCTTCAGTCATTGCAATTGTTAACCCTTTCATCACATCTATTCCCAAGATATATTCTGGTATGGAAGAGGTATACATGGTATAGGTCTTCAGGGGAAGGTGGCCAATACCCAGTGTCAAAGTTGCCTGCCACACACAGACAGTTTGGCCTTCATACCCACCTATATGGGCCACTGGGCCCATATATCTGTCCAGGTTATCATAGAGAAAACTTCAGTCTGTGCCGGTATCCACCAGTGCCAACACATATTGCACGTTGCGGGGGGACCAATATATAGTAAGTTCAACATGTGGCCTCTGGTCCTCCAGGGTTCCCCCTAACTGGCTGCCTCAGCCTGTCCCTCAGTTGAGGAGATTAAACTCCTCCTCATCAGGAGAGTCTAAAATTTAGACTCTAGTCCTGGAGGTGTACAGGTCTAGAGGAAATGCCTTTTTTCTGCAGCTTCTGGAAAAGTTGTCCTGCCAATAATTGCCTCTGTAAGGCCAGCAGAACATCATTAGGCTGCTGATCTATTTTCTCTTTCTTAACTCTGCAGCCAGCAAGTCTACCCACATATTCATGCAGGAGATTTTTACAGGCTCTGTCCCTGCCACTTTTCCGGATCCTGACATCACCTTACCTACCTTAGGCTTCTGTAGTTACAGGTCTTGCTATCCCCTTTTCTCACCACTTGATTTCCACATCTTCCCAGCCAGGCATAGACATAGTAACTTCATGTATATATATGACAGTCTACAAAAGGGGTCAAAATGGCTGCCAGTGAAACAAATGCCACCAGAGGGGCTGTAGCAAGAATCAAGTCTTTCCTACATGTTGTAAAATGCTCATCATCAGGACCATGAATATTCAAATTAAACATGGCTTGCCCATGCCCATTTCCCATATAACTTGCACTAAATCTACATATGTAGTCTATTTACAAACGGTTTTTGACAATTCTCCGCATCCTGCCAAATGCTTTGAGATGGTGCCATTAACCAGTCCATCAGGGAATGATTTCCCTATCCAACTCCCAAACGGTGACTGATATGCAGTTGCTGCCTCAAGGAAGGATGGGTCATTATGGAGGCTAACTTCTCCATTTTGGGTGGAGACAGCTGCAAACTATCTTCACCATCAACCCCCAACCTTAGGAACCATGCCGGAATCAGCTCCCTGGGTCTCTGCTGGCTTTGTTTTCCTAATTATCTCAGTTCTGTAGGGATAAAGAGGGTATCTATACTAATAAAAGGGTAATACTAATAAAAGGGTAATATGCTAATTAGACCGGGAGACCTTCCAGACGTCCTTCCAGACAAATCCATGGTGGGGGGCGCCGAGGCAGAGGCAGTTAGGGGTGATCAGGCCAGGAGGGGAGGGCAGTTGGGGGTGATCAGACCAGCAGGGGGGGCAGTTGGGGGCAAGCAGGCCAGCAGGCAGAGTAGTTAGGGGCAATCAGGCAGGCAGGCAGGTGAGTGGTTAGGAGCCAGCAGTCCCGGATTGTGAGGGGGATGTCCGACTGCTGGTTTAGTTCATGCACTGGGCCACTATTATGTAGATAATTTAGTAACCATAGGCAGCCCTTGAGCCCCACCTCCTGGGGCCACAGGCTGATCATGCTCCAGATACCTTTTCTCAATCAGTCGTGCCTGTAAGACAAGGGCTGCTACACCAATGGTAACACTGTCCTCTGAGCCGTCATCTGGCTCTAGTTCTCCCAGTTCCTCCCATCCCAGGGAGACTACCTCCTGCTCTAGCATACATACCAGAGCCTCCAATCCCTCCTCCAGGTTCTGTAACTCATGTATCGTAGCTTCCCAAGCCAGCGTCTCATGTTATTGCAGTTTCAAGGCTGTTAGGAGCAACCAGCCTACTTGCCCGGCAGCCTTCCACTGGTATTTAGGAATCAGTCCATCAGGAATGACAAAGCCTTCTCTAATGCCTCTAGAGTTACCCCAACCTGCTCCCAGTCTGGGGGCGGGGGCGGCAAAGGGGTGGTTCCAAGGCATTAGGACTGCCACTACAGGATATCACAACCCGATTGGAGGCCACGTGCCCTTCAGTGGGGTGGATGGGATACTTACCCCAGAATCCTGCAGACTACGCCAAGTGTTGGGTGCAAGTTCCTCAGCCAGGGACTTGACCCCTCTGAGTGTAGAAAATTGGAAAAACACATGAGTGACCATAGGTAGGTAGGACATGCTTTATTACAAATAAAACAGCCAACAACTGGCTGGTCAGTGGCACCTTATATACACGGTCAAACAAAAGAGGCCTTGTGCCAATTAGTGGTGTCCATGCTACATTTTAACATAAGCAGGTTATATAAGTGTGCCCCAGTGCAGTACATATAGTGCTACTGCTGAGTCATTGCACTCATGCACTGGTAGGGCAAAGCGGCCTTTAACATAATAATACTGCTGTGTTAATGCCTGCACATATGCATATGGAGAATGGGCCTTTAACCTCCAGCGTGCTCTGGTCAGGGCCCCCACACCACCTTAAGACAGACTCAGACCTAGAGGGTTAATGGAGCCCACCAGAGCTTTTGGCCCTGTTTGGGGGAAGCATGCAGGCTGTCACAGATCCCTCTAGGAATTTGAAGCTAACTCCAGACTCTCATCCTAGGAATGGCATACATACAAAACTTTGCATATGTTTATAGGTGCTCCATGGACCTTTCAAAACCCATCCATACTGTTAAACTGCACCAAGGTCCCTGCAAACTTCTCGCCTTTAATGGAGCAATTTTCATCTTAGGTTTTAGGTGATTAGAAATAATTTCTCTGCTTTTGAGTAACCATGATGAGTCAGGTTCTCTTCTAAATGCTGAGGATTCATCAGTGGTCCAGACAGATGAGGTCACTACCATTTTAGAGCTTACATTTCAGAGGGAAAGAGACAAAGGGCAAATAGTCAAATAAATCAGGTGATAACTTCAGGTTCTGATAAACGAATGAAAAGGTATAACTGGTGGTGCTGGTGAGGATGTGTCCTAAGCAGAGGCGGGAAGATCTCTACCAGAAGATGGCATTTGAGGTGAGACCTCGGATGAGAAATCCCTATTGAGAGCTGGGGGACAGGCAGGCCAGACAGCAGAAACAGCAAGTGTAGATACAGGAAAAAAAAAAAAAAAAAAAAAAAAAAAAAAAAGAGCTTGTTAACAACAGGAAGAAGGAAGGTGGCCAGCATGCCTGGAAAGCCATGGCAAGAAGGAGAGAGCTAGAGGACACAACTGGAGGGCATTGCCACTTATGTCTAGTTTAATGGGACGTATCCAGGATGCAGGGGCAGGATCAGAGCACCCTGCTCCCATGTACTCATAGAGCTGGCCCCTGCAGCCTTATTCTGCTTCCCTCCTCTCGGAAGGCCTAGAAATGGGCTCATTCTGGTCTGTGTTTTCTCTCCATAGGGGCAGGAGCAGCAGCATTGCACCGATCTGTGCTTTCCCAAGATGCTGCACACAGGCATTGTCAATTGTTAGCTCTCATACTGAAAAAAAGCAGCTGGCATTCAGGTGTCCCAGGCCCTTGGCTGTGTTAGTGTTGGGATGATTTCTGACAAGCCTAAGGTCAA
Source organism: Myotis brandtii (assembly GCF_000412655.1). Lineage (NCBI taxonomy): Eukaryota > Metazoa > Chordata > Mammalia > Chiroptera > Vespertilionidae > Myotis > Myotis brandtii. Next base: position 548,243 of record NW_005369676.1, on the reverse strand, counting down.
TCCCAGGTGAATACCAAGCAAACAGCCCTGTCTTCTATCGGGGCCATTTGAAGGACTCACTGTTTAGTGGGTGATTTATTTACAGCTGTGGTATATAGGTGTTTTAAACATGTACTTGTGCCAGGTGGTAAATTTTATAAACCAAATCTATTACCTATGGAAACATTTAAATGAATAAGTAAATAAATATCTAGTGCTCTTTGTGGCAGAGATTCCTCATAGTGAGAGAAATGAAATATGGCCAGCATGTTACACACACACACACACCCTGTTGCTGAGGGAAAGAGAGCACTGGTCAGATAACATGAGAAGACATCAAACAACTCAGTAAATCCTTGTCCCAGAGCTGGTAAATTCCATGGCTTTGTACCTCTCTACTTACAGGTGGTCGGCTGCCTTAGCTGTTTTGATCTCCATCTCTCCTCAGGCTGTTACTGGTCTTCAGAAGGAACAGTGTTTGTTGGTTTCCTACCTTCTTTTCCATGTTAACTTTCAGAAAGAAATAAAAGGGATTCTAAACTCTGAGCCAAGCAACTCTGGGAAAGAGGTGTGCCCAGAATAATCAACGAGGTGCCCGGACTGGGTCTGGACCTGTCTGCTGCTTCCTGGACACACATGAGCTATTGGAGGTGGGTCCAAGACCTTTTCTAAGGTGTTTGTCTGAGGACAAGGGTGAGTCATAGGTGAGGAACCAAGTCAGACAAAGAGTACAACAAGGATTGCCAGGCACTATCCTTCCCTGGCTCAGCCTTTTACTGGTGAGGGTGGGGACTGGGAAGAGTTCACAAGAGAAGGTACCACACAGGTGTGGGAGCATACCCTGAAGATTCTGAGTACTTCACCATCACCCTCAGGTGTGAGGAAACAGGATATAGAGAGGCTTGCAAAGGGCTGATGGGCTGATTATCAGGTGCTAGAAAGCCTAGTGGATCAAGAGACCTACTAGATCAGTGGTTCTCAACCTTGGCTGCACATTAGAACGACCTGGGAATCTTTTTAAAATCCTGATTTTTGGGCCTCATCCTTCGGAAATTCTGTTTCTTTGTTATGGGGTGGGGCCACAACATTAGTAACAAAGAAACAGAATTTCCGGAGGATAAGGCCCAGAGATCAGGATTTTAAAAAGATTCCCAGGTGATTCTAATGTGCAGCCAAGGTTGAAAACCACTGTACTAGATAGTATTCTGGTCAGAAGTGCCAGGAACACCAAACCACTCTGTTGATCACCCCTCTTTTTTTTCAAATCCAGTAACAGCAAATATACACAAAAGTATGGAAGAGAGAAGAGAGGCCAATTTCAGATTTATCCATCTCCCCCCCCCCCACCCCCCTATCACTCCAGAGGTCATAAGATGATTCTAGAGGGGTTACAATTTATTTATTTCCCACTATGGGCCAAACAATGTCCACAGGATTCTCATTAAAAGGTAGAGGCTATTGGGTTCCATTTAGCAACTAGGACACTTACACTCATCATGCTCCAGGCTCCAGAACTACTAAGGAATTCTCTCAACATCACTATGATACCTCCAGGGTTGGAAAATAAGATCTGTGTACAAAAGGAAGGACTAGGGATGATTTCAGGTCTCTAAGTCTTTGACAACACTGCTCAGTCTCTTTTGTGTTTGTTTTGTTTTTGTTCACATTCTTTATTGTTGACAAGTATTACATATGTCTCCTTTTTCTCCCATTGACCTCTCCAAGCCTGCTCCTGCCCACTAGCACAGGCTTTCACCCCTCTATTGTCTGGGTCCATTGGTTATGCTTATATGCATGCATACAGGTCCTTTGGTTGATCTCTTACCCCCCTTACCCTCCCTTGACTTCCCTCTAAGGTTTGATGGTTTGTTTGATGCTTCTATGTCTCTGGATCTATTTTTGTTCATCTGTTTATGTTGTTCATTATATTCCACAAATGAGTGAGATATTGTGATACTATCTTTCTCCTCTCCCACTGGCTTATTTTGCTTAGTATAATGCTCTCCAGGTCCATACATGCTGTTGCAAATGGTAAGAGTTCTTTCTTTTTTACAGAAGCATAGTATTCCATTGTGTAGATGTACCATGCTTTTTTAATCCACTCATCTGCTGATGGGCATTTAAGCTGTTTCCAGATCTTAATTATTGTAAACTGTGCTTCTATGAACATAGGGGTGCATATATTCTTTCTGATTGGTGTTTCTGATTTCTTGGGATATATATTCTTAGAAGTGGGGTTACTGAGTCAAATGGGAGTTCCATTTTTAATTTTTTGAGGAAATTCCATACTGTTTTCCACAGTGGCTGCATCAGTCTACATTCCCACCAGCAGTATATGAGGTGTGTTTTTATTTTTTTTCATATGCTCGCCAGCATTTGTTGTTTGTTGATTTGTTGATTATAGCCATCCTGATAGGTTTGGGATGGTACCTATTTGTCATTTTGATTTGTATCCCTCAGATGATTAGTGACTTTGAGCATTTTTTTAATATGCCTCTTGGCCTTCTGTATGTCCACTTTCAAAAAGTGTCTATTTAGGTGCTTTGCCCACTTTTTGATTGGATTATCTTCCTTTTGTTAAGTCGTATGAGTTCCCTATAAATTTTGGAGATTAAACCCTTATCAGATGTAACATTGGCAAATATGTTCTCCCATGCAGTGGCTCTCTTGTTGTTTTGTTGATGGTTTCTTTTGCTGTGCAGAAGCTTTTTATTTTGATGTAGTCCCATTTGTTTACTTTCTCCTTAGCTTCCAGTGTCCTTGGAGATGTATCAATAAACATTGCTATGCAATATGTCTGATATTTTGCTGCCTATGGATAGTTCTAAGATGTTTATGGTTTTCCATCTTACATTTAGGTCTTTTATGGATTTTGAGTTTATTCTTGTGTATGATTTAGGTTGGTGGTCTATTTTCATTTTTTTGCATGTATCTGTGCAATTTTCCCAACACCATTTATTGAAGAGACTGTCTTGACACTATTGTATGATCTTGTCTCCTTTGTCGAATATTAATTAATGGCTTGGGTTGATTTCTGGGTTGTCTGCTTTGTTCCATTGGTCTATATGTCTGTTTTTATTCCAGTATCAGGCAGTTTTGAGAAGAGTGGCTTTGTAATATAACTTGGTATCTGGTATTGAGATCCCTCCAACTTTGTTCTTCTTTCTCAGGATTGCTATAGCAATTTGGGGTCATTTTTATTCCATATAAATTTTTGAAGAATTTGTTCTAGGTCTGTGAAATATGCCCTTGGTATTTTAATGGGGATTGCATTGAATCTATAGATTGCTTTGGGTGGTATGGACATTTAAATAGTGTTAATTCTACTAATCCATGAACATGGTATATTCTTCTACTTGATAATATCTTCCTCTATCTCTTTTTCAACATCCTGTAGTTTTCCAAGCACAGGTCTTTTACCTCCCAGTTAAATATTCCTAGGTATCTTAATTTTTTTGTTGCAATGGTAAATGGGATTTTTTTTTTAGTTTCTCTTTCTGTGAGTTCATTATCTAGTTATATAAAAACCCTGGGTGTAACATCATGACCAGAACTGCAAACAACCAGAAGGAAGTCAGTCCTACAGGGGTCGTCTTGGAAACGGCTGTGCCCTCCCCCAGCTGTTTCCTGGAGGGTGAGGTTTCAGGCAGGAACCCGCCCTCAGGGCAAGGTTTCAGGCAGGTTTAGATATATTTTTAATATTATCTATAGCAGTGGTTCTCAACCTTGGCTGCACATTAGAATCACCTGGGAATCTTTTTAAAATCCTGATTTCTGGGCCTCATCCTCCAGAAATTCTGTTTCTTTGTTACTAATGTTGTGGCCCCGCCCATAACAAAGAAACAATTTCCAGAGGATGAGGCCCAGGAATCAGGATTTTAAAAAGATTCCCAGGTGATTCTAATGTGCAGACAAGGTTGAGAACCACTGCTATAGATAATATTAAAAATATATCTAGGTGACCTCAGGGAGAGGAGAAGGTGGACCCGGGGCTGAGGCCAGCCAACATCAAGAAGACCGGTTGGAGAGAAGCAAGATGGCGGCGATATAGGCAGACGCTTCCCAGGTCTTGTCCTGGAGCAAATGGAGTAAGCAGCTGAAACTAATAACACCCACCCCGAATTGGCGAAATTACTCAGCTGGTGAGACGGTTTGCAGCCGGGAAGGGCAGAGCTCCCCTGGAAAGGTAAAAAACCAGGGATCTGGGCAGGAAACTTTGCCAGACCTCTGAGCCCAGAGGGTCGGAGGGAGACCGCGTGGCAGACAGCCGCGTCTCTTGGGACAGACACAGCCCCTGACTGGGGAAAGGAGTTCCGAGGGATTCCTGGCGCTGGGGTATTTGAGATTTGGATTCTGTGATTACGGAGGACTGAGCCTAAAGGGGGCAGCCTGAGGAGCTGACCAGATCATGCAGTGCTGGTAAGAGAGGAGCGTTTCCGCGGCCGGCCGGCGTTTGTTTGTTTCTTTGTTTTCACTGAACCCTGCTC
>NW_005369676.1:531892-536939 GCF_000412655.1 Myotis brandtii | reverse complement strand
AAAAAATATTTTTTATTGATTTTTTACAGAGAGGAAGGCAGAGGGATAGAGAGTTAGAAACATCGATGAGAGAGAAACATTGATCAGCTACCTCCTGCACACTCCCCTCTGGGGATGTGTCCACAACCAAGGTACATGCCCTTGACCGGAATTGAACCTGGGACCCTTGAGTCTGCAGGCCGATGCTCTATCCACTGAGCCAAACCGGTTAGGGTAATTAATTCCCTTTTAATGTGCATGAATTTCATACACCGGGCCACTAGTAGGTGCATAAAAATGCCATAAATTTCTGGGTGTTAATTTTGTATCCTGCTACATTGATGAATTCATTTATTAAATGTAGTAGTTTTTTGATGGCGTCTTTAGGGTTTTCTATGTATACCAGCATATCATCTGCAAATAATGTCAATTTTACTTCTACCTTAACTTGGATAATACCTTTTATTTCTTCTTCTTGTCTGATTGCTATGGCTAGCACTTCCAGTACTATGTCGAACAGGAGTGGTGAAAGTGGGCATCCCTGTCTTATGCGTATTCTTAGGGGAAATAGTTTTAGTATTTGCCCATTGAGTATGATGTTGGCTGTAGGTTTGTCATATAAGGCTTTTATTATGTTGAGTATGGTCTCTCTATTCCCACTTTGCTGAGAGTTTTTATCAAAAAAGGGTGTTGGCCTTTGTCAAATGCTTTTTCTGTTTCAATTGATATGATCATGTGGTTTTTGTTTTTCAATTTGTTTATTATGCATCACATTTATGGATTTGTTCAAAAGGTAAGAGAGTTTTCTTTTTTACTGCTGCATAGCATTCATGGTATAAATATACCAAGCTTTTTTTATCCACTCAACTATATTTTTAAATATTATTTTTATTGATTTCAGAGAGAAAGGGAGAGGAAGAGAGATAGATAGAAACATCAATGATGAGAGAGAATCATTGATCACTGACTCCTGCATGCCCCCTACTGGAGATTGAGCCTGCAAACCAGGCATGTGCCCTTGACCAGAATCAAACCTGGGACCCTTTAGTCCACAGGCTGATGCTGTATCCACTGACTAAAACCAGCTAGGGCAATATTTAATTTTTTGAGGAAACTCCATACTGCTGTCTACAGTGGCTGCACCAGTCTGCATTCCCACCAGCAGTGTACTAGTGTTCCCTACTCTCCACATCCTCACCAGTACTTGTCATTTCTTGATTCATTCATGGTAGCCATTATGACAGGTGTGAGGTGATACCTTATTGTCATTTTAATTTGCATCTCTCTGATGATCAGTGACTTTCTGCATTTTTTCATGTCTCTTGGCTATTTGTATGTCCATTTAGAGAAGTGTCTAAGTCTTTTGCCCATTTTTAAATTGGATTGTTTGTCTTCCTTTTGTTAAGTTGTATGAGTTCCTTATATATTTTGGATATTAACCCTTTATCAGATGTCTCATTGCCAAATCTGTTCTACCATAGAGTAGGCTCCCTTTTCATTTTGTTGATGGTTTCTTTAGCTGTGCAGAAGCTTTTTATTATGATGTAGTCCCATTTGCTTATTTTCTCCTTAGTTTCCTTTGCCCTAGGAGATGTATCTGTAAAGATATTGCAACGAGAGTTGTCTGAGATTTTGCTGCCTACATTTTCTTCTAGGATTTATATGCTTTCACTACTTATATTTAAGTCTTTTATGCATTTTGAGTTTATTCTTGTGTATGGTGTAAGTTGGTGGTCTCGTTTCATTTTTTTTTTTTTACTGTACTGTCTAACTTTCCCATCACCATTTATTAAAGAGACTGTCTTGACACCATTGTATGTTCTTGCCTCCTTTTTCAAATATTAATTGAGCATAAAGGCATGGGTAGAATTTTGGGGTCTTTGTTCTGTTTCATTGATCTATATGTCTGTTCTTGTGCCAGTATCAGGCTGTTTTGATTAGAGTGGCTTTGTAGTATAACTTGATATCTGGAATTGTGAGTCCTCCAATTTTGTTCTTCTTTCTCAAGATTGCTGTTGATATTTGGAGTCTTTTTTTATTCCAGATAAATTTTTGGAGTATTTGTCTGAGATTGGTGAAATATGCTGTTGGTATTTTAATGGGAAATGCATTGAATCTGTAGATAACCTTGGGTAGTATAGACATTTTAAATATGAGAATTCTACCAATCCATAAACTCGGTATATTCTTCCACTTGTTTATAGCTTCCTCTATCTCTTTGTTCAACATCCTATAGTTTTCCAAGTATAAGTCATTTACCTCGTTGTGTAGGTTTCTTCTTAAGTATCTTAATTTTTTTGTTGCAATGGTAAATGGGATTATTGGTTTAGTTTCTCTTTCTGAGAGTTCATTATTGGTGTATAAAAAAGCCACCAATTTTTGGGTGTTGATTTTGTATCCTGCTACATACCCAAATTTATTTATTAAATCTAGTAGTTTTTTGGTGGAGTCTTTAGGGTTTTCATGTCATCTGCAAATAATAGAGTTTTTCTTCCTCCTTTCCAATTTGGATGCCTTTTATCTCTTCTTCTTGTTAGATTGCTGTGGCTAGGACTTCCAGTACTATGTTGAATAAGAGTGGTGAAAGCGGACATCTCTGTCTTGTTCTTGTTCTTAAGGGAAATGGTTTTTGTATTTGCCCATTGAGTATGAAGCTCACAGTAGGTTTGTCATATATAGCCTTTATTACATTGACATATGCTCCCTCTATTTCCACTTCGCTGATTGTTTTATAAAAAATGGGTGTTGCATTTTGTTGAATGCTTTTTCTGTCTATTGATATGATCATGTGATTTTTGTCTTTCAATTTGTTTATGTGATCACTTTTATTGATTTGTGAATATTGTACCAGTCTTGCATCCCAAGAATAAATCCCACTTGGTCATGGTGTATGATCTTTTTAATATATTGCTGGATCTGATTGGCTAATATTTTGTTAAGGATTTTATCATCTATATTCATCAGGGATATTGGCCTGTAATTCTCTTTCTTTGTAGTGTCTTTATCTGGTTTTGGAATTAGGATAATGCTGGCTTCATAAAAAGAGCTTGGAAGTGTTCCTTCCTCTTGGATTTTTCTGCAATAGTTTGAGGAGGATAGGTGTTAGTTCTTTGAATGTTTGGTAAAACTCCCATGTGAAGCCATCTGGAATAGGACTTTTGTTTGTGAGTTTTTTGATTACTTATTCTGTTTCCTCAGTTGTTATTGGCCTATTCAGGTTTTCTGATTCTTCCTGATTGAGTTTTGGAAGATGGTATTTTTCTAGGAGTTTTTCATCCCCATTGTCCAGCTTGTTGGTATAAAGGTGTTCATAGTATTTTCTTACGATCTTTTGTATTTCTTTGGTGTCAGTTGTTACTTCACTGCTTTTGCTTATGATTTTATTTATTTGGATTCTCTCTGTTTGTTGATGAGTCTAGTTAAGGGTTCATCAATCTTGTTTATCTTTTCAAAGAACCAGTTCTTAGATTCATTGATTTTTTTTTTTTTGCATTTTTAAGTCTCTATGTCATTTATTTTTGCCCTAATCTTTATTATTTCCTTCCTTCTACTTACTCTGAACTTTTCTTGTGTTCTCTGTTATTTTGTAGGGTTAAACAGTTTATTAGAAAATTTTCTTGTGTTTTTTGAGGTAGACCTGTAGTGCTATGAACTTCCCTCTCAGGCTGCTTTTCTTGTGTCCCAGAAACTTGGGGTTGTTGTATGTTCATTGACATTTGTTTCCAGGAAGTTTTTTATTTCTTTCTTGATCTATTGGTAACTAATTCATTATTTGATAAAATAGTATTTTGCCTCCATGTATTTGAATGTTTTTGAGTGTTTTTACTGTAGTTGATTTCTAATTTTATTCCATTGTGATCTGAGAAGATGCTTGATATGATTTCAATCTTCTTGAACTTGTAGAGACTTGTTTTGTGTCCTAACATGTGACCTATCTTTCAGAATGACCCATGTGCACTTGAGAAGAATGTATATTGTGCAGCTTTGAGGTGAAATGTTCTATAAATGACAATTAAATCAATTTGATCCAGAGTGTCCTTTAGAATCACTGTTTCCTTGTTAGGTTTTTGTCTGGAAAATCTATCCAGTGAAGCCAGTGGGGTGTTGAAGTCCCCTACTATGACTGTATTGTTGTCGATCTCTCCCTTAAAGTCCTCTAGAACCTTTTTTTTTATATATTTAGGTGTCCTATATTGGGTGCATATATGTTTACCAGGGTTATATCCTCTTGTTGGATCAATCCCTTTAGTATTATGTAGTGACCTTTGTTATTTCTTGTGATGGCCTTCATTTTGAAGTCTATTTTGTCAGATATGAGTATTGCTATTCCACCTTTTTATAATTTTCCATTTGCATGGGAATTTTTTTCCATCCCTTCACTCTCATTCTGTGTGAGTCTTGTTCTGAGGTGGGTCTATTGTAGACAGCATATATTTGGGTCATGTTTTTCTATCGATTCAGCTATGCTGTGTCTTGTGATTGGAGCATTTAGTCAATTTACATTTAAGGTTATTATTGATAGGTACTTATTTATTGCCATTTTAATTCTGTATACCTATGTTTATCTCTCTATATATTTCTTCTCATTACAGCAGTCAGTCTCTTTAGCAATTCTTGTAGTGCTGGTTGGTGGTGATAAACTCCTTTAGCCTTTTTTTGTGTGTGTGTGGTCTTGGAAATTCTTTATTTCACCATCTATTTTTTTTTTTTTGAGCAGAAGCAAAGTTTATTTATTTATTTTATTTTTTTGATTTATTTTTTCCCTTTATTGATTAAGATATTACAAATGTGTCCTTATCCCCCCCCAATGTCCTCTCATCCCCCCAATCCTGCCCTCACCCTCATTCATTAGGTCTAATAAATTTTGATGGAGTCTTTAGGGTTTTCTAAGTACAGTATCATGTCCACATCCATCACTTATGCTTATATGCATACATACAAATCCTTTGGTTGATCTCTCCCCATCACCCCCACCCTCCCCTACCTTCCCTCTGAGTTTTGAGCATCTGATCGATGCTTCTCTGTCTCTACATCTGTTTTTGTTCATTGGTTTATGTTGTTCATTATA
>NW_005369676.1:528104-528788 GCF_000412655.1 Myotis brandtii | reverse complement strand
ATTTTTTTTCAATGTTTTTATTGTATTTGATTTCTAGTTTTATGCCATTGTGATCTGAGAAGATGCTTGTTATGATTTATATTCTCTTGAATTTGAAGAGACTTTGCCTGTGTCCTAATATATGGTCTACCTTTGAAAATGTCCCATGCGTACTGGAGAAGAATGTATGATCTGTAGCCTTGGGGTGAAATATTCTGAAGATATCAATTAAGCCCATCTGATCTAGTGAGTTATTTAGAATTGCTGTTTCTTTGCTGATTTTTTGTTTAGAGGATTTATCCAGTGGTGTCAGTCGGGTATTAAAGTCCCCTACTATGACTGTGTATTGCTATCGATCTCTCCCTTGATATCTTCCAGAAGTTGTTTTATGTATTTGGGTGCTCCTGTATTGGGTGCATATATGTTTACCAGAGTTATATCTTCTTGTTGAATTGCTCCCTTTAATATTATGTAGTGGCCTTCCTTATCTCTTGTTATGGCCTTTACTTTGAGATCTATTTTTTCAGATATAAGTATCGCAACCCCAGCTCTTTTCTCATTTCCATTTTCCTGAAAGACTTTTTTCCATCCCTTCACTCTCAGTCTGTGTGAATCCTTTGTTCTGAGGTGGGTCTCTTGCAGACAGCAAATTTATGGGTCATGTTTTCTTATCCATTCAGCTACCCTGTGTCTTTTGATTGGAGC
>NW_005369676.1:516955-527150 GCF_000412655.1 Myotis brandtii | reverse complement strand
TTGCTTTTTTGTCTTCCCATGTTTTGCTGTAATGTTTTAATTGTAGCTCCGTTTGCTTTGCTTCCCAGTTTTTTTTTGGGGGTATGGCGCTACTGGTGTGACCTCTCAGGTCTCCTGGGCTTGGTAGTCTAGTATAGCTCCCTACTTGTGCTATTTGGGTCCTCTTGATGTAGGCCTGCAAGCTGGAAAGGCGCAACTGATGTGTCTAGAAGTCAGCAGCTGTGGAGGGGGTGTCCCAATTTTTGCTGTCTTGTGCTCTTGGTTGCTACTGGTGTGACCTCTCAGGTCTCCTGGGTTTGGTAGTCTAGTGTAGCTCCCTACTTGAACTATTTGGGGTTCTCTTGATGTAGGCCTGTGAGCTGGAAAGGCACAACTGAGGTGTCTAGACATCAGCAGCCATGGAGGGGGTGTTCCAATTTTTGCTGTCTTCTGCCCTTGGTTGAAATCACGCATGCCCCGCAGGGACTCACAGTGGCACCCAGGAACCGTCTGTTGGGGTGGTGGGGCTCAGGAAGCCTGGGTTCTGGCAAAGCGTGACTGTAGTGTCCAAAGTTCTGTAATTGTGGGGTGGGTAGACTCAGCTTTTGCTGCTGCCTCCGTGGTTGGATACACACAATCCCAGCGGCAGCTCACAGAGGCACCTGTGGTGTGTTTGCCAGCAGGGTGTACTGACACACTCTGAAGGGCCCTGGCACTGAAGCTACTGGATTGCAGTGTCTGTGGGCAGGTATCCCAGAAGAGGAAATTCAGCATTTCTACAGCCCAGCAGTGCACCCCTGTTTGTTTAAGTGCATGTCCATCGGGGCTCACAGTGGGGCCCCAGGGCTGCCTGTGGAGCGGTGGTCCTGGGAGACCTGCACTCTGGAAAAGCATGCAACTGTAGTGTCCAGAGTTCTGCAGCTGTGGGGTGGGGAAACTCAGTTTTTGCTGATGCACCTGTGGTGGATAGGCGCACGTTTTCAGTGGTGGCACACCAGTGCACCCGCAGTGAGTTTGCTAGCGCAGGTGCACTGAAGCACTCTGAAGGGCCCTGGCACGCTTAATCAAGGCATCTTTGGGCAGGTATCCAGGATGGGTGAATTCAGAATTTCACCCAGGGGAGTGCGTCCCTATTTGTCCAAGATCGGACCCAGCGGAGGCTCACTGCGGCTTCCCAAAGTGCCCTGTGGATAGATGGGCTTAGGGGGAATGAGCACCTGTGGCAGTGACTTTGCCAGGTGCTGAGCTCTGAGGCACTCTGAGGGACCCTGGCGCTGAAGGGCCCTGGCGCTTAAGTTGCACAGCTGGGTGTGTGTGGGCTGTTAATCAGGCAGACGGAATTCAGAATTTGTACTGGGGGGGCAGTGCGCCTGTGTCTGTACAAAATCACACCCAGCTGGGGCTCAGAGTGACTCCCAAGAGAAGTCTATGGAGTGGTGTGCCTTGGAGACCTGCGCGCTGGAGTCGCACGAATGCGATGTCTGAGGTCTGCTGCTGGGGAGGAGGAGGCTGCACTTACTGCTGCAGGAGCAGTGCACTCTTGGAGGTGGAGGTCCCAGGGTCTGCGAGTCTGTGGGTGTAGCAGCAGGATTTTTGCTGGAGTGGCTGCTGGGTCACGGGCAGTGTCCCAGGCCTGTCTGGGTGGTGGTGCTGATGAGTTCCTAGAAGAGGCTGCTCTCCCCTTCAAGATGGTGTGGGCTCCGTGTCCAAGTCCCGCAGTCCGGGGAGTGCCTGCAGTGGTGGTAGTCTCTCCCTGTCCCAGAGAGCCTGGTCTGCCAGCCTCTGCTGCTCCTGCCAGATTTAACTGTCCCTCCCTCACTCACATACACAATACACACATCCACACACTCTCTTTTCATCCCCTCACTCACTCACATCCTCTCCCTCACCTCCGTCCTGCCAGCTGCCATCTTCCAAAATTCTATCCACTCAGAAGCAAAGTTTATTGAGAGATAGACAGACTCCCCCTAACAGGAATCACCATCTATTTTGAATGATAGCCTTGCTGAATAGAGTAATCTTGGTTTCAGATCTTTGCTTTTCATTACCTTGAGTACTTCATGACATTCCTTTCTGGCCTGTAGAGTTTCTGATGAGAAATCAGCTGACAGCCTAATGGGAATTCCTTTGTAGGTAACAAATTGTATTCTCTTGCTGCCTTTAAGAATCTATCTTTTTCTTTAATTTTTGGCATTTTAATTATGATGTGTCTGCTCATGGGCCTGTTTGGTTTCTTCTTTCCTGGGACACTCTGTGCCTCCTGGACTTGTATGACTTTTTCCTTCAACAGGGTAGGAAATGTTTCTATCATTATTTCTTCAAACATGTTCTCTATCCCTTGTTCACTTTCTTCCCCTTCTGGCACACCTATTATGCAAATGTTGTTGCTTTTCATGTTGTCCCATAGCTCCCTTAACCTATCCTTCTGTTTTTTAATTGCTTTTTCTTTTTGGTTCCCCGATTGTGTGATTTTTTTCTACTCTATCTTCTAATTCACTGATCTGATACTTGGCTTCCCCTAATCTTCTGTGTATTCCTTCCAATGTGTTCTTTATTAGTGCTATGTCATTGTTCATAATTACTATATCTTTTCTCATGCTGTTGCACATCTTTGCCACATTATTCTGAACTCTGTGTCTGATAAATTTTTTATCTCCATTTCATTTAGCTCTTCTTCTGGAGAATTCTCTTGTTCTTTCATTTGTATTTTTGGGTTGTTTTGTTTTGTTTTTTGTCTCCCCATTCTGGCTGCCTGTTTGGGTTTGAGACTATGTATTAGGTAAATCTGCTATGCATTCCAATCTCTAGTGCAGGACAGTGTCAAATGGTGTTTCTGACTAATTAGATCAGGCAAAGCCTCCAAGCCTCTGGGCCTCATCCTCCGGAAATTCTGTTTCTTTGTTATGGGGTGAGGCCACAATATTACTAACAAAGAAACAGAATTTCCGGAGGATGAGGCCCAGAAATCAGGTTTTTAAAAAGATTCCCAGATGATTCTAATGTGCAGCCAAGGTTGAGAACCACTGCTCTAGAGACTTGTCTTTGCCTGCAGACTGATTAGATTCAGTCTTAAGTAGCCTGAGGCAATCATCCACAGGTGGGGCATGAGGTTTTCCCAACAGGGTGGGGAAATTGCTTCTGTCTGGAGGCTAATTGTTATTCTAAGTCTCTTAATGGGCCTCAGAAACTCCACAGCATGGGGCAAGGGGGTTTCCAATAGGGTGGGGCTACTGTCTTATCCCCAGACAAAAACTGCCTGTATAGACAAGGTCTTTCTGAGAAAGATGTCTTCCACAGCATGAGGGAATGACTCAACATAGGAAACCCGAGTGTCTGTCTTCCGAGGTCTAACCCCAGAGCCCCCAACTCTATCTTCTGCTCACACCTCCAGTCCAATCTGCCCTCCCTCTGCTGGAGCCCAAGGTGAGTGGCTGCACATGAAATTTTGTGTGTTGGTCCTTTAAGAGAGTGCCTGCATTATCAGCTGTCTCTCCTTGGCAGACAGTGTAACACTGCTGCTTTTCACAACCACATGTTATGTGGGTACCTTTCTTAGTTCTGGTGCTCTCTGCTGGGGGGTGGGCAGCTTGGGGTATAGGCCCCCCTGGTTGAGATATCTCTCAGGAACTTCAGCTGCTGTCTGTCAGAGCTCGGCCAGCCCTTTCATTTCTCCGGCCTTCCTACCAGTCTCTGTGCGGTCTCCACTTTCTGTACTTGGTTATCAGGGTTCTCTTCAGTTAGTCTTCAGTTTATTATTCACAATCTTTTTTTTTGTATTTTAGTTGTAATTCCAGTTTGATCCTGCAAGTCTGTGTGTCACATCCACTTACTCTACCACCATTTCTTCTTTTCACTCAGTCTCTTCAAGCACAATTGCTCACACTTCTTACCCTTTTGTCTTCCAGGAAAACTACATTAAGATTGCTCAAAATTGAAATAACACTGAAGTACAGGGATATTGCCCATCAAATTTACAAGGACCAAGATCAACAATCCAGAGAGGGTGCCTGTTAAGGAAATATGTTTTCATATACTATGAGATACAAGCTTTGTATATTACATTGATACAAAAGTTCTGGATGGAAATGTGGTCACATGCATCAAAAGCTTTAAACATGATACAGTGGGGCCTTGACTTATGAGTTTAATTTGTTCCGTGACGGAGCTCATAACTCAAATTACTCTTATGTCAAATCTTAAAGTGAACGAGTGAGACACGTGATGCTGGGCTGATGTTGTGGCGTTCACTGTGACGTTCGCTGTGCCAACTAGCAGTGGGGTATCTGAAGCTGGCTTGTAACCCGAATTTTAGCTCGCAACTCAAAGCAAAAAATTGGCCGAGAGACGGCTTGTATCTCGAAAAACTCGTTAGTCGGGACACTCGTAAGTCAAGGCCTCACTGTATACTATTTGACCCAGAAATTCCACTTCTAGGATTTTATCTTTAAAAAATCACCAAAAAATGTACACAATGATGAATTACAAAGATATTTAATTTCTATTGTTTGTAAACAAAGCGAATGTACAATAGCAGATTGGCTGAATGAATAGCAGGACCTTCCTATGTGACAGGGGAAATGCCTCTTCCTTAGCCTCTAGTTTTCTGGCTTTTCCTCAATTTTCCTGGCTTCTCTCCCCATTCCCTTCTCTTCCCAGAGGTACAATGATTGGTCAGTTACAGGCATTGAGTGGAGGTGATCAAAGTCCCTCTGCTTGGAGAAGTTGCCCTTTCTTTTTTTTCTTTTTTAAAAAAATATTTTTATTGATTTCAGAGAGGGCGGGAGAGGAAGAGAGATAGAAACATCAATGATGAGAGGGAATCATTGATTGGCTGCCTCCTGCAGGTTGGACCAAGCCCACAACCCAGGCATGTGCCCTTGACCGGAATCAAACCTGGAACCCTTCGGTCTGCAGGCTGACGCTCTATCCACCGAGCCAAACCAGCTAGGGCAAGAAGTTGCCCTTTCTTCATCCCTCTCCACAGGTCCAAAGGGAGTTCAAGGACCTGGTGAGATGTCTGCTTTAAGCTTTTCCTGAAGTAGTTTCTTCCAAGGTCTGAACAGAAGGACAGAGTCAGAAAGCCAAATTTAATTCTCATGTTGAGCCACATCTTCCAATTTGGCCTTAATTAGAAATAAGGGTGATATTTTGGTTCTCCACCTGCTATCTTATCTCTCTATTGATTTGTGTGGAAAAGATGGGTGCGACTTATTGATCTTTCTCAAAGACCCTGAAAAACATTCAGTAGAAAATTATGTTGCTACTGAAACTAGTATAGAAACTTATAATTGAAATGGTTATATTTTTCAAGTGAAAAAGCAGGTTACAAAACAATTTGTAATGCACAGCTTAGAAAACTGAGACATACCAATATATTGTGGTATTTTCTTCTTATTCTGTATTTTCTGAATTTTTCTACATGAATTTTTTTGGGTTTTTAAATGTATAAATGTATGCAATGAATTACTCCGCTCAAACATCATCTGCTCTGAAGCTCTCCCTGTGCTCCTCCTGACTCCCTGGCATCACCATGCCTCCTCTGAGCCCTAACTTACCCTATGTAGGGACAGTTCTGTAACATTACTGTGTATAATAATCATTTATCTAGATGTCTCTTTTCTAATAGATTGAGAGCTCCTTGGGGTAGTGTCGTTATTTTATCCATCTGTTACCACAGCAACCATCAGGTCACTTGGCTCATAATTAATGCCCAATTCATGCTTATCCAATGTATTGTTGAGCAAAAGCATGAAGGACACTTTAATAAGGTTCCCAATACCTAAAAGGGTGATGGCAGGGGAAAAGGCAAGCAGCTGTCTCTTCTTTAGAAATGGAAAAAGGAGGTGGGCTGGAAGTTGGGAAGTGTGATAAACTCTTTTCAGTAGCAAGAGATGTTATCCTCCTGTGAGGGAAGGCTGACCCTTCCCTCTGCATATGGTAAAAAGAGGAAGCCTATCATCCATGGGAGGTAGTTGGGGTATGCCTCTGCCTTAAGGCAGGGATGGCCCCGGGTGAACTCAGGGAGGCCCCTCATCCTTTGATCAAATTTAGACAAGTGAGCCTTTACTGCCATCACATCACAGGGAACAGCCCTACCTAACAGCCTGGTGTGCCTCCTATATGCAACAGGGGCAAGTGTGCTCTGGAGAATGAAGATTTATGGGTAGCCTCCACACATCTCTGTATCCTCTGAATCTTGCAACATGACTTCATCACTGCCAGGCTGTAGCCAACTGAATGTCGTTGTCTCAACGCCAAAACAAAGCAGCTGCAGGGGGAAAGTTGTCCATTCTCGTAGACTTTGGCTTCTGGCCACACCTAGCACCTTGCACTGGGCATACTTTGTGCAAAGCCACCCCGTCATAAGCCCTCTCCCATGGTAGTGAGCATCTGTTTTCCTCTGCCCAGGATCCCTTCTGCTAACAGTCACAGATGATGCCTTTTTCTCTGTGTAATCGTGCTTTTTGGAGCTCAGATCATGTACTTCCTGTTGGCGGCCTGACTCCTCCTCCTTGGTGGACCTGTGACCCAGTCCTCACCTAATCCTCATGTGTGTCACCCACCTGTGAGAGCACAGAACCCCTCCAGCTACAGTGCTTGGCTCAGCAGTGAGCATGTGACCGAGGCCGGTCCAATCAGAATTGACTTGCCAATGCTATCATGAATTAGATATTGTCTCTTCATTGGGGTTGAAACTGAAGGGATTGAAGTCTGTAGTTGCTGATGGCCAGCTTTGCCACAGTATGGGTATGGTGTGTGTGTGTGTGTGTGTGTGTGTGTGTGTGTGTGTGTGTGTGTGTGTGTGTGTGTGTGTGTGTGTGTGTGTGTGTGTGTGTGTGTGTGTGTGTGTGTGTGTGTGTGTGTGTGTGTGTGTGTGTGTGTGTGTGTGTGTGTGTGTGTGTGTGTGTGTGTGTGTGTGTGTGTGTGTGTGTGTGTGTGTGTGTGTGTGTGTGTGTGTGTGTGTGTGTGTGTGTGTGTGTAGGGGTGTGTGTAGGGGTGTGTGTGTGTGAGGGGAACCTGCAAGGGAGCAAAAACAACAGCACATAGATAGCATTTGGAAGTAGGTAATTGTTTTTTATTGGCTTTTTGGTCTTGGACAAATTTAAATTCTGTTAGCTTATCCTTGGTTAATAATGGTAATTATCATTAATTCTCCAGTGAGGATCAGATAACCTAATGTACATGAAACACAATATAAAAATGTAAAAAGTTATTCTCATTTAATGTTTTTTTAATTGATTTCAGAGAGAGGAAGGGAGAGGGAGACAGAAACATCATTGATGAGAGAGAATTATCAATCTACTGCCTCCTGCATGCCCCCTACTAGGGATGGGGCCCAAAATCTGGACATGTGCTCTGACCAGGATTCCAACCATGACCTCCTGGTTCATGGGTCCACGATCAACTACCAACACACACCAGTTGGGCTATTTTCATTTAAACGTGAACTGTTTAGAAAAAACTGAAAGGGAGGAGAAAAAATTGTAAGGAGTTGAGACCACCAGATCAGTCCCTCCCCCCTCTCCCCCTGCCCCCCTCAGAACCCAGCATAGGGCCTAAATAATAACAAGACACACAGAGTTAATTAATCTTCATTAAATGAGTAAATACAGGACAAAAGGATTCATTATAATAGGACAATGTTTTCACTGAAAATCATTTTGTGCAAATCTGATGTGATTGTTCATGGTTCCTGTGGGCGCCATGGAAATGTGCTGTTCAGATCTTAAAGATAGTCTGCAGTGGGCATGATAGACTGATAGCCCTAGTTGCTAACCCTTGGGGTCCACCATTATCTGTCATTTTTATTCTAGCTATTCCTATGGGTGTGAAGTGGTATGTCATTGTGGTTTTAATTAGCATTTTTTGGACAGTTGATGATGAGCATTTTTTTCATATGATTATTAGTTATTGGCATATCTTCTTTGGAGAAATGTCTATTAATACCCTTTGCCCATTTTTAATTGGCCTATTTGTCATTTTATTATTGAATTTCAAAAGTTATTTATGCACCTGGATACAAGTCCCTGTCAGAGTTAGGATTTGCAGATATTTTCTCTCATTCTGTGGGTTGTCTCTTCACTTCCTTGATGATATATTTTGCAACAAAACTGAAATGTTTAAAATTTTGATGCAGTCCAATTTTCTTTTTTTCCCTTGTACTTTGTGTCATATCTAAGTAACCTTTCTCTAACCCAAGATCATAACATATTTACAGTGATGTATATAGTTTTAGCTCTTACATTCTGCACTGTAATCCATTTTGAGTACATTTTTATATATATGGTATGAGGCAGAGGTCCAATTTCATTCTTTGGTATGGGTATCCATCTGTTCCTGAACCATTTTTTTAAGAAGGCTATTCTTTCCCCCATTGAACTGTAGCTTTGTGATGAGTTTTGAAATTGGGAAGAGTGAGTCCTCCAACTTTTTTTTTTTTTCAAGACAGTTTTGGTTATTCAGAGTCACATTTCCACATGAATGCTGGATAATTTCTGTGGGATGCAGGACCCCTCTTATGGGTAATTTTGACTCAGGGACTCCCCATTAGCTTGCCTGAAATTTTCTCAGAGCTGTGCTGAGTTGAGACTCTTCTTGATGGATATTCCTTCCCCACTCCACTCCTTTCACAGGTGTCAGACCTGCATCAGTATCTAAAGGGTCTCCTTGCCTACTTCTGCTACCTCTGTTTATTCTTCACAGGCATTTCCCTCAGTAAATCTCCTGCAAATCTAATCCTGTCTTAAAATCTGCTTTTCAAAGGGTTTCCTAAGCTTGAAATTTTTAAAACCAATTCCAAGTCCTTTTGATATACTTGGAAATATATTAATCAACTAAGGAGGGGAAATTTTAACTTCTAGAAAACACCCCTTCTTATAAAGAGATGAGGCCCAGGATCCTCTTCATTAGGAGTAAGCAGGCACAGCTTTGAATGTCTTGACCATAGTTCTTCTCTAGTCAGAACTGAAATGGCCATGTTTCATGTGAAAATGAAGTACAGTAAGTCTTTGGGGGTTGCTATTCACTTGATCACCCATAATCATGTGACCTGACAATTTTTTCCTTGCAGTTTAACCCAGTTTGATTTTAGATTTATCTCATTTGCAGCCAAAATCATCCTAACCACTGTTGACATTCCTTGAGTGGCTGTGAGACACTGTAGCAGTGTCCCTGTAAGAAATTCACCATTTTACTCCAACTAGTTCAAGTTTGCATTCTATAATTTGCAATCAAGAGAGTGAATAAAATGTTCATGTTACCAAAAATTATGTAAGAAGATAAATTAACAATTATTTTGCATAGCAAGAGAAAATCAACCTTCATTTTAACTTTCTCTACATGACAATATTTAATCTATCTCTGAAGAGGTAAAACTAAATAAGAAAGGGTTTTGTAGACATTAAAAGAAATAGGAAGGAAGAATCATGACCATTATTATGTACTAGATACTTTTAGGAAGCGACAATTTCATAACCAAAGGGAAATGTTTATTCAATCAAGAAAGGAGATAGAAATAATTTCAGTTCCCATAAAAAATTATCTTTTGAAGCCTGGCACCCACCTGAGTAAGGAAAGAAAGTAAACATAGCTACCAGAGTCAGGAAGAAACTGTTATGGCAAAAGATCACTTAGCAAGAATGTGCAGTCATCAGTGAAGCTCTGATGAAGAGCAGCTAGCTGGGCACCATATATCAGGCCCTCTGTTATTCACTGAATAAAGATGAAAGGATACACTTCCTAGCTTCATTTGTTCACAATGTAGTGGGGAGATAAAGATTTATTTTTTAAAACAGATTTATTGAGATATAATTCACATACCATAAAAGTCACCTATTTAAAAGTGTGTAATTCCATGATTTCTGGTATATTCTGTTAACTTTTTTTTTTAAGATGCTCACCCAAGGATGTTTTATTGATTTTTTTTTTTTTGAGAAAGAGGAAGGGAGGAAGATAAACATCCATGAGAAAGAAGCATCGATGGGTTGCCTTCCGTACATGCCCTGACCGGGACTCAAACCAGCAACCTTTTTGTGTCCAACAAACCAAGCCATTAAAAAAAATTGTGGTAAAATATTTATAATTTTTTATATTGAGCAAAAACTAGACAGCCTCTACACTTTTAGGACATTGAAATTTTACCTGCTGGGAACCATAAATAAGTCTGTTCCCTCTTGCCACATGGAAGCTTTTATTTATTTATTTATTTATTTATTTA